>NC_081831.1:26405282-26709043 GCF_030867095.1 Alligator mississippiensis
CAGTGTTCAAAGGTGGCTGAGCTCTGACTCTAACTTGGGGATGACCAAGCCACAGCACGTGCCGTAAGTGGAAAGGGACACTTCTGTGTATGGCACATGACAAATTAGGTGGGAGCAGGGAGAAAAACAGCAGATAGGTCAGGGAAGAGTAGCATGTGGGGCAGACAGCAGAACATCTGATGGGACGGGGCACAGGGCAGGGAGTGGAGAGCAGAGCAGCTGATGGAGGAGGGGGTACAGGGCTGGGAGCAGAGAGCAGAGTAGCAGACAGAGCAAGGGAAGGGGATACAAGTGGCACTTAGAGTGGAGACAAGGACTTAGCTTGTAGCATGCTGCCACAACGGTTGGCTCCACTACTCTAATGTATTTTCCCCCAGGGTCAGACAAAATCCTTCTGCAGTTTCCAAGGAACCTCCCAGAGAGAGCACAGGATGTCCACAGGTTGAGATACCAACAACCCAGGTTTGTGTGATGATAAATGTTCAAGCATCTGGAGGGAGTGGAACCAAGCCAACACGTTGGATCCCATGAAATTCCTGAGACAACGCTTCAACTAGGACCGAGCAATGGAAACTGCTATGAAGCTCTTGAACATGTTCAGCAGCCATGAGGGCGCTGGAAAAATCAAGGACGAAAAAGACAGAGGTAAACAATAGCACAAAGAAATGGTATTCCTGAGTCACTTCTCTAAGGGGACAGGTCATTCCAGAAGCCTCTGCTGCATGGCCCATTCCTTGTTCTCCTGCCAGGGATTTCATTTGGCCAACTCCCCATGGGAAATTTGGAACATCTAGCTTGGAGGTTCTCAACCAGGGACACAGCACGCAAGGGTGCTGCAAGATCCTTTTAAGGGTGGTACAGCACTTGGCCCTGTATGAGGAGGATTCCCCTTCTCCCATCCACTGCCCTGTGCCCATCCCAGTGTCCTATGGACAGGTGATGCCCATGGCTGCTCTGCTGGGAGCTCCTGCTTTTGCCTCCCCCCAGCTGCCTGCACGTCCTAAGCAGTGCACTGTGCAGCAGACTGGTGAGCATGGAGTCATGCTTTTCAACCTGACTTATTCCTCTGCCCCAGTTTCTCCCATGTTCCCAGGGACAAGCAGAAGGAACTGTGGAGGCAAGTGGCTCCAGTCATCAGTGTATGAGAGCCCGAAAGAGCACTGTGGTGGCAGGGCCATGCGTACCCCTCAGATACAGACCCGGATTCATCTGTTCTCCATAGATTCTCCAAGTGATCACAATTGCCTGTAATTAGAGGTGCACCTATATATCGGTCCATATCAGGTCAGCGCTGATAAAAGGAAAATCGACACTATCAGCCATCAGCTGCTTTTGCCTGGTGTAGCTGATAACATCACCAATAAATGCCCGTGCATATGCACAGCTGCAGCATGCACGCAGTGGGGAATGCAGCGAGGCAGCTGGAGAGTAGCATCCAGTCAGTAAGTCTGTGGGGGGGAAGGGGCATGGAGGGGACAGATTGAGGGCCCCCCATGGTAAGGGAGGGAGTGGGACTGGGGCAGGCACTACCCAGCCAGGATGGACGGGGGCACGGGATGGAGCCATGGGCAGCTCGTCCAGGAGGTGTGGGGGAGTTAGGAAGGGTGACTCCCTGCCACTGTGTGCACTGCAAGGGAGGCATGGGGGGCATATGCCCCCTAGATTTGTGTGCAGGGCAAAGGCAGGCTGCCTGCTGCAGGCTTGGGGTCAGGAGCTGCGCTGGCTTCTTCCCAGCACAGGAGCTGAGCTAGAGCTGCACTTGGGGTAGGTAGGGCTGAGGAAGGCAGCAGTGGCACTGGGAGGGAGGGCTAAGGTAAATCTTGGAGTGGCTGCAACCCTCCCTGTAGTCCTGCCTCCCAACTCCGCTGCCACCTGCCCTGCCCCAGCCCAGCCCCATCTCTGGAAAGAAGCCAGCGCAGCCCCTGGCCCCAAGCCTGCAGTGGGCAGCCTGCCCTCACCCTGCACACAAATCCAGGGGGCACATGCCCCTCATGTCTCCCCTGAAGGTGCACACAGTGGCGAGGAGCCGCTCTGCCCCACGTCCCCAGGATGAGCCCCATGCTCCTTCTCCCCCTCACAAACTTACCAGCCGGACACTGCTCTCCAAGCTGCTGGGCTACAATCAGATCAGTATCGACCAATATGGCTGGTTAATAATCGGCCGTTGGTATCAGCCACAAAAATCTTTATCAGTGCACTCCTACCTATAATATTTGTAGTCTGTTTTGGTCCCAAATGGGTATGTGGTGCTGCTTGGAGGGGTCAACTAGTTGTACACTAAAGGTAGCTGCATTTCAGTTGCTGATAAAGCAGTTCCTCTACTGCATGGCTGTCAAATACACAGCCTGTGGGTCAGATCCAGCCCATGGAGCTGAACAATGTGGCTGGCCTGCTGAGCTACTGGTGGGCTGGTTAATTTGGAAGCAGAGCTACTCGGGGGGGGCTGCCATAGAATTCAGGCCTTTAGGGTCTTGCTGGACGTGGCCATCAGCAGTGTGGAGGTGAACGAGGACTCCACTAACACAGCCCTGCTTGTCCCAAAGCCACATGGGGCAGCTGCCACTTTTCTCACTAACCCAGCTACTGCCGCAGGTGCTTGCCCATCTGCTTCCCAGTGTATCTAGCTCAAGCTGATTTTGACACCCCTGCTGTACTAGATACAAGGGGTCCAGTCTTACTGTTATTCACTGGGATGGCTGAGGTACAGTATACCATATTTTCTTGAAAAAACACACACCTTTTCACCAAAACAACAGCTGCTGGAAATTGAAGTGTGCATTATATGCAAAAATTATGGTAAGAGCAGGATCTGATGCTTACCAGGTGACACTGACAGTAACATCTTCAAGGACAGTGGGCAAACTACTCCCTTGCTGCTGGTACTCAGTTACTTATTGCAAGGAAAGATCTTTTTTTCTTGATTCTGCCTTTCAAAAGCCAGGTGTGTTTTATATTCCAGTGTGTGTTGTATGCAAGAAAGTATGGTAATCATGAGGTACAACTATGTTTGTTAAAATAGTTTTATTGCAACATTAACAACTTTTCCTTCACCTGGCAGTTCAGTCAGTCTAATGCTTCCTGCCTTTCACTTAGGTTATAGGCAGAAGTATATGGAACATGTCCAGCACAGGTTCAGACTAATGAAAGACTTGAATGCTCGTCTTGGGGAGAATGTGCTTCTAGACCACAGATACACAAAGCTGATCATCGTAGAGGACTGTCTCCACAAAGATCTGAGGGAACAAGATGTCATGGCCTGGGGAAGTGCCAAGATTGGGAAAGGGCAAAAAAGATCCATATCCATGGTGGATTTCTTCAAGGCTGATGAAGACGGTCAAACACCACAGATCGTTCTGCTGGTGGGACCTGCAGCAATTGGGAAAACGATGACAGCCAAGAAGATCATGCTTGACTGGGCATCTGAGAGGCTCTATCAGAAAAAGTTTGAGTACAGTTTCTACATCAGTTGTTGGACTCTTAATTTGGGCAGTGAACAGGCAAGCATTGTTGATTTGATACTAAAGAACTGTCCCAGTGAGCGTCCCCCAATTGAATATATGTTGACACATCCAGAAAAACTCCTGTTTTTAATTGATGGCGTTGATGAATTGAGATTTTTATTGGATCAACCAGAAAGTAATCTCTGCTCTGATCCTTGGCAGAAGAAGCCAATAGCAGCCACCTTGAGCAGTTTATTTAGGAAGAAGGTTCTCCGTGAATCCTACCTAATAATCACAACAAGACCAACTGGTCTGGAGAAACTGTGGCAATGTTTGGGGCAGGCACGCTACGCTGAAATACTGGGATTTGCTGAACCACAGAGGAAAGAATATTTCCACAAGTATTTTAATGACGCAGAAGAAGCCAACCAAGCTTTTCATTTGGTGAAAGATGAAAAAATGCTCTTTACCATATGCTTTGTCCCCCTTGTGTGCTGGATTGTCTGCACAGTTATGAAGCAGCAGATGGAAAGGGAGGAAGATATTGCACAAACTGCAAAAACAATGACTGGGACGTACATGCTCTACCTTTTCTGTTTATTAAAGGCTCACAGAAGACATTCAAGCCCAGCAGTCCATGCCACCTTGAAGGGACTTTGCTCCTTGGCTACAGATCAAATTTGCAGACAGAATATCTTGTTTGGGGCTGAAGAAATGAAGAAGCATGGCTTAGAGACATCAGACTCTCTCTTTTTGAGTGAGAATATTTTTCAAAAAGGTGCCAACTGTGAATGTCTTTACAGTTTTGTTCACTTGTCTTTTCAAGAGTTCCTTGCAGCATTGTTTTATGTTCTGGAAAAAGAAGAGTTTGCAACCAAAGAATTTGAAATTAAAAGGAAGCATGTAAAAAAAATGTTAGCGGACTATGGAAAAACTAGAAACTATTTAATGCTAACAGTGCGGTTTCTCTTTGGGCTCTTAAATGAAGAGAGAATGAAGGACCTGGAGAAAAAACTTAGTTACAGATTTTCACCCAAAATTAAGTCAGACTTACTAGAGTGGATTAGGACCAAGCCCAGAACATTGTCTTTGTTCTTGGAGTCTTATGGGGTACTGGCTTCCGGACCATATAGGGCACTGTTGCCCTTAACACAGACCCTTGAGAAAACTTACCAGTTTGAGGAGTTTCACTGTTTGTATGAAATTCAGGAAGAAAGTTTTGTGCGAAGTGCACTGAGTCAGGTCACTTACATCAATGTAACTCACCGGATTCTTACCAAAATAGATCAGGTTGTGCTTTCATTCTGCCTAAGACATGCCCCTAAACTGGAATCACTTGGTCTGAAATCTTGCGAATTCCAATTTGGAGACCTGTATGATTTCCCAAGACAACAAAAGCAAGTACCTCTGTGAGTATTACCATTTTTTTATTTTTTATTTTTTACATACAACACACCCAGGAATATAATACACCCCTTGATTTGAAAGGCAAAAAGAAGAAAAAAAATATTTTCTTGTAGTAATTGAGTTGTTGCAACTAGAGAGCTGAGTCTGCTCATTGTTTTTCTCCCTCTGAGTCAGCTGTAGATTTGACTTTTACTTTTGCCTGTAACTGCCAGAAACTTCGTACCATATTTCTCACACATAATGCACAATCCAGTTTCTAGGGACCTACCAAACTCACAGCAGAAGTAAACTGCACAGCAGCTCCTTTAATCTTGCAGGTTCTCCTGCATGCCCCCCCCCCCCCCCCTCCCTGCCCCCGCCAGTTGGCGGAGGGGCCCTGCCACTTGCTCCCGATTAGCATGGTGGCAAAAACCATGGTTTTAAATATGGTGCTGTTTTTGCCTCCCATCTGGTCAGCAACAAGCAGCAGGGCCATTGGGGCCTTTCAGCCAATCACCTGTTCCTTGCTGCTGGCTGGCCAGGAGGCAAAAATGGTGCCATATTTAAAACCATGGTTTTTGCCACCGTGCTGATCAGGAGTGAGCAGCAGGATGGCATGCAGGGGAATCTGCGAGATAAAGAAGCTGCTGCGCAGCCCACTTTTGCTTTAAATTTAGTAGGTCCCTACCAATTTCTAACAGCTGGTTAGAAGGAGTGTGTGTTGTATGCAAGAAAATAATGGTGTCTGGGTTTCTGAAACACATAATTTCATAAATGAAAAGGCTTATTTTTTGTGATGCATCAGTATTCTTCTGGGCTTTATTAACTCTGAAAGGGTCAAAGGACCTTTAAAAAATGGCTGTGTTTAATGATGAAAGCTGCAGAGGGACCTGCATTCTACAAAAACCTATGAATCATGGAAACAAGAAATCACATGGCCTACCTTCTGCATTCTTTCGCTCCTTCTGATGGCCTTCAGTACTCTTGATAATGCCCTCACCTATTCCATAAGACTTTCACTTCATTGCCTCCTACCCCAGAATCTTGCAGAGCATTGGTACAAGTGGCTATAATGGGGAATGACTAAAATGCCTATAATGCCTATAACTTTGCCATTTCTTGCCTGATTCTAATGAAAATTACAGCTGTGGTAGCCCCTTCTGAGGGCATGAAGCCTGCCAAGTTTCAAGGAGATAAGTGCAGAGGCTTCTGGGAAACTGTACTTTGTCACAGAGTAGGGTCCCTAGAGATGGCGACGGGGGGGGCACGGAGAGCTGTGGCAGGCGGCAGCAGCGTGGTTGGCAGCAGGAACATAGCAGTAGTAAGCGTGGAGCTTCCACAGGCAGCCGCCATGCTGTCAGCAGCAGGGGTGGTGAGCGCCAACCAGCAGACCACCCGCAGACATCGCTGGCAGCGGCAGCCAGTGGCGATCGTGGACCACCCACAAACGCTGCCAGCGGTGTTGGCAGTGAGGTGAGGGGGTGGTGTGTGGCGACCACCCACAGGTGCTGCCAGCAATGTCGGCGGCACCTTTTCGCAGGGGGTGCACCACCATGCTCGGGGGGTGCACGTGAACCCCCTACACATGGCCGATGTACAGATGTCAGTCTGTTCCCCCGTCTTCCCCCTCCCTCTCCTTACTTTCTCTTTCCCTGAAAGCCCAGCTTCGAAACACCTTCAAAACACCGAAACTTATTCAGAATATTTCGACTTGTTTCATTTTGTTTCGAACATTTCAACGTGTTTCCTGTTTAGTTTCGGATTCAGAATTTCGAGTGTCGAAATTCTCAAAACACTGCCAAAATGAACAGTGGTCGAAATTTTGCACAGCCCTAGTCTTTAGGCAGTGTGTCTTACAGTTGTGTGATAGGGTTGCCTGTAGTTTTAGGAATAGGTTAGACAAGGACTAACCTTCTGTGGGGTGTGGGATAATGGTGGAAATGATCCTGCTTTGGGATCACTAGATGTAATGTCCAGGGGGCCCTACCACCCTAGCTGTGCTATGAGCCTATGATAATATAAAACAGAATTAAGCCTTGCCTGTTGAGAATCATTAAAAGTGTCTTTCTTCTCTCTCTAGGGATCCACGACTTTCTCCTATCTACCTGCTGTGTCAAGCCCTGAAGGACCCAAGCTGTAACTTAAAGACATTGAAGTAAGGAACATCTTTCCTTGTCAAACAAATTATCCCTGTGCCCTCCCTGAGTGCCACTCCAGTCCCCTTCCCTGCCCAGTCTGCTGCTCTGCTTTCTGCTCCCTGCCTGGTTTGCTCCTCTGCCTTTTGCTGTGCTCTGTCCCCTCCCTGATCTGCAGGGATCTGGGTTTTCCATTTCCCATGGAAAAACAGAAAACCACGGATTTCCCCTTTATATCAGAGAAAACGTGGATTTCTCCTTTTAGCAGAGAAATCTGCAGATACCCTGCTTTTGCAAACAGCTCTGCAGGCTGGTTGAGGTCCAGCCTCCAAGAGCTGTTTGCAAACAGGGTGGGAAAACCCCAGTCCTGCCTGGGGGGGAGGGGGAGGGGGAAGGGCAGGGCCTGAGGCTCTCAGCCAGTCAGGGCTCAGCCTCACTCTTCTCCTGGAGTCTGTGCGGTAAGTGGGGCTTGCAGGAGCTGGGGACCTCTCTGGCAGGACTGGGGTTGCAGGTCATGGCTGGGAGCACCAACAAGGCTGTGGGGAGCCAGGAGCCATCCCCACCCCTGCCCGAGCAGCTCCATGCTGCTTTTGCTGCAGCTGCCTGCTGTTGGGGGCAGGGAACTGCAGACTTGGGGCCCTGGCCCCATAGCTCTGGCAGCTGGGGGCTCCTCCGGCAGGGCTGTGGGGCAAGGGCTGTGGATGGAGGCAAGAGGCATGAGTAGGGAGGGTGGGACTGTTGTGGGGGCAGTGAGGGGCACCAGCAGGGCTGGGTGAAGCATTGGGGGGTGTGAGGGGCACCAGCAGGGTTGGGGGTGCTGCAGGGTGCTTTTCATTTTAATAATGGATTTTGGGGGTTTTATCAGAGAATTTGTGATTTATTTATTTTTTTAAAATCAGAGAAAACCAGGATCCCTGCTGATCTGCCACATGCCACACCCAGAGGCTTCCTGTGACACCAGTGACACCTGTGGTGCACGCTGGTCAACCATTGTTTGAGGGCTGAAATCTGTGTGGGGTTGGCTTGCAGCAGAGGTGCCAGTGTTACAGCCCATCAGCCAGATCTGGCCCACACAGCCATATCATCTGGCCTATGGAGCTGCCACGAGTTAGAAATTTGCCAGTGCCTGTACCAACTGCCATAGGTGCAGGAGCCATGACAGCTAATGCTGTCACCCCTTGCCTCACAGGCACGGGCAGCTCCACAAGGCCCCATGACACAGTCCTGTGCTCCGAGTCTAGCCTACAGCCCCACCCTGCACTGCTCACCTGACTCACAGGGCCAAATGGGTTTGATCTCCCTGGCTTAATTCAGCCTGGTATTTCTTGACACTGAACGCAATTGAATCTAGAATAAAGAGGTGGCTTGAGGCACAAGGAGGACTCCTGGAGGCAAGAGAGAAGAGCTCATAGGTGCCTATCACCATGGTATCTTACCTACGAGTTTCTCCCTCTTTGTCTCTGTGTCCTACCCACCACTCTTTTGTTTCTGCTTCTTTCTGTCCTCTTCTTGCTTTCTCCTGTCTCTTGTTTCTTTGCTCTTCCCAGTGATGTGAATGGGAAAAGCCTAAACTTGTACTTTCATCTGAATGGGACCAGGGCTGGCACCCAGGCTGATCCCTCCTGACAGGTTGTGGCCTTGGGAAATACACTGTTCCAAGACCCCAGCATCTGCACTGGTCTGCTTGTTGGAATGGCTCTGTAGAGCATAGCAGTTCAGCACCATGCAAGATGGATAAACAGACTCTGAGGCTGCCTCTGCCAGAGAATCTTGGCCAGGTTAGGAGCTGTTGTGATAACATGCACACACAGACACGCACATGCATGCAAACACACTCTCACACATACATATACACGCACATGCATATGCGCACACATATATGCACTCACAAACATGCAGTTATGCATGCACACACATGTATGCACACATGTGCACACTCAGGCATGCACATACTCACTTGCACACATTCATACACACACACATGTCCTTGCAGCAGTACAGAGGGGATTGCACCCAAGCCAGTGCAATCCTGTGTTCATCACTGCCATGCCCCTTTGCCCAGTCCCAGTGCATGCAGTGGCAGAGCAGATGTGGTGGCGTGGTGAGACCTCAGTATAATTCCACAATGCCCCACACACCCTGCTGACCTATGTCAGTCTCTCCAGCCAGAGTTTTGCTCTTGCACCCGTGTTTTTTCCACTAACTGTTTAACTACCATGTTTACTCACATACCACACATACTGTTCCCCTGAAAACTAGCCCTCCAAAATTAGGGTGCATATCTTAAGGAAACTTTCTCACACTGAATGGAGGCATGGGGGACCCTGGAATGGCTGCCCAGGGGCTGTGTTGGACTCTTGGTTCCATAGAGGAAGGGTGGAGTCCATTCATGAGTGCCACTTGCTCTCTCCAGCTCCACAACTAGAGGTTTAACCCTCTCGCAGTTGCTGCCAAATTGGACGGGTGACACTGAGGAATGGGCTCTGCCCTTGCTGTATGCAACCTCTGTTCAGCCACAGGAACCATGTGCTGTGGCAGAGAAGATCCTGGAAAGATCTTGTGTTTTTTTCCTTCACTCTGCCTTCACAAAACAAAATGTGGGTCTTATTTGGGGGCGTGTGGTATGCTAGGAAATATGAGCATTCATTTTCCCGCTCTTTCCCCCATTGAATCTTTCCTTCCACCCTTCCCTCCAATACTCCCTTCTCCAGAGCCTCTCCTGACACCCAACTCTCATGTGTTCTCCTCTACATCTTGTCAATTCTCTTCCCTCCACTGTATCTGGCAGGGTCCCCCCTCTCCTCCCTCTTCACCCCTGTTACCCCTGGTGTCTTCTCACCAGGGTTTCTATGTTCAGGCTTGCGTTTCTCTCCACTTTCCCTGCCTTTCCCTTCGGGCTTTCTTCCTGTGCATCACAACATGGCTGTCATTAGAAACACCATGCCTTTCTCTCTTCCCTCTAGGAGCTATTGGTGATGAGGGTTGCTCTTTGTCTCCCCATTATATGCCCCCTCAGAGCTTTTCTTTCCACCTCCTTCATGCCCTCAGAATCTCCCCTCCTCTTTCATATCCCAGGGCTTGGATTCACCATCCAGACTGTGGGATTTCCTGTTCCCACACTGACCTCAGAGTTCCTTTATCTCCCTCAGGCGTTCAAGGTTTCTCTCCTTTAGTGAAGGGACCATGGATTCCAGTAGTTCTCATGAGCAAGAAGGCCAAGCAGAAGGCAGCAGTGGTGTGTGGGATTTCTGGGATGTGGGTGTGGGGTTTGGCAGGGGTTATGGATGAGTGAGCTTGTGTTTAGTGCCCAAGGGACTTCCCTGTGATGCCACAGGGGGAATAAAATGACAGTAGGTGACAGCCTTGCATCCTTAGGGTGTATATGCTCATGCTAAGTCCAGTACTATAGTTGCCCATTTATTGTGGGTAGCCACCTTGGGCAGGCCCCAGCCTGGCACAGTTCAGTTTCATCCCACTAACTGCACATCGTAATTAGTAAGCTTAATGAAATGACACAACAAGCATAACTGAAGAGCCTTTAATCACTGCTGGCCATCAGATCAGACTCACAGGAGTTTCGTGTCCAAATCATGATAGATCAGCTATATCTTTAATGCCTGTGTTATACCTGGTTTCTCCTCCAAAGGCATTTGACAGAGTAGATTGTTGCCTACAAAATGTTGTGTGTCTGAACCTTTAGTTTTAAGGGCATTTGTACACATATTTGTGCTGCAGCGCCAGGCACTTTTATAAGCACCCGTCGCTGTGGCACATACATTTGTATAAACAACGAAATACATGTCAAAACACATCAACTAAGTTTTGAACTAAAATACATCAAAGGTGTTTTAGTTCAAAAGTGCACCGCTGCCATTTCCTGCACGCTGAAATGCTTTTTTCCACTTATACCACTGTGCACAACACCACGCGGTGCACATCTGCTTGCATGCAGAGCAAACTTGATTAATCGAGTCCACTCTGACATGCTGGATTTCCAGCGTGTCGGAGCAGACAAAGTATGTGTATAAATGCCCTAAGAGTCTGCCCTGACCTCCCTCCTTGGTTTCAGACTAGCACAGATTGCCACCTGTCTTCAGATTGAGTAACCATAGAAGCCAATTAGATACCAATGATCACATAAGAAAACCAATCCCCCATCACCTCACAGATGCCCAGGAGGAGTACCCTATTTAATTTCTTTGGTAGGCACATCAGTTAGCTGTCCCCTTACTGCTGAATCTCCCTTCAGACCTCCCTGTCTCCCTGGAAAATGTGTCACTTGACTTTTGACTTATCTTTTAGTTGAGACCTGCCAGGACCTGGACATTGTAGTCTTATATTTTTGTCTGTCCAGCTGAGCCTGGTTCTATCTTCCAGGAAGGAAGAGGGAAGGTGAGAGACTTAGTTAGAAGCTAAGAAGGAGGAAAGAGGCCTGCTAAAAGCTGAGGCCTCGTTGAGTCAAGTTTCTGCTGAAGCCTTAGAAAGACCATGCCAGGGGCCCAGGCTCTAGTCTATCCAACACTACCCCAGTGACTGCTAGCTCTGATTGGTCAAAAGCAGAGTAGGTGAAACTAAAGGGGCTGCCTTCCACCCAGGCCAAATTGTGGTTGATTAGTGGGAGAGCAGAGGTAGTGCTTAGGGAGGAAGTCTGACTAAAGAGACTAGGCCTATTCAATTTAGAAAAGAGATGCTTGACAGGGGACATGGCAAGCGTTTGCAAAATACTCAATTATGAAGAGAAAGTCAATAGGGATTTATTTACTATCTCTCACCATACAAGAACTAGGGTCAGAACATGAAACTAGTAGGCAGTAAGTTTAAAACTAACACAAGATAGAAGATAGAACCAGTAAAGCTAACTGCACCCTTTCTAGTAAAGCTAACCACATCCTTCTTGCATAAGTAGATGCATCACAAACAGGTCTAGGGAGGTGATGCTTCCCCTCTATGTGGCACCGGTTAGGCCGCAGCTGGAGTACTGTGTCCAGTTTTGGGCGCTGCACTTCGGGAGGGATGTGGATGGCCTGGAGAGGGTTCAGAGGAGGACCACTCGTCTGGTTAAAGGCCTACAGAAAAAACCCTATGTGGACTGATTGGGAGAACCTCTTCAGCCTCCACAAGAGTAGGCTGAGAGGTGATCTCATGGCCTCCTACAAATTCATTGTGGGGGGCAGCAAGACATAGGGGATACAATATTTATCAGGGTGCCTGTTCAGGTAACTAGAAATTGTGGCCACAAACTGGAAGAGAGCAAATTCAGATTGGACATCAGGAAAACATTCTTTACAGTGAGGGTTGCCAGAATATGAAATAGGTTTCCAAGGGAGGTGATGCTATCCCCTTCCTTGGAGGTGTTTAAAAGGAGATTAGACAGACACCTGGCTGGGGTCATCTGACCCCAGCACTCATTCCTGCCCAGGGCAGAGGGTTGAACTTGATGATATAATAGGTCCCTTCCAACCCTAACATCTATGAAACTATGAAACAAGAAAGTTCCTTTCCCCCAGTTTGTCTTTAAAGAGTGGAACTCATTGCCACCAGATGCAGTGGAAGCTGAGAGTTTAGCCAGATTCACAAAGGGACTAGACACATGCTTGGAAGAAAGGGGTACCAGTAGCTATTGAGCACAGGAGTGAGGGACACGGCCTCTGAATCAGAACTTCCTAGACCTTAAATGCTGGAAGCTGCAAGTGAGTGAGAAATTGAAATAAACCCTGGGCGGACCCAGTTCACTGTCCCTTTCAGCATCCGCTGTCTGCCCCTGTGTGACACAGACCTATTTGTTATGCCATTGGGCATGGGCCTAGGCCCACCAAGTAAAACTATAAGCCTTCCCTAAGAGGGAGCCCACTGAAGATATAGCAAGTGGTTTCTTGAGACAACTGAAAAAAGCAGGTATGGGAGTGGAGGTTGGAGGTTCAACACGAGTGCACCAAGGGGGGACACTGATTAGAGCACATCAGACGGTGTCCACTGGCCCTCAGATGAGTCCAAGGATCCAGTGGACACTGCCCAATGATACTCTGCCTGGAGATGGGATCAGACCAGGGACAGGAAAGCGGCTCCTGTCCAGAGACTCCTTCCTGGTGACAGGGATTACTAGCTTAACCAGGGCCAGGAGGATGTTGACCAGGAGGTCCGGGGACTTGCTAGGGCAATGGATGGGAAGTGTGTACATAAAAAGGTGCAGGGAAAAGTGCAGCCAAGACTTCAGCAGGAGGTTCTGGAGGTAGTGGTGAAGGGGCTGCAGCCGGGTGCACTGTAAGTAGGCGTGTACCAGGGTCTCCCTCCGCTCCCAGAAAGGACAGGTGTCAGGGGCATCCGTAAACCATGCCAGATACAGAAGGTTGAGCAAGATGGATCTATGGTCTGACCCAGTAAATGGCCATTCTTGTGTTTCTGTGACCTCACCCCTTTTTTCATTATTCAGTGACAGAGCTGGGACCCAAAAGGTCTGGGCCATTCTCAGTGCTCATTGTTCAAAGGTGAAGGACAAATGTTGGGGTCTGATCTCGCACTGTTTTCCCATTGGCCAAGGGGTGGAACTTGGGACAGGGTGTGGTGAGACTGTTGGACTGATTGGTCAAGGGGAGGGGTTGGCGGATGGGGCCGGCTGTCAGAGTGGCTGTGACGAGTCCCATTTTGCACATGTCTGGCAGGTTGTGGTGGTGCAGCCTCACAGGCGCTGGCTATAAGGACCTGGCAAATGTGCTCTGCAGCCCTCGCCTAGCAGAGCTGGAGCTGGGTGGTGACAACAGTCTGGAGGACACCAGCGTGCAGCAGCTGTGTAAGGGGCTGAAGCATCCTAGTTGCAGGCTGCGGAGACTGCGGTAAGGAGGGCAGGGGCTTCTTCTGGGCACATGCTTTCTGGACAGCACCCAGTTCAGAAAATGAACATCTGAGGGGGACACATGGGCCTGGTTCAGGGCACTAAGCGAAGGGGAGCTTAGTGAATGGAGTCCCACTATGTTGAGCATTCCACTTCCCATGCCTCAGCCTCATCGCCTGTAAAATGGGTACAATGCAGGGCTCATTTTGAAGCATCTTGTTCTGGCCCAACCACATAACTGGGAGAGAGTTTAAAAAATGTGTATGCCAGATAGTGCATCTGGAACCTCCCTATCTGCTTGGTCCAGTAAAGGTTATTTTTAGACAAATTGTGCTTTTCTCTTGTTCCCTGGGCTGTCAGGTCTACAATACAACTACAAATAGCAGCATGGCATTTACACCTTGGGCCAAGTACTTTGCCATCCATGGATATAAGCACTAGAATTTGCTACTAGGGACCTGAAGGCAGAAACCAATAACTATTGCCCCTCACTTCACTACCCCTGCTCCCTTCAGCACCACTGCTTGAGCTTCACCTGTGACCGATCAGCATTGAGAAAGTCAGGGTGCAAAAGGTCTGGGCCAGTCTGTTACTGCCCAGTGAGGAAGAAGGGGCAGCATCAGACTTGCCCCCTCAGTACCACTCCTACTCTTTCACTCACCAACAACAATTTGGCCTGGGCAGAAAGCCCCTTCAGCCACATCAGCTGCTCTTGACCAGCCAGGTCAACTTAGCACTGATCACCCTGCTCCAGAGTCTATCCTGACTTAAGGCAGCTGGGCCAGCCCCCAGGGACCCTTACAGCAGCTAGGGATTGCTAAGCAGCAGTGCCCTGACCACGCTCCCATGTACAGCTCTCTGCACCCAGGCAATTGTATTAAGCCAGCTCTGTGACATTCAGAGATGCTTCTCTGGCATAGGAATCCTCCAGTGTCACTACTGGTGCTGAGTAAACAGTCCATGTCAGAGCTGAGGCTGGATCGTTCCTCTCACTGGACCCAGGCCTGCTTCCCTCTGGGATGCTTTTTAGGCCCCTGTATCTGTTTTGGAAGAGGAGAGCATTGGGTTTTCACAGACTCAAGGCACTTCTGAGTTGGAATTGAGCTCTTGAGGGCAGGACAGCAGCTGTTAGGTGCTGCTCTTGCAATGTTTTACTTGAGTTTGGGTCCCTCACTTCAAGAAAAACATGGACGGATTGGAAAGAGTCCAGTGGAGAGTGACAAAGATGACGAGGGGCCTAGAAAGCAAGACTTACAAGGGAGGTGTAAAAAACTGTGATTATTTGGTCTGGCAAAGAGAAGTCTGCAGGTGGGATCTGATAACAGTCTTCAGATAACTGAAGGGTGATTATAGAGAGGATGGAGATTTTCTCTGTGGTCACAGGGGATATGACTAAGAGCAATGACTTCAAACTGTAGCAGAAAACATTTAGATTAGAGATTAGGAGGAACTTTCTGACTGAGGGTAGTCAAGCATTGGAACAGGCTGCTCAGAAAGGTGGCAGAATCTCTATTCTTATGGAGGCCTTTGGGTCTAGGGATGTCATTGTCATGGGGGACCTAAACTACCCAGACATCTGCTGGGAGGAGCAGTCAGCCAGGTCTGACCATTTGCGTAGGTTCCTAGCTGAAACAGGACCTCCACCTTATCCAGGAGGTGCACAGCCCCACTAGTGGAGATGCCTTGCTGAACCTGGTCTTGGCCACTGGGGATGACCTGGTGAGGGGACTGCAGGTCCTTGACCACATGGGTGACAGTGATCATCGCCTGCTGGAATTCACCGTCCAGCGCAGGGTGTCGAGGGCTTATACCAAGACTAAAGCCCCTGACTTCAGAAGGGCCAACTTCAACGAATTTAGGAGATTAGTGGGGGAGGCACTGAGGGCCCAAAAGGTAGAAGATATGGGAGTCCATGAGGGATGGTCATACCTTAGGTCCTGGCCTTACACTTGGGATGATACTGAAGTGTCAATGGGCACCTCATCACTGGCCCCTCAGTAAAAATCCCCTGGATTTCATCCACCCTGTAAAAGTTATTCTGCATGAAACTGGGCCAGGACATCATAAGGTCCTGGTCCAGATACAGATATCTCCTTCACCTTTAGAGTAGCAAAATAGCCCGATATATGCCCACAGTTGTGAATCAGAGACTGGGTTGCCTTATACATCACTACAGCTGTGATCATTGACAGGAAGCCTTTCTGACAGTCAACAGGTGACAGCCTGAAGTCTGTTGACTTACCCACTTCGGTATCCCTCTGGAAGTTGCTCACAGACAGCCACACAAAAGAGGATTAAATAGGGAATTCCATGGGGTTAAAGTGCCCATGGGGCAGAGCTCTCAAGACTCCTTTTGGGGATGGGGAGGTCCTTTACTTGAAGAGACAGGGTCTCATACCTTCCACTTTGGTTGAGATGGCTCTATGAGCCTGTGCCTTGCTTCAGCATCTCCTTGCTGAGTTGGAGCCTTCTGGGTCACATCCTCCTTAGACTCCATGTCTCCTTCGTTAGACTCAAGACCCCCTGAGAAAATGCTAGCTTTAGCATTCACTCATTTCTTGACAATGGAAAAATACTAGAGTGATGCTTCTGTTGCAAAGACCTCAGCCAGCCCCCAACAGTACAGAAGAGTTTGGACACTCTGGATTACTATTGGAAATCTCTAGGCTTATCATGTGAATCACATGTAGGTGTTTGAACACCTAACAATGCTAGTATCATGTGACACCCATAAATGATCTCACAGCACCCTAGGGTGCTGCATCACCCCAGTTGAGAATCATTGCTGTAAGGGGATAAAGAACCTTTACGCTGCTATTGGATTGCAGGATTGCCTGGTAACAACCACCATGGACTCCCCTTTGTGGAGTCCGGACCCCAGTCCCACCCATCCTGTTCCTGAATGCAGCTCTCGGCCCCATCCAGCCCACCTGGCCGCATGCCCTGCCCGTGCAGGTCCCAGGTGGTTTCCATGGAGACATCGGGATCGCAGGGTAATGAAAGCGTAGGGCACAGCTGTGATCCGCTCTCCACACCACCCTGCCTATGGAACCGGTATCCATTGCAGGTGCATGTGGGGAGCGGATCATGGCTCTGCCCTAGGCCCCAGCCGCACACTGTCACTACCCTGCAGTCTCAGCCCCACCCCTTCCTAGCCATCACAGGCAATGCATAGGAAGTGCACGGAGGTCTCCTGAGAGCGCTGGTGCGCATCCCCTGACAGCTAGCATTCCCCGCTTAGGCGATGGGCAGGGATGGCAGACGGGAATGCTGGTGTCCCCCCTGAGAGTGCCAGCCGGGGAGTGGGGGTACCAGGAGAAGCTCCACTGGCACTTCTGGGACACCCCCACCCCAGTCGCTGACTGGCCAGTGTGGGGGCAAGTGCCCCCCCGACTCCGGAGGCAGCAGCTGCCCATGCTACCCATCCTGCTCCCAGATGCTGTTTCTCACCTGCCCATGGCCCCATCCTAGCCACCTAGCCCAGTGAGAAGCACTTAGAGCCACTTAGGGTATTTTGGTGAGCTTTTGTAGGGGTGGGGAGAGGGTGCTGACTTGGCCCTTGACAGCTCACCAAAACTCCCTAAGTAGCCCTTGAGCCCAAATAATTGCCCACTACTGAAGTCTGCAGACCCCAGTGCAGCAACTTGCTACAACCCCACTGCCTGCCTTAAGCAGCCTGGGCTCTGTGGCAAGTGGTGGGAGTCTGCCTGGAGCCCAGGCTGTTCATGGCAGGTGGCAGGGAGGCTACAAGTGGCTGCACCAGGGTCCACGGAGCCTAGCTATAGGTACTAATCGCACTCCCCCTCACTTCTCCCTACCTTCTCCCCCCGGCCCACCTGCCCTGTCACCTTCCAGTTCCTGCTGGGGCACCACATGGCTTCCCTTCTCCCCCTTCCCTGTTGGCCTGTGCCCTGCCCCCTGCTGAACAGTAAACTATAACCAGTTATCACATCCCTAACTGTGACGAGTCCTGTTTATGCTCTGTGTGCCTCTCTCTGGCAGGCTGTGGAGCTGCCGCCTCACAGGTGCCTGCTGTGGTGATCTGGCATCTGTGCTCATTAGCAACATGCACCTGACAGAGCTGGACTTGCGTGGCAACCTGGGGCTGGGGGACCATGGCATGCAGAAGCTGTGTGATGGTCTGAGACACCCCAGATGCATGTTACAGAGACTGCGGTAAGGCTATGAAGAGGACCTGATGAGGGTGGGTCATGATGGCATTGCTGGCTGCCTGAGGATGGAGGCTTCTCCCCACATTTAAACTGGGCCTGATGTACGCCAACTGGGCATAGCTCTTGGGCACCTGAGACACAACGCTTTGAAAGATCCCAATGCCAACATCTAGGGTCAACTACAGAGCCCAGTGCTGTGAGATTTGAGGCTTTCTTCATGGTCTGGGCCTTGGAAAGGTCTAAGAATCCCATGGTCTTCCATAGCAGTGTTTCACAACCTGTGGGTCATGACCCAAAAGTCGGTCACAAGAATATATGAAAGAGTTGCGAATAAACTTTAAAAATGGATTCTTCTTTAAAGCAGAAAAACATGGGAAAACATGGCTTTTCCCTTGCAAGCTGACAGAGTTCCAACCTGCAAGGGGCTACTTGAGCCATCTCCCCTCCAGGAGTTGGGGTTGGGAGTGGGGGGCATCAGCAGGGCCAAGTGACTGTTTTCTTAAATTATTTACTGGGTCAGGACTGGCCATCAATGTTTACAAATGGGTCCTGGTAGAAAAAGCTTGAGAACCACTGTTCTATAGTCTCCATTTTAGAGGAGTTTTGGGTTCTTAGGTTCACAGCTGCTCATGCATTTTGCCCAGTTACACTTCAGTGCAAACAGCATCACTGACTCTGATGTCAGTCTGCAGTAATAGGAGGCTCTGGCTTGGAGCAGTATGGACAAAGGAGTTGGGATCAAGTCTCAGAGTGTCCCCTGGGGAGCAATGGGATGTGGGGAAGGGGCAGGAAGCACTAAGACAGGGGTCAGCAACCCCCGGCACGCGTGCCAAGCCTGGCACCCAAGGCCATTTTGCTCGGCACACCACTGCCAGCCCAAGCTGTAAGGAACTGCTTCCAGCAACGAAGCCCAGGCTGCTCCCAGCAGGCGGCTGGGAGGCTGCAAGCCCTGCTGCAAGCAGACCAGGCTCCGTGGGCCAGCTGCAGCCAGGAGGCTGCAAACAGCTGCTTCAGGCTCCAGCATGTCGGCACTTTCGCACCTTCCAAGGTAGACATTGTGGTTTTTTTGGCACTCCAGCCAAAAAACGTAGCCTGCTCCTGCGCTAAGATGATAGCAGAGGGGCTGAAGGGATCACAAGGAGCTGTTCCCATGTGAAGCAATTTGCCTGGTTTGTAGCATTTCTGTGTCCTTGCTGGGATTCTTCAGCCTGTTACAGCCCCATCTGGGCTCTGCCTTGCTCCCTCCAGCTCACCCAAATGTGGCTGTGTCTCTGGGAAATGACACGGGGCTGGGACTGCCCCCCAGTGACCTCCCAGCCCTGGCAGCTGGCCTCCCCTGCCTCTTTCTGGGCAGGCCAAGAGGAAAACAGCCAAGGTTTCCCTTTCTGTGTGTCTCTTCCTCCTGCAGATTGAGGTACTGCAGTCTCACTGCTATGAGCTGTTTGGAGCTTGCCCAGGTTCTTAGCACCAGCCAGGCCCTGCAGGAGCTGGATCTGGGACGTAACAAGCTGGGACTAAATGGCATGAAGCTGCTGTGTAAGGGCCTGATGCATGCAAGCTGCAGGCTGAAGACTCTAGTGTAAGTACCAGCTGGTTCACCTTTTGACAATGCATGTTCACACTGTCCTGTTGTGGCTTAATTCCCCAAACAGTGTCCCAGCCAAGCCTGGCTTGGTAAGCACCTGCCCCAACAGCCCAGGAAAACGCATGACCTTCCCAGGGGTGGGGAAGAAATGGTCTGCTATGGAAATCTACCTCTACCAGGAGTTTGATTACAAATAGACTCTTCATGCATGGAGTTTTCTTCATGCCCCTGGTTTTGACCAAGCAGCACATGCAGTCATACTTGGCTGTCCCCAGGTGGCAGAGCAGTGTGAAGGATTTTCCAGGCTTCTGTGCTTTGCCGGTATCCACATGGGGCCAAGAAGGATTTTTTTTATCCCCTTCCTGTTGCTGCAGGTTCCAGGATTTGTTTGTTTTCACCTTCCTCAGAAGCATTGGGTGGTAGCTGCAGCCCAGGGTGGGGACTGGGATTGGGCTGTGCCAATCCTCCCATTCCTGGCTAGAGGGTCTTGCCCCTCTGGTCAAGGTTGCTGCATTTGGGGTCAAGAAGGAATTTTACCCCATGGCCAGATGGGTACAGACTGTGCAGGTTTTGCACTACCTCAGGGTTCATCAGGGCTTGCCCAGAGCAAAGAACCTCCTTTGAGTGATCCAAAAATCAGTGCTATCTCCTCTTCCTGCTGCAGGTTGCGGGAGTGTAGCCTCAGGGCTGACAGCTGCCATGAGATGGCCTTGGCCCTTGGCCATCCTTGTGCCCTGGTGGAACTGGACCTGCAGGACAATCAGCTGGGCATGGCTGGTGTGGAGGAGCTGTGCCAGGGACTGAGACAGCCTGGCTGCCAGCTGCAGACTCTGTGGTGGGTCGCCCACATGTACCTAACTCCTTGCATCCTGGGAGAGCAGTGTAGCAGCAGTACCTGCCAGCCCATGATGGGCCCTTGTCTGCACCACACATCCCAGGGCATTCCTGCCTCAGACCCCAGCCCTTCCAGAGCTAGGAATATTCTGAATATTCCCTGAAGCATCATCAAGCCAGGGTGAGCCCACTGCTCTTTGACATCTGAGAGCTGGCCTCAGTGTTTCTCCTTGTTTCCTGGCCCCAGTCAGGAGCAGGGAATTTATCCCATAAAGGGAAGGGGGGCAACCAGAAAGCCTTCCTGCAACAAAGTGGCAACTCCCAACCACTGGCAGCCCTGCCATGATCTCTCTGCCCTGGATCTAAAATGGTTCCCACTTCTCCAGCCAGCTTTGCACTCAGGTTTTCTCTGCTCCATCTCCCAGGGCCAGTCCTGGGAAGGCTCCCCAATTACTGGGGTTTCCACTGTAGATAATTCTCTCTCCCTCAAATTCTCATGGCCCAACCTAAACTGAACCCTAACCCATCCCCCATCATCTGAGGCAGCTGTGGGCAGGAATCAGCATCCCCCCTCCCCTGAGCCAGGGTGAAAGCCACCCCAGGTCTTCCCGGGCAGCAGCATGCAACACAGCCAGGGAAATTGAGGCAAGCCCACCCATTACAGCTGCATCACCAGACAGCCAGAAAGGCTGTGTCTGACCCATTGAAAAGTTGCAGGCTGTAGTGCAGGGGTCAGCAACCTTTAGCTGCCATGGACCAGAGCTCATAACCTGGCTCCCTACTACAAGGTACAAAACGCTGCCTCCCTGAGGGCCCAGACTGCCAGCAATTTGCCCTTGCTGCTGATCCCCAGCCCCTCTAAAAGCAAGGGAGCAGGCACCAGGGAGCAGCAGGGGGTACTGTTGAGGGGATTGATAGCTTTTTGCCCAGCTCTCCTTTTAGGCCCCCTGCTCTCTGGTGTACCTGGATCAGCTGCAAAGCAGCCCCCACTAATCCTGCTGATGGCCGCAGGGCTGGAACAGAGACATAATGAGACAGGCCAGTGCCTGAGGCCATGCCTCTTCCCCTTCCCCTTCCCCTTCCCCTTCTTTGCTGGGCTCTAGCTCTAAGGCGCTGTGTGCTGCCAAGGAGAGAGAATGGTGCCTTCATGCTGGGTTCCTTGGCTGCATGAGGCAGCTGCTGCTTCCTGTGAACTCAGAAGCACCTATCAACTCAGTGGGCCTGGAAAGGAAGAAGCCCTGTGGTGGCAGCCCCCCCATTCCAGGACTTCTGGGTCCATCCACAGCGAGGGCTCATGCTTCTTCCTCTCTTGTTTTCTTTACAGGCTGAGCCCACACACTGTGACTGAAGAAATGTGGCCAGACCTACGTACCATCAAAGAGGCCAAGCCAGGGCTGGTCATCAAGTCACACGAGTGAGGCCTGGCTGCCCTGTCCCAGAGACTCAGAGGGGGATGTGGGGCCTTGCATCCAAACTGTCCTGCCCTGTTGGGGTCTGAGTGCCTTGTCATAAAAGAATTGCTGTAGTATATTTCTGTAGTCCAAAAATGAGTGAAAACCAAGAGCTGACATTTTCTGAGGGGGCCTTCTGTCTAACAAGGGGTCCTTGGGGTTCGCGAGGGGGTCTTGGGGCTAACAATGGGACGTGGGGGCTGGAGTCTAATAAGGCTGAGAACCACTGCCCTAACCTGTTCTGGAACAGTCTTGCATTCCCCTTTCTCAATAAACTTTCTGTCTATGGGGCCCTAAGCAGCAGCTCCATCCCTTTTTACCCACTGGCCTGCTTTGAGGAGACAGACTTTCTTCTCCCCATGTGAGTGTCAAGGAGAGGCAGGACAGCCCTCATGCCCAGACTGAGCTCACCTATGAGTCATGTCCTGTCTTGCTCCCACCCCCACTGCCAGGGCAGCATCTGTATAAGCATGCAGGTATGTTGGGTAGTGCCACTCCCATGGCTGGCTGCCAGGTCCAGCCACCCTGAAAACATCAGTTGGCCCATAGGATGCCTATTCAGGTTTGGAAATGCCAAGAAGACCATCCCACTATCACCCTCACCTATCCTATCTCTGCCTCACCAATGCCATGGCCACCTGCCCCATATGCCCCACTAGCTTTGTGTGCTGTGGGGCTGGGCATCTGGGCAGGGCTCTGAGGTGCAGGCAACTGGCTGAAGGGATTGGGGGCAGGGTGCGAATGGCTGAACAAGGCCATGTGTCCTGCACAGGGATGTGGACTTGGACTGCCAAGCCCAACTCTGCCCTCTGTATTTTGCTCCCATGCAGCACCTTTGCAGAATGGAGCCATGCTGCACACTTCTTGCACACTCCAGGCCAGACGCAGCAGTTTGGCCTGCAGGGATGAGAGCCTGGAGGCAGAGGACACCATGTGGGAAACATCTCCAAAGAGCCCCAGGGCCCCAGACCTGGAGCAGCCTTGGGTACTTGGTCAGAAACAGAATCTGTGACATGCACAGGCCTGTTGGATCTAGGAATTGTATTGTAGCACAGCAGAACTAAGCAACCATGGGGGGGCTGAGAATGGGAGCACCAGTGCAGCCCTGACCAAGCAGTGTGACTTCTCTCCAGACATGGATTTCAAGGCCTGAGCAGGGCCGCCAGGCCAGACCATCCTTGCTCCTTCCATCTTATGGTCCCCTGGCTCTTGTCCCTCTGTTTCTCCCTCTTCCTAACAAACTAACTGCCCTTCTAAGATCACATTAGCTCTGGAGCAAACCCAGTTGCTACTCATGAGTTTCTCCCCTTCACCAGTGTCTCAGCCATGACCCCTCTACCCAGCCTTGGCTACACACTGCTGTGGGAGTACCTGCCAGAGACAACCTGCGCTTGGAGGTTTGGGCATTGGGGAAGACCCCAAACATGGCCTCAGCTCTCATGTCCTACCCAAACTTGCCAACTTCAGCCAGGCTGGGTGGGGAAATCATTGGACTAAGAGAGACCTCAGACACCCCTAAGAAGCTGCTTCCTCAGAATGGTGCCAATATAGTCCTCGCAGAAAGGTGGCTCCCCTGGAGCTTTGACAACATATCCTTCCAGAGTCTCCTCCTACAATGCCAGGCAAAGAATCAGAGCCTGAGGGTGCAAAGGAGGGGAGCTCTGGCATCTGGATCCCTCAACATGCCTGAGGGCCCCTTGGGGAAAGACAGCCATCATGCTGGGGGGGGGAGCGCTTGCAGGGGCCACCAGTTTTCAGGGGCCCCCAGGGGACATATTTAGGGGGTGACACTCCCTGAGAGTATCATCAATGTATGGATCAATAGCACTTAGGGGCGGAAGGGACCTAAACATCATCACGTCTGACATGATGGGAGCATGGAACAGAGCAGGACTGGAGAGCAGCTCCCTGCCTGCTGGCTCCTTGCAGTCTCAACTGAGAGTGCAGCAAGACAGCTGCATGCTAAGGCAGGCACACAGACTCGTGTGTTTGGGCTGGACAAGCTAACACAGGGCAGGAACACACCCAGAGGGGCTTGAAGAGCATAGACATACAAGACTTAAATTGAGTTAAAGCTGCCTGGAGTGGTTCAAAAATTTCCATGGAAAATGAAATGCTGTTTTTACCCAGTTCACTGTGAACCAGTTCAGTGTTATGTGTGTGAACACAAAATGTCCTGTAACATCAAGCAGACAGACCCTCCAGCTATCCCACACTCCATGCTCAAGGCAGGATTAGCCCTGTCTAAACCATCCCAGCTCAGTGTCTGTCCAGCCAACTCTTGAACGCTCCAAGTGATGGAGATTCCACAACTGCTCTAGGTACTTGTTCTAAAGTCTGACCACTCATATCAGTGATATTTGGGAGCTTTCCCCTTGTTACATGTGCTGCGCCCTGAGAAGCAGCTGCAGAAGGAACCATAGTAAAGGTTAGAGAGGTCACAGCTGAAACAGTCCCCAGCCTCTGGCATACCATCAGTCAGCAATAGTGCACAACTCACCAACATTTGGTATGATGTGGGAGTCAGCACATACACTACTCAACAGCTTCTGTCCCCTCTTTCTCCTGAAGAAGACCAGTGGTGTGTGGGCCCAGACCAGCTGTAACCATCATGGGAAAATGCTTCTGGGAGAGGCTCTCCCCTTCAGCTTTCCTCCTTCCCCTACCAGGTGTGCTGGATCCTTCATTCAGGGGGCTGGGAGTCCCAAGGTAATTTCCAGTGTTTGAGGATCCCTATGGTTGCTATAGTGTACCAGGAACCATGTCATATACTGTGGATGACATGGACACTTGGTGCTGCTCATAGCATGCATTAAGTAGTTTATCCAACTGGCCTATCATTGAGGATAATGGCAGGACCCTTGTCCCGCTGCTTTCCTTGGGGCAGGTCAGGGTGTTTAAGGCTTGTGGCTGGTAACTTTGTATGAGGGTTGTTCATGCTGTTGTCAGACCAGGTTAGACAAATACTTGGCTGGGATGGTTTAGGTAGGGCTGATCCTGCCTTGAATGTGGGATGCCTGGAGAACTGACCGGACCCATGTCAGAACGCTTGGTGTTCACACATAACAGTGATCTGGTTCACAGTGAACTGGGTCAAAACAGCATTTGGTCGGGGTGATCAAAAGCATTAGGTGCAAGACACAGGAAGTGATAGTGTCTCTCTACTCAGTACTGGCTAGGCCTCATCTAGAGCACTGTGGCAGTTTTGGGCTCTGTAGACCATGTATAGGCCTGAGCAGCATGAGCTATGGGTGACAGACAGCACTATAATTTGATCAAACATATGCTATCCAAAGCATAGCCAAAACTGCAGGGAAAGTGTAGATGTCAGGCTTGTCCATTTTCAGGGAACCTGAGTCAAAGCTGCAGAAATATGACTGGAGAGCAAGCCAAGGGGCCGATATCCTAAATACTCTGTCTTACAATTGTATCCTAAAACATTAATAACTAAGGTGACCCAAATGTACTAATAGTTATTTTGCTATTATAAATGTAGGTTTGCTAACATGTCCAAATGATTATAGACAAAAAGGCAGCCTTTAGGATGGAAAGAGCAAAGCAGCCTTGACAGGCCACAGGCCTCAGTTAATAAATAACTGACCAAGGCCAAAGGGCAAGCCAGCCATCTATAAATATTGGACATGGGGAAGTGACAAACTGGACCTTCCCCAAAGCCAAGCAGAAAAAACAACTTAGCGAGAGTCCCCAGGAAAGCAGAAACGCCTGGCCAGCAGATCTGTTCTTCCTGAATCCAAGGCTGCCTAAGCATTGTTTTTATTAGTACCAATAAGTTTTTGCTATTGACTACCCTAATATAAAGCTTTCAAGTTGTGACTGGAATGGTCTCATTGATCAAGTAATCACACTCCTAACCACAAGTTAAATTGAGGGTAAGAGGCTCCGCATTTTAGAAGGTATATGAAAAAGTTAGAGTCTAGAGGCAGGTGACAAGAAGAAAAAAGGACTTGGAAGAAAAGTCATATGAGGAGAGGCTGAAGGAGCTGGGCATGCTCAGCTTGCAGAAAAGGCACTTAAGAGGGGGCATGATAGCAGTCTTCAAATATTTGATGGGTTCCCAGAAAAAAGAAGGAAAGCACCTTTTCTACTGCAGAGAGTAGGGCTTGGACCTATGGCTTGAAGTTGCGGCACAGTAGGTTTAGATTGGATATCAAGGGAAAAAAGATTTACTGCTGGAATGGTGCGGCAGTGGAATAGATGCCTAAGGAAGCTTTGGACTGTTCGAGAAGGTCTTGCCCCCTCCGCTCACCGTCAGACTGATCGGCAGATTTGGAGTCAGGAAGGCATTTTACCCCATGCTCAAATCGGTATGGGCTGGGGGAGTTTTTGCCTCTCTCTGCAGTGTGTGGGGGAGTGTGGCCCTGTACTTGGGCACTCAAGTATAAACAACCTTTTACAGAAGCAGAGTGTTGGCTGCTTTACCTGTGGCAGGTTTGGGTGTTTTGTCAGGGTTGAGGGTAATTTTACTAAGAGGTTAGATTACGGATTTGTAAAGGGTGGTTTGGATAGGGATGATCCTGCCTCAAGCAATGAACTGCACTGGATGACATACTTCTCTATGCAGCACAGTACCTAGACTCCTGGTAGCCCCGGGCAAACTTTTAGTATCAGGCCCCCTGTCACCAGAGATAACGATCATAATAATCCAAAAATTACCATTTTCAGGCCCCCTTTCTGTCCGGGCCCCAGGCGGCAACACAGTTTGCTCGTTCCTGTGCCCGGCCCTGTCTCTCTATGACTCCGCCACTGCACTGGCTTGCAGGACTGCACATCTGGGTAAGCCTCAGCTATGCCCAGGCGTCTCCTGTCCTACCCAAACATGCCAGCTTTGTCCAGGCTGGCTGGGGAAGTTAATTTCTTTCCTCATCTGGAAAATGGTGCTTTTGGCACAGCCAGCCCATGCCAAGCTGGAGCTAAACAGGAGAAACCCAAGGGCTTGTCCTGACCCCCATCTCCTGTCAGGAGAAACAATAGCTCGTGCAATTGCAAAGCACACCTTGTCTTCTGGTTGCAGCACTGCAGAGAAACTTGTGGTCCCTCTATGATTTGGAGCAGCTGCCACGATAGGTGTACCAGCACGTTTCCAGCAGAGGAGCCCCTGTTGGAGATATTGTTGGGGTGGACAGAGCAGCAAGTTACAGCAGGGGAGTGAGGCGGGGGGGGAGGAGTGGTGCAGCATGGGAGGCCTGGATGACTGATGAGACCTGTGTCCCTAACACTCGGTATCCACACGGAACAGTGAACCAGGTCACTGTTTTTTTCAGGGACACTTTTGCATAGTCCAAGGAAGCTTTAAATCAGTTTAACAGACTTGTAAATGGTCCTGCTTCAGGTTTAAACTAAAGGTCTAAGCGGTACCTGCATCCATACTCTAAGAGACCATCTCTGACTTCCTCTCTTCTAAATCAGGAAACATCTCAAATGTAAAACTCTTATCAGTATGGAAGTGATATTGGCCTAAATGCACATCTGCTGTGCTCTGGCCAAATGAGCAAGGACACAGACTTCAGAGAAGCAGAAAGGACCTCAGGGTCCAGAATGGTGTAAATATAAAGCTCTTTACAGGTGGTTAATGTGTTGCATCAGCATTGGTTTATTTGTTTTTAAACTAATTTGCATTTGTTTTATTTTAATAATGTTTAGTTTTAATTAAGCTTTAGTATAAATCAATAAACTGACAGAGAGCAGATTTAGGTTAGACATCAAGAAGAACTTCTTTACAGGAAGGGTTGCCAGAATCTGCAATGGGCTTCCAAGGGAGGTGGTGTTCTCCCCTACCTTGGGGGTCTTTAAGAGGAGGCTAGACATGCACCTAGCTCTTTCCTGCCCAGGGCAGGGGGTTGACTCGATGATCAGCTACGGTCCCTTCCGACCCTAACATCTATGAATCTATGAATGTTTAGCATGAGTATAGCAGTCATTTTATTTTATGTTTTAACATAGTGAGTTTAAGTTGCTATTATGAATTAAGGTTGTTATTGTATCTTTATCTTTTGTTATTGTGTTCTTATATCTATTTGGATGAATGAATGAATGAATGAATGAATGGCAAAAGCAGAGTAAACTGTATGTCAGCAAACAAGTTACCAAATGGTGAATCATGTTGAAGTAGCTGAAGAAACCAGGCAAGTAGCTGTACCAGGCAAAGAATAAAGGTAAACAGAAAAAACGACGTCTGCAACATCTCAGAGCTAGAGACTCCAAACATAGCCCAGACCAGCAATAATGGAAGAATGTTGTAAAACAGTGATTGAAGAGCAACACCTAAAGGCAACGATGAACTGCTTGGCAGGATGGAAAAGTACTGAGATTTCAGACAAAGGAGCCACAGAATCAGAAAAGGCAGACCAGTCACCCAACACCAACTTGATAACCCCTATAAAGGAGAGAAACTTTGCAGCAGGAGGTGGGGTAACACTGCAAACTTCACTGGAACACAGACGCATCTGTATCCCTCGTTCCTGACCTCATACTAGCCAGGCTGGCCACCTAGCGTAGTATCTGAGAAACAAACTTTGGTAATTATAACATCTGCAGAGTGACTGGAAGTGTATGTGGAAGAGAGAGAGAGCTCTTTTGAATATTATAATCAATAAATGCGGCATTTTGCCTTATCCCCCACATAAGGTCTCACTCATAATTTGAGCTAATTGGTAATTTGTGCAACAAATGCAGCTGCACTGACATTCACTCCTGGAGGGTTAATCAAGTCTGGTCTGCTAAGGAAGTAGGCCTTTTGCTCTACAGAGCAGGAGCATTGCTCATACCTGAGGAAAATGGGACTGAAGTATTGCTGGGGAAACTGCTGTTGTCCTCCAAGAGGTGCCATGGCTGCAGCTGGCTGGGCCCTTGAAGTGTTTGGGGTTCTGGCAAGCAGAGCTCAGTACGATGCAAACACCCAAATCCTGGAGAGGTGGGAACAAAGCAGGACAAGGAGAATTAAACTCTATCCAAGTGCCTGTTCTCCCAGCAACCCCATACCAGTGAAAATTGTGGAGGAATAGCACCTTGTGGTGGTGAGAGGGCTGCAGATGCCCCAGCTGGATCAAACAGATTCTCCCACTGACAAAAGAGAAAATTCTCACCAGGGAAGCAATATCCAAAGTACTGCACCCTCCTCAATGGCTCATAGTTCTCTGCCACCTTCTCCAAAAACTTTCTGAAGGCACCATTCAATTCCCAGCTCTGCCACAGACCATGGACAAACTGCTACCTCTCTCCAAGCCTCAGTTATCTCGTCCTATCATTGCTGAGAGGGATTCTTCCTTTGCCCTGTGGATTGCAACCATAAATTCAACAGTACAGGAGTTTTCCCCACAATGTGTATGTGAGAGAGCACATTGGCTTTAATTAGGCTCAGCAGTTTTTTATTTGTATCAATAAACCTAGATAAACGTCCATTTCAGCTCACATTCTCAGATGGAAGGGAAATAGGGAAATTCCTGTCCCAGACAGGAACAGGTACCAGAATCATATCACCCCAGCCAAATATCTGTCCAGCCTCCTCTTGAAGACCCCCAAGGTAGGAGAGGGCACCACCTCCCTTGGCAGCCCATTCCAGAGCCTGGCGGCCCTAACCGTAAAGTGGTGTCTTCTAATGTCCAGCCTGAACCTCCTCTCTAACAATTTGTGGCTGTTATTCATCGTAACCCCAATTCCTGCTGGTCCCCCCTGGTGAGTTTGTAAATGGCCACCAGATCCCCTCTCAGCCTTCTCTTGTGGAGGCTGAATAGATTCAGGCCCTTCAGCTTCTCTTCGTAGGGCCTGACCCCCTGCCCCTTGACCAAGCGAGTGGCCCTCCTCTGGACCCTCTCAATGCTGGCCACATCCCTCCTGAAGTGCAGCACCCAGAACTGGACGCAGTACTCCAACTGCGGCCTGACCAGTGTCGCGTAGAGGGGAAGGATCACCTCCTTGGACCTGCTTGTGATGCATCTGTAGGCGCAAGACAAGGTGTGGTTGGCCTTCCTGACCGCTTCCTCGCATTGCTGGCTCATGTCCATCCTGGAGTCAACAATGACTCCAAGATCCCTTTCTGCCACTGTTTTGACCAGAGGAGTGTTCCCAGCCTATAGGTGTGTTGCTGGTTCCTTCTCCCAAGATGCAGCACCCTGCACTTGTCTGCGTGGAATTCCATCCTATTCTCATCCACCCACCTCTGTAACCTGTCTAGATCTAGCTGGATTCTGTCCCTCCCCTCCAGCGTGCCCACCTCGCCCCACATCTTGGTGTCGTCAGCGAATCTGGACAGCGTGCTTTCTACACCCACATCCAGATTGCTGATAAAGATGTTGAACAGTACAGGCCCCAGGACCGAGTCCTGGGGGATCCTACTGTTCACATCCCTCCAGGTTGAAAACAACCCGTCCACCACCACTCTCTGGGTGCGAGCATCTAGCCAGTTTGCCACCCATCTGACTGTGTAGGCATCAATGCCACAGATACCTAGTTTTTTTAAGAGCATGTGGTGGGAAAACATGTCAAAGGCCTTCTTAAAGTCCAGGAAGACGACATCCACCTCAACGCCCTCGTCCAAGGACTTTGTGACCTGATCATAAAAAGAAACCGGGTTAGTAAGACAGGATCTGCCCTCAATGAACCCATGTTGGTTGCCCCTGAGCATTACGTCCCCTGCTGGGCCCTTGCAGATGTGCTCCTTGATAATTTTCTCAAAGGTCTTCCCAAGGACTGAGGTAAGATTGACTGGCCTATAATTGCCGGGGTCCTCCTTTCTCCCCTTCTTGTAAATGGGGACCACATTGGCCCTTTTCCAATCATCTGGTACCTGGCCAGAGCCCCACGAGCGCTCATAGAGCCATGCCAGGGGCCCCGCTATGACCCCCACCAATTCCCTCAGCACCCTCAGGTGAAGAGCATCTGGACCTGCTGATTTAAACAAGTCCAGCCCCTCCAAAAGTTCCCTAACTAGGTCATCCCTGACCCTAGGCATGGCGGTGCCAGCCCTGGGTCCATCCACAATCCTAGTGGGGGAAATGTCCTGGTCCCTGTTCAGAAATATGGAGGCAAAGAATTCGTTAAAGAGGTCAGCTTTTTCATTTGCTGCAATCACTAGATTGCCAAATGTATCCTGTAGGGGCCCCAGTTAAGTGATTAACTGCTCTTTCACAGATGCAGGAAGCAAGCTGGAGGAAGATAACAAGCTACTTAAACAAAGCCCTACACAAAGTGGGGAGGTGTGGGAAGAAGAGTAGAGTAGTCGAGGCTCCAGCCCCGTAGCAGCAGGGTCCTGCCCAGGCCAGGCCGGCTAAGCACAGAGGATCTGAGGGTGGCCACTGCCTCTCCCCTTATTCCCCTAATTTTGTACAATCCTGAACTTTAAAGCAATAAAAATTTAAATAAATGCTTAAAAATAAACATAATCAGGACTCGTAGCGGAGATGATATCCTTTATTAGACCAACAAGATTTTTGCAAAAACATTTCTTTAATTGCAAGCTTTTGGGCACAAACACCCTTCATCAGGCATTAGAGAAAAGATTGTAAAAGTTCTCCTGGGTAGAAATGAAAGTTCATATTTCATAGGATTTCACAGAGGAGTCAATAGATGCCTATTAACTCCTGGATATCTAAAAATAAACATTAATTTTAGCCATTAAAATTATTAAAAAATAAAAATTGAAGTTTGCCAAGCCTAGTTTTGATGCACCAGAGGAAGAAGAACAGCCTCAGTGCCCCCTCAGACAGTCATCCTTCCTCCTCAGCTGTGGGAATCAAATGGGTTTTCCCTTTATGTCTTGGAAACCCCCTGCAAGGGCTGGGTCTGTCACTGACCTCACAGCCTGCCTTGGTACCTTCCCCATGAGGCTCTGGCAGAGAGCAGCAGCGCCATCCATGGGTATTGTGCTGCCAGGGTGAAGAAGAACTGATGTCTTGTTAACCCTGTGTGCTCCTGCTGAAATTCACTGGAGTCTCAAGGTTTAAGCTGGGAAGTTGTACTGAGGATGTCTTTGATGCAATTTGTATAGAGTGTTTCAGTTCATTGATACCTGCCTTTGACAATTAGATTATTGATATCCTGTTTTGCTATTAAGGTCATTCATATGTTGACTGTTTTGTAAATAATAAATTGTGTAAATAGTTAGACTGTATGTACTCCATTGTGTGGGGAAACCACAAGAAAGCACTCCACGGAGAGGTGGCCACAGCCTTAGGGGCTGGGAGGTTGACAGAGGCTATTTGACACCCCAGGACCCTGAATCCACACATGGCTGCGGGTAGTACTGTGGCTAGGGTTACATAACTTTTAAATGTCCAGCTCCACATGAGAATAATTACAACATAAATACATCTAAATATTAAAATAATTCCAGCTTCATGCCCATTAAATGGCTACAATCCTGTTGACAATACTATATAATCCCACAGGATCTCCAGTGAAGTCAGTTGACTATAAGTGGGTGGGAGAGAAAAATCAGTGGGCAGCACATTTTGAAAAGCTGTGAATTTTTGCGACATACTGAAAGTTCCCCTCCTAAGGCAACATACTACATCAGTTTTTTTCTGCATCCTCTTCCGTGCAATGAAGAGATCAGGAGTTGAACTAGGGATACCCCGTGGTGTTTATTAGCTGATCCCTTTAGCGGGTGTGCAGCATCACACTCTCAGAAGCTTTGCCAAGAAGTGGAGCTGTGGACATCTGGGCAACTGCAGCATCACAACTCAACTATCTTGGGCCAAATTCTATTTTGTGTTAGTCCCCCTGCCCCTGCAGCTCCCAGCACCCACTGGCTGTGTGACTCCTGGTGTGTTAGTCTAGTAGGTGCTTGGCATGCCCTTGGCTTTGCCTCTGTTAGCCTGTGAGGGGGAGGGGGAAGGGGCTTGCTGTGGGACTTTGGGGGCAAGGAAGCTTGTTGGCAAAGACCAGGCACAGTCATCGCAAGTGTGGGCCCTTTAACTGATTCTGAAGCTATGTGACAGATATGAAGTGTGTGACCTGAGGGAGCAGGGAAGGGGAATAAGTCAGGGGGCTACATTCACATTTCAGAGTAAAACCTGTAAGGGGCGAGACACGGAAATACCTAACAGGAGGAAAGAGACAGAGATGCTGAACATGTGAGAGTCCTGAAAAACATGGGATACATGAGTACCCAAGGGGAGAAAGGGTGCAGATCCCTATAAGAACCCAGGCAAAGATGATGCCTGTGGGATCTCCTCCTCATCTCCTAAGAAGACCTGCGGATCCCCAGGGAGACTTTCCAAATACCTGGTTGCAAGGAGGCACTCTGCACTCAGGATTACATAACATCTATGCAAGGCTTTTTGTTGTCTTTTTGGCTTATTATAGTACATGTTAAGTTAGTAGTGTGTGCTGTCACCCTGTCTTATTGGGCTGTCTCTTAGCTTAGGCAGAGTTTTTCTGTTCTTTGTTGCATATTTGAAATTGCAAATTGTTGTGCTCAGTAAACACTCTCTTTAGAAAACGGACTATTCTTGTTTAAGCAGTCATGAATTCAGTGCCACTACCTAAAACTGAATATTATGTCTGGGAACGGATTTTGGAGTCCCTGGTCAGGCCTACAGAATTCACTTGGACTAAGAGATTTTATTGTGCACAGCACTTAGAAATGCTGAACCAGCGTGTGACAGGGCACTGGGTGCACCTCTCCTTTTAAGAGGGCAAGCAGCATGAGAGGTGGCTTGCAGGTGGCAAAAGGGGCTGAGTAAGGGCTCACCTGGCCAGAACAGGGCTGGTCTTGAGCCACATAAGCCCAGCACCTGAGCTGGTCTGGTAGTCCAGCCTGGAGAGCCCTGAAGGTACTAGCTCCTGGCAGCAGGACCCCTGAACAGACAGTGAAACTGGCTAACAAACTGGTGACTTGTGAGCAAGGGAAGTTGCCTGAGGCAGAGAGAGACTTCTGATGCAGGCAAGCGGCCTTGTTTTGTGTTTAAACCAGAGAAAGAGTTTGGGAGGTGTCTGCCGAAAGGGCTGAGATGCTTTTTATTGAAAATGCACCACTGGTTTAGCCTTGGGCCCCACTAAGGGTGGCTCAAAGCATACTTGGAAGCATACCCGCAGTAGCCCAGGAAGGCACGAGGAGACCCCCAAGGGTCCAGGAGCTCAGAAAGGGCTCAAGATCCAGGAGGAACCACAGCCAGGGACTGCCAGAGCCAGCGAACCAGAGCCCAGGAGGGGCCAGAGGTTCAGGGGACCACTGCTGGGACCCACAGTTAGGGAGGCTGGAACCTAGAAGTCAGGTATGGTACCATGGGCCTGGGCTGAAAGGCCCAGTGAGAGCAATAGGGGAGGAGGTTGGGAAGGTTGAGACCCCCTACAATAGAGGGTGATGGTATAGTAACACTCACGAGGCATGGTGCATGGTATAATGGAGGAGGGAGTCATGCAATAAGCTGTTAAGACAGGGGTGGGCAAAATATGGCCTGCAAGCCAGATCCAGCCTGTCAGGCAATTTCATTTGGCCCGCGGGTGCCCACCCAGCCTTTGCTCCCATGAGGGTGGGAGCGATACACCCCCCCACCCTACAACGTACCCTATTGCACCTTGCTCCCAACCTTGTGCATGGAAGGGCCTGGCCCAGCCGACACTCAGCTTCTGGGTGGGGTTGCTGCTGCCACTGCTGCAGCTGCGGGGGGAGCTGCTTGGCTTCCCCTGTGTCCTGCTTGCTCCAGGCACCAAGTAGGGAAGGGGCAGGGGTCGGGGCTGGGGGAGAACTGCAGCTGGGCAGGAATGTGGAGCATGGGGCTGGTGGCAGCACAGAGCCCATACCTGGAGGGTAGCAGGAGTGTGGAGCTCAAGTGGGCAGGGTATGGGTGTGAGGTAGGGTGGCGGAGTGTGGGGACTCCCCACATACTGTGCCCCACCATGGCGTACAGCAGCAGCAGGAGGGGGCATTCAAGGTGCTCATGACCCATGCTGGCACTGTTGCTGGTAATACGTGGCTCCAGCCAGCGCTGCACATGGGGGCAAGGAGCGCAGAAGTGGGCTGGCCTGGCTATCATGTGGGGCTCCATGCGGCACGTGTGCAACTCCCACACTTGCGTGCCACCAGAGGAAGCCCCATGCAATGGAGCCAGCTTCCTTCACTGCTCCCTGCTATGCAGATCCCACAACTCCACCAGAAGTGGAGGGGAACCCCACCTACTGCTTCCCTGCACAGTCCTGGGACCTGCACAGCATGGAGTTGTGAAGGCAGCCAGCTCCAGTGCATGGGGCTTCCCATGGTGGCGCATGAGTGCAGGAGCTGAATGTGCACTTCGCAGATCCCCGTGTGATGGAGGCATCCAGCTCCTTACCCCCATGTGCAGCTCTGGCTGGAGCAGCTCACCACTAGTGGCAGCACCTGCTCAGGGCAAAAGCACCCCACCTGCTGCTGCCACCAGCAGGGGCTGTGCTCCATGGGGGCAGGGTGCAATGGGTCCCCACACCCCCAACCTCCCACACACCCACACCCTGCCCCCACAACCCCCGCACATATACACCCCCCCAAATACCCTATTGCTCCCACACACACAGCCACAGCCCCTCACAAACCCCGACCACACCCCTCACACAATCTACAAGAGGGAGACTTTATTTTTGAGTTGTTATGCAATCATCTTTATATATGCTATGCAAACACAAATCATGGCACAAAAAATTTTGTAATAAAATAAAAATATGTTATAGCAGGTGTTTGGTTTTTTTAGTATACGATTTGGCTTCGTTCTGTTTTCTAAGATAGCAACCACCTCCCAAAAGAAGTATTTCTGGGGGCAAGGGAGGGACTTCTGGTTGCAAAGGGCAGGAGTTAGAGGCAGAACTTCCAGTCCCAAGATGGTGACCAGGATATGGAGCCCCTGTCAAGGGGTGAGGTTACCCTTACAGCCCTCGACAGCTTGGCAAAACTCATTAAGCAGCTCTCCAGCTGAAATAGTTGCCCACTCCTGCATTAAGACTGCAGGCACTGGTAACGCATAGGGGGTACATGTGGGTGCATGTGCACCCCTGAGATCAGCCGTGCACCCCCGAAACCAGAAGTGCCAGTGGAAGTGCTACCTTCAAAACTGGGTGCCAGTGGAAGTGCACTTCTGGTTTCGCTGCTAGCTTGACAATTAGCCGTGGGGGACTCCCCCCCCCCGGTCACCAATCTGGTGCCCCCCCCCCCCCCCCCCCCGACTCGGGAGGTACCAGTCGGCCATGACTACAGGTGGCCCTGCAGAGGCATGTACAGGCTGGGAGGGCCTATCAGGCTTGATGGCTGAACAGGGACTAGAGGGGTCCAGGAAGGAGCTGGTGTGGATTTGCACAGACATAGGCTTGCTCTAAGGCCTGTGGGCAGCGTTCCTTTCTTAATCTCCAATAAGAACAAGGCAGATGAGTAATCAAGGGGGTTTATTTTAGAGACTGAGCTAGGCAGGGTTCACATGGCCACCAGGGAGCATCATGGCCACCCCTGTGGCTCAGTCCTGCCATACAGTGTTTCAACATAATTGGAAGCTGCTTGGCCTGAGAGCTGCTGAGGATTGCAAAATCTCTACGAGGGACTAGGATGCTTACTCACTTAAATTTTTGCATGAGAGGGAGCTCAGATTAAGTTGGAATTCAGGAGCTTCCTCCTTTTTTAGGTCGGCGTGCTATGGCAGGCTCAGTGAGAGAAAAGCTGTCAGAACTAGAGAGATGGGTGATAAGTAAAATGGCTTCAGGTTTCTGGAATAAGGATGCGTTCTTTGGACCAGACATGTGTGATGGGCTGGCTGGTAGTGACTTAGCCCTGAGTTTTTGGAAGGGCAAAAGATGATTGGAGGACTTGGGATTCCCTTTCCTCACCAATCAGGCCCCAGAGACTCACCCTCCGTGTCCCCTGATTGGCTCCTTGGGTCACCTGGAGGGGGATAAAAGGGGCAGCGCAACTGACTCAGGGAAGAGACCAGTGAGGGATGACAAGGAAGGAGCTTTAAAGAGCTGGCAAGAGCTGGGTCAGCGGGGCAGGAGCAGTTGCCCCAGAAGAGCCTGAACGAGTGGGACCTGCAGGCTGCAGTGGCGTCCTCAGCAGCGCAGTGTGCAGCTGGCAGGAGAGGCTCCCTGCTGGGCTCCAGGATCACCTATTAGAGGCTGTGGCCAGCAGGAGAGTCTTCCCCGCTCCAGCAAGATCTGAGCAGCGACCTGAGAGGTTCCTAGCTCTGCTTCCAGCTCCTCCAATCAGAGGCCAGGCAGCTCGATGTGAGGCCGGGGCTCCAGGAAGGTCAAGACCCCTAGCAGCTTGGAGCAGTACCAGCACTGGTGGCTGTGGGGCAGCATTTCTGCCTACTGTGTGGAAAACCTGAGTTTAAGTCCCAGCTGGGGTAATTTGGGGTGAGTGAGCTAACAAGGAGAAATTACTCTTGCAGTGGAAAGGGCCTGTTGTGTTTTTCCCCTTTCAGGTACCTAGGCCCTATATTCCTTGTCATTTGACATTTTGTATTTTGTGCCTTTTGTATTACCAGTAATACCAACAAGTATTGTTTGTTCTGCTGTTTGTGTTTTGCATCTTGGTTAACCCTGTCTTTTGTCAACTGGATGAATATGTCTATGATTGTACGTGTCTAACTTTTGTTGAATCCTGGCCCTTCGGGGCATTGTAGTGTCCCCTATACCCCGCCCTGGTTTATACTGGTTATGTTCCCAGTACTGTTCCCTCATTAAAAAGTATATGGTTAAGTCCCCATTGGTGGTCTGGCTCTGCTCTATAGGGGGAGGAGAGTCCCTACACCTCCCACAGCGCTTGTGCACCTGCTTTGATCCCTGCAATTGGAAAGGGGGTACCTCTTGGAGTACCGCCCGGGTTACATGTGTTCGTGCAGTTTTGCAACCAGCGGTCGTCTTGGATTGCCTCAGGGAGTAAACCCTGGGTGAATAAAAAAACAAAAAAAGGAATCACTTTAGAGGGGTTGCTACTGATATTCAAAGCTTTCCCTAAGGGGTATAACAGAAAGAGCAGCTGTTAAAGACATCAAAGGAAGAGTCCGAGAACCTGTGGCAAGAAGCAGCTATCTTGCAGGCATGAGTCAATACATTGCAAGGTACATCTTTTAAAGGATCCAGTGGAAATTACAAAATTAGAAAAACAGATGGAGAATATACAAGACCAAAAGGAGGAAGCAAATAAAGAAACAGCATCATGGAAACAGAAAGCACTGGACACTCAAAGTGTGGTGCAAATAGTTTTAAAAGTGTCTCAAAATAGACCAGATGGTAAAAAGTCCTCATAGGATTTTAATCTTCATTGCAGAACAACAAGGAAGTTTTTTTGCCTCCCTGCCAGCCATCTGACACCTCCAGGGAAGGAATTCTACCTGATCAACACATCAAAGAGCTACTCAACGCAGCTCACAAAGACACTCTCATGGACCCAGAGGGACAGACTTCCATCTTCAGCTCCCTCCGTGCAAAAATGAAGTTTATTTCCTACCTATGGGGACTTTTTACCATCTTGTACCATCTACACTTTTCCTAGAGCCTGATGAAGGGACTTTGATCCCGAAAGCTTGCAGAAAAGGACAATTTTCTTGCCATTTTCCAGTTGGTCTAATAAAAGGTACCATTCTGGAACCAAGAGTTCTAGTTTTTTGTATGTCTTTTTGTCTCAGACCAACATGGCTACCAAGTACACCCCAAAAATATTTACAAATAAGTTGTGGCTAGCCTTCCAGATAGGAGTTGATTTAACCACAGCCTGGCAGAGGCAAGATCTGAGGCATGCTAATCTGTTATTCAAACAGCTCCCGTTTGGAGCAATTGACAGGGAAATGAAAAGCAAATTATCACTGCTGTGTGACTCGGGGTCAGACTGAGAGACAATTAATAATGCAGTGTTGTATGTGCAATATAGTAATGAAGCCTATCGGAAAGGGAAAGGAAAAGTCTTAAGTGTCACCTTTAGTAATAGTAACAGACTGAAGGGGACAGAGCAGTCTAAGGGAGAAACAAGGGAAGGCTTTTAGGGAACCAACAAGAAGTCAGAATCCTGGGAAGTGCAAATCTGATTCCATCTTAAATATGTAAAAGGAAAAAGATAGATGGTCTGCCTGCTGCAGTTATTATGGTTAGCCTATCATAATATCAAGGAGTAAGGCTAGCACCTAATGCTCTGCCTCCAGAGTATTAGGATAGTCCGATGTCTGATAGTTCCCTTTTTTTCTAGTACTCATAAAATACAGCTGGGGGCATGGGTGACTGGTGCCGCTGTAGTCGGGGGGGGGGGGCATGTACCCCCCCTGCAACCAGTCCTGCCAACCAGGGCGGGAGTCCCCCCACGGGTGAACCTGCAGTCCATGAAGGGGTTCCCCTGACGATCCTGCAATGGCCAATCACTGTGGCCAATTACTGTGCTCATTGCAGCCACTTCTGGCAGCAAGTGCCGGCTGCAACCACTCCCAAAAGTGGCTGCAGTGAGTGCAGTGATCAGGTAATCCTTGCAGGGCAGGGGAACGGCATTCCCGCCTGCCCCCGTGTCCATTACCTGAGCGGTGAATGTGGTCATCGGGGGGTGCACCGGCACCTTCAGGGGGTGCACATGCACCTGCTATGCGTCACCACTGGCTGGGGGCATCATCTCTAGTGAAAGCGCAGTTTGGAAGTGATACTAAGGGTCAGACACAGAGGCAAACAATGCTAACAGACACGCATGCTTCATATTCAATTATGAGTGTAGACGAGGCTCCATTCTCACATTTGAAGCTGGGGGGAGGAGTGGCTTAAAGGGTTTAATGGAAAGGAATCATTAGTAGCCTTCTCAAGTCAAGCAATTTAGAATAGGGAACCAACAGGCCAAGGCACATTCGGAATGATGAAATTAAGGCAGCAAGGAATATTGGGTACAGATAACTCTAAAAAATTATGATTAACCACGGATTTGACTAATAACCAGAAATTTGGGTTTTCCATTTGCAGAAAAATGAAGATTTTTCTCCTTTTTGAAGGAGAAAACATCAGGTTTCCCTTTGCAGGCTAGCAGCCAGGAGGGGCTGCAGCTTGGAAATGAGGGGCAATGGCATGGGCAGGGGTAGGGCACCGGCATATCAAGAGAGGTTGAGGGAACTCGGTTGATTTCATTTGGAGAAGAAAACTGAGAGGGGATTTAATAGCAGCCTTTAACTACCAGAAGGGAGGTTTGAAAGAGGATGGAGCCAGACAGTTCTCAGTGGTGGCAGATGACAGAACAAGGAGCAATGGCCTCAAGTTGCAGCAAGGGTAGTTAGGTTAAATATTAGAAAGAATTTCCTTACTAGAAACACTGGAACAGGTTACCCAGAGAGGTAGTGGAAGCTCCATCCTTGGAGGTCTTCAAATTCTGGTTGACAAAGCTTTGGCTGGGATGATTGGGTTGGGGATGGTCCTGTGTTGAGCAGGGGGTTAGACTAGAGACCTCCTGAAGTCCCTTCCAACCCTCACTTTCTATGATCAGGGTTACGCAGCACCACAAAGCAGCAGGGGGACAGTCACAGCTGGACCCATGTGCTGGTGAGTGAAGGGGGCAGGAGGAGCTCTGATTTTTCCACTACAAAACAAACAAACACACAAAAAAACTCTGCCCCCCAAAATCAAACACCAAAATATATAGATATTTAGAACGTATTTTACTATAATGATTGAGGCACTGGTAGGCTTCCAAATTGCTTTAATATTGTAAATATATCAATAAAACATTGTGTTTAAAATTCTCTCTCTCTCTGGCCTTTAATTTTAATCATGGAAAAACATGGATTCAAGGTTTTTTAATCAGAGAATTTGGGGGGATTTAATTGGAGAATTTGCAGTTTTTAAAAAGAAAGCCAGAATCCCTGGTAATAACCAGAGATCTGGGTTTTCCATTTACCATGGAAAAATACAGTAAAACCCAGATTTTCCTCTTTGAAAAATCCAATTTTTTTCCATTTAAGGAGAAAAGCATGAGCAATGGTGAGTTTCCCCTTGCAGGCTGGCAGAGTTCCAGTCTGCAAGTGGCTGGAGGGAGCAGGAGGAGGGAAGTCAGTCAGGGGGTGCCATGTGCACCAAGTCTGAGAGAAAGCGTCGCAGCCTTCTCTCCAGGCGGAGCTGATGGCAGCAGGGGCCCATTGCAGGGCCACAGGAAGCAGAAACAGTTTGCTGCTAGTAGCAGCAAATCTGCTCCCATGTCCCTGCATGTGTCAATGCCTGCACAGGAGCATTTATTCGCAAGTAGTTTACTTGCAAGTAAACTGGTCCTGGATCAAATGCATGTGTAGACACACCCATTGTCTGGAAAAGCTAATCAAGGCTATGTAGCCAATCCAAGATTAGTGAAATGGACCTTAGCACTGATGAATGAAGATGTCAATGTAGAAAGCCAAGCCATCTTATCTCCAGCCCTATATAGCTTTCCCATAGAGGGAGAAGAGCATGAATGTCCACTGCCCAAGACAAAAACAGAGGCATTCTGTTCAGAGGGAACTTGACCCTCGCTGAAGCAGAAAAAGGGCCCTATATCGTTTGGTTTGTGGATGAATCTAGCTCTTATGATAAAGGGTTCCTTTGGCAGGTTATGCTGTCCTTACGTATGAGGGAGGAAGTGAAGCCAGGGAAGCTGCTCTAAGGGAAGCTAGAGACCAAGGACATCAGAACAGCCCCTTGAATCCATTCCTGAGCTTAAAGTGCACCTGTGGGAGCTGGCAGAGGGGGCATGGGTGCACATGCTTAGGCCCTCTTAGCGCTGAGATCTGCTGCAGCATTTGTGTAGACAAACCTTTGGGTGCTACCCACTGGCACAGGACCTAATCTAGGGGGCTCAACCCTGTCAGGCTCCAGGCACCTCCAAGACTGTCTGGGTTTGGCAGCATCGCAATTCACAACTACATTTATTGCAGTGTATAAAAAATAATAATAATAATTGATGTCTCTACATTTATAACAAACTGATCTATTCCAGCAGACTTTGATGCAGCCATGGAAAAAGACAGCCCCAGTGAGGTTGCCAACACTGACTATTCTGGGAGATTCCCTGCCCCCCACCATGACATAATGTCATTAATTGTACTGTTCAACCCATTCACAATATTAATATCCCAGATTGCTGTCAATAGTCACCAGGAGATTGATGCTCATTCTGGTAGACTCCCAGCCAATCCAGGAGGGTTGGCAACCCTAAGCCTCAGCCCTTGCACTCTATGAGCGCAGAGGGCAGGGGGTGTCTCCCTCACCGGACATGCCCTGGGTTTTACTGATTTGACCTCAGGTCCCATGGGGGTCTCAAGAGCTGGGGAGATGGTGCAGCAAAGTTAGAGGCAGCTTTGTCATGGCTAAGCTACAGAGCTGAGCAGGGGAAGAAATAGGGGCTGCATCAGAGCTTCAAGTAGTGCCTGGCCCTCCAGGGGGAATGTGGAGAGGGTCCTATGCTTCCCAAGACAAATATCATCCAATCTGTCCTGCCAGGCAGCCCAGCTAGCCTGAGGGCAACACTCACCCAGTACTGGGAAAAAGTCATAAGCTGATCCCCAGCTGGGGGAAGTCAGCCCTAGAGCAGCCCTGCTTTACCCCAGCCCCACCCAGCAGGGACAGCCCTACTGCAGCATATGCGGGCCACCTCCCAGAGAAGAAATGAGTGAGGCTTGCACCCAGGCCAGTGTTTTTAAACACAGGGAGCACTGTCACATCCACTCCGGGTCACCTCTGCTTGGGGTGGTACAGTTCACCTTGTCATGGCCCCTCCTGTGCCCTGCGCCAAGCATTTCTCTGCATCTACCACACAACACCTAGCTGCCTCTTCAGCCCTCCCTGCCCTGTGCCCAAGGCTGCTCTGCTCTCAGGACCCCTGCTGCAACCTCATTTATGCTGGCTGCAGAGTCCAGTGAGCAACAGTGATGGGCAGGAGCAGGTGGAGTACGTGAAGAAATCACCCTCTTTGTCTGCCTTCCTGCTCTGCTTTTGCCCAACCCCCTCAGCCCCAAACTCTGGCTGCTGTTTCCACCTACCTGACCTAGGGCTGGAGAAATTCCTGAGGGAGGGGGGAGCTCGCTCTTTCATTGTCCTGTGTAACCCTAAACCCTCACCTGAGAGTGCTGACATTTTTCAAACTGGCCAGTTGGTATCAAACGTGGTCTGAGGATACTGGTTTGTAGTTGGGTCCAGGTGATGAGGTCAGAAAATTTATTTAAAGGCCCCTTCCATCTTAGGGCTGGAGAGACATCTTCTGGTCACTGAATCAAGCTGTGGGCCTCCAGAACTCTCTGGATGTGGATGTGGAAAACTTACCTGAAATCTCGCCAGGAACTTAGATTTAAGTGTTTTAGTTGTGTATCAAAAGGCAACAGGCCTATGCTGTTTTGTTCAAGGTTGGCTGTCTTTCTATATTCAGTTGCTTTGTATTCCTCCCACTCCCTATCCCTCTCTGATCAATAAAGCTATCTTTTTATAGCATGCCTCACAGTGTGTGCTTTAGAGGAAAGGGACCATCCTTTTTTAACTTGCTTACTTGGCTGGCTAAGGGGGGCCTGGCTTTTTGCACTCCTGTACAGAAGGCAGCTTATGTATGCTTCAGGGTAAAATAAGCACCCCAGAATCCCACAGTGGGTTAAGCACCCTCAAAGTCTACAGGGTCTGTGCATCCCAGGCAGCACAGAGTCTGAAGACCAGACCTTGGGTGGTGGCAGCGTTTACCCCCAGTTTGCATATGTGCTCCAGGAAGGGGGTCAGCTGGACATAGGGGAGGCACTTGAAGCTTCTGACTAGGCTGCAGCAAGACATCTCTTCCTACAACAGCCACATCCTGCTCCAGCCCCAAACAGTGCCTCCAGGAAGCAGAGGCCTGGGGCACTTCCACCTCCTAGCACTGCAGCAGCAGCACACTGACAGTCACTGATCTGACCCTGTGTGCATGCATTTTGCATGGACCTGGGGGTTATATTTATAACATTTGGTGTGTGGAGTCCAACACACACCCTCTCCTCCATTGTCTTAGCCTCAGTGCTTGGCATAATCACAGAGTTGCTACTGTTCAGTCGCAGTAGGATCAATGTTACAGAAGACTTTGAAGAAATACGCATAATACAAAAACAATTTTGAATACAAGCTACAAAATTCACTTTCTCCATAAAGCAAAGGTTTGAGCAAATAACATATACTTTCTTAACATTTTCTAACTTGAATTTCAGTAAGGCTGATGGGATCCTGAAGTTGTTTGACAGTTTTCACTAACTGATATCCTTTATCTCATAGAATCATATTAGTAGGGTCGGAAGGGACCTTGCAGATCTTCAGGTCCAACCCCCTGCCTTGGCAGGTAGAAAACTGGGCTCAAATGACCCCAGCCAGGTAGGCATCAAGCCACATCTCATATGATCAATCAGCTTTACTTCTTCTGATTAAAAGATTTCCTCGAAATCTTGATTTCCCCAAAATGGAACATTGCCAGAAAAGGGAAATTAAGGGAGAAAATATTCAGTAATTTGTTGTCCTATTTTATGCCCAATGAAAAAAGAAAGTTAGGATTTATGAGCTGCTTATGGGTAAAAATAAGAAAATACTGAACAGCTGGTTTGCAGTTCTTCACCTACTTCTTGTTTTCAGACTAGGTTTGCTAGTTGGTGGTGTAGACATGCAAATATTAGAAGTACCTGATGAAATCAACATGGACACTGAAAACACTTGCCTTTAGCTAAGTGACTGACAGTCAGATTACCCTTTTTGGAAATTAGATCAATCTTTTTATAGCTGCCAGCCTACAAATATGCCTTGATATATATTTATAATTAAATATTCCTGGTAAATAATTAAAAGCATTGAATATCTTGTTCGTAAAAACACCACTTAATGTAGCACAATTATTTCCAAATTGAACAAGCTGTTATTAAATGCAGATTGAGTCCATTGAAAAGCAAATCAAACCAAAGAAAACCAACCGAGGAATATACACAAACATATTTGTATTCAAATTGCACCTATTTGATTGCCTGCTCTCTGCCTGTCCTTTCAGAGCACCTGACAAAGTGAGCCATTGCTTATGAAAGCTTATGTATCTCTGATTCAATTAGTCTATAAATTTCACCTCTATTTCTGCCTTTTACCTGACTTCAGACCAACATTTCAAACTACCTCTCTCTGCTTAAGAAAATGTATGGTAAGTGTATTCTACCCTGAAAAACCTCATTGCTGACTGCCTTAGAAGAAAATGTACTTCTTTAAGATTTGCTCAGTAGTTTAGAAGAATATCAAGTCACAAGTGGATCAGCTTTGTTAAGAGCTTATTCTTCACTACTGGGAAGCCTAATTAAAATATTTGTTAAGTTTATGGGGCATACCCAATATAGAAATGAGTCTCAGGAAAGCCACACTTATTAGTTATGGGTCAGTATAACATTGATCCTTTGTCGCTTGATGACAGACTCTCTCCCCTCACAAAACAAAATCAGTATCTTACAAAACAAGACACCCCCTGCCCGCTGCGCTCATAAAGTGCAAGGGCTGGGGCTTAGGCAATGACATGGTAGGGGACCTACAGATTGGTAGCCATCTGGGGGACAGTGATCACCTAATAATAGAATCCTTCATAAGACATCGAGTGGGTAAGGTAACTAGTAGGGTGACAGTGCTAGACTTTAGGAAAGCTGATTTCAATGAACTCAGTCAAGGACGCACTGCAGAGTAGGAGTTTTGAAGTGATGGGAGCCCAAGAAGGGTGGCTGTGCCTTAAGGAAATGATCCTTTGGGCAGAAAGGGAGACAATCCCGATGCAAGGAAAAAGAAGGAAAGGGGCCAGGAGGCTTCCTTGGCTGACCAGAGAAATCCAGGGCAGCCTACAGGCCAAAAGGGGAGCACATAAAAAGTGGAAACAGGGAGAGATCACCAAAGAGGAGTATACCTCCTCTGCTTGCGCTTGTAGGGTGGCAGTTAGATGGGCCAAAGCTACCATAGAGCTGAGGATGGCATCCCAAGTAAAGGACAACAAGACATTGTTTTTTAGATATATAGGGAGTAAAAGGAAGGCCGAGGGAGGAACAGGACCCCTACTAAATGGGCAGAAGCAATTGGTGACGGACAGGGGGGACAAGGCTGAACTCCTCAACGAGTTCTTTGCCTCAGTGTTCCTAAGCGAGAGGCACGACAAGTCTCTCACCGGGGTTGTAGAGAGGCAGCAGCAAGGCGCCAGACTACCATGTGTAGACCCTGAGATGGTGCAGAGTCACTTGGAGGAACTGGATGCCTCTAAGTTGGCAGGCCCGGATGAGCTCCATCCAAGGGTGCTGAAGGCACTGGCTGACATCATAGCAGAGCCACTGGCGGGAATATTTGAACGCTCGTGGCGCATAGGCCAAGTCCCGGAGGACTGGAAAAGGGCCAGTGTGGTCCCCATTTTCAAGAAGGGGAGGAAGGAGGACCAGGGCAACTATAGGCCAGTCAGTCTCACCTCCATCGTTGGCAAAGTCTTTGAAAAAATTATCAAGGCTCACATATGCAAGAGCCCAGCAGGACAAATTATGCTGAGGGGAAACCAGCACAGGTTCGTAGCAGGCAGATCGTGCCTGACTAATCTAGTCTCTTTTTATGACCAGGTAACGAAATGCCTGGACACAGGAGGAGGGGTGGATGTCATATACTTAGACTTCAGGAAGGCCTTCGATACGGTATCCCACCCCATACTGGTGAACAAGTTAAGAGGCTGTGACTTAGATGACTACACAGTCCGGTGGGTGGCAAATTGGCTAGAGGGTCGCACCCAGAGAGTCGTGGTGGATGGGTCGGTTTCGACCTGGAAGGGTGTGGGCAGTGGGGTCCCGCAGGGCTCGGTCCTAGGATGGATACTCTTCAATATCTTCATCAGCGACTTGGACGAGGGAGTGAAGTGTACTCTGTTCAAGTTTGCGTATGACACAAAGCTATGGGGAGAAGTGGACACGCTGGAGGGCAGGGAACAGCTGCAAGCAGACCTGGATAGGTTGGACAAGTGGGCAGAAAACAACAGAATGCAGTTCAACAAGGAGAAATGCAAAGTGCTGCACCTAGGGAGGAAAAATGTCCAGCATACCTACTGCCTAGGAAATGACCTGCTGGGTAGCACAGAAGTGGAAAGGGATCTTGGAGTCCTAGTGTACTCCAAGATGAACATGAGTCGGCAGCATGACGAAGCCATCAGAAAACCCAATGGCACGTTATCGTGCATCAGCAGATGCATGATGAATAGATCCAAGGAGGTGATACTTCCCCTCTATCGGGCCCGCAGTTGAAGTACTGCGTGCAATTCTGGGCGTCGCACTTCAAGAGGGATGCGGATAACCTGGAGAGGGTCCAGAGAAGGGCCACTCGTATGGTTAAGGGCTTGCAGACCAAGCCCTACGAGGAGAGACTAGAGAACCTGGACCTTTTCAGCCTCCGCAAGAGAAGGTTGAGAGGCAACCTTGTGGCTGCCTATAAGTTCATCACGGGGGCACAGAAGGGAATTGGTGAGGATTTATTCACCAAGGCGCCCCCGGGGGTTACAAGAAATAATGGCCACAAGCTAGCAGAGAGCAGATTTAGATTGGACATTAGGAAGAACTTCTTCACAGTTCGAGTGGCCAAGGTCTGGAACGGGCTCCCAAGGGAGGTGGTGCTCTCCCCTACCCTGGGGGTCTTCAAGAGGAGGTTAGATAGGCATCTAGCTGGGGTCATCTAGACCCAGCACTCTTTCCTGCCTATGCAGGGGGTTGGACTCGATGATCTATTGAGGTCTTTTCTGACCCTAACATCTATGAATCTATGAAACTTCTCTCTTTTTTTTAATGTTAGCTTTATTTGCCACCATTCCCAAGGGTAGTTCAGGATGACTTACAGAATAGAGCCAAATAAGCAAATGTGAACAAACCAAAACCAGAACATATCAAATGACTTATGAAAGCTAATAGAGCATTAAAATGAAGGATATAGCAAGCCCCTCTGAACTGTCTCTCAGCCTGGCCTGACTTGCTAAGCACCTGTCCAAGTACAAAGGACTTTTGGTGCTTGGGCTCTGGTGGCCTGATGGGAAAGGGAGTTCCAGAGGCGACAGGTGATGGCTGAGCACAACACACACATCCTCGCCAAGCAGACTTGGTGCACTGAGGGTATGTACCCGTAGGAGGTTATTCTCAGCTGATCTCAGGGGTCATGATGGTGTGTGAGGGTGAAGGGGTTCCTTAGCCACATGAGGGCTCGTACTGTACCTGGAAAGCCCCTAGGAGCCAGTGCAAACCTTGGAGCACTGAAGTGATGTGCTCCTGGCACCCAGCCCATCAGAAAGCAGGCTAGCAAGCTCTGCACCAGCTGCAGCCTGCCAATGATCTTCACTGGTAGCCCCATGCACAGTGGCTGCATGAGTCCACCCCAAGGTCATGGGGTTGCAGATGATGGAGGCCAGATACAAGTCTAAGACAAAAGGGCACAGTCTCCTCTCCAGACAGAGCTGGTGAAAGGCACTCCTAGGGGCAGCAGAGGGCCCAGGGGCAGCCCTGGGCTGCTAACCTGAACCCCACGGATGGCAGATGTCCCAACCCTCCAGGTCACATGACCTGCCCACCCCCATCACCTCTGCCTTGTCTGGATTCTGTTTTGCCTGGGTAATGGACCTGTTGACACCCACTAATTCATCCATGACCCAGCTGCTATGCTGTACCCCTCACAGCTACATTTCAGAACATCTTTCTCCCAGGGATGAAGTGAAAGGGGCAGGGATGAGCAGTAGCTACTGCACTCTAGCCCAGACTCAGCCACATCCCTCCCCTCCCTGGGCTGGGGGAGAAGGATAAGGGAAATAACACTTCCTGCTTTCTACTCAACCACCACATTATACCCGACTCAGTCACATCACTCTTCCCTATGGACAGGGCAGAGAAATCCCAGTGGACACAGACAGGGAGGAGGCAGTACTGGATTGGGAGATCATCCTAGCTGATGTCCCCACCCTCATGCTGTTGCCTGCCCTGAAGTGTACTCTTAGCACCTGCCTAGACCCCCACCTGCCTGAGTAGCGCCTGCCCCTGCAAGTACTACCCCTAGCTGCAGGCAGCACAGGGTTAAAATCCAAAATAAAGGTATTACCTCTCTCTTCTCAGGACCCTGCTCTAAGCTGCTGCTCAGCAGCCCCCCAGGAACAGGGCATCCCACTCTAATCATGTCCAGATGGAAGAAAGGGTCCCCCTGGCTATCGTGGAGCTGTGAGCTTCCCTGCAGCCGTGCCGCCAGAGCAGAGGTTGGAGGAAGAGAGCTGCTCAGCACAGCAGCAAGTGGAAAAAATGTAGCTGGATTTTCACATGGATTGTTTTGCTCCCAACTGGGCATTAGGTATTTGAGCTGAATGACACATTTCTATTGGTAATAGCTTAGAGGAGCAGATCTCAAACAACCAGATATCTCAAGGGGGGGCAGAGGGGTGTAAGCAGTGGCCCCAAGCTGTAGCAGGAGGAAGCCCAGGGCCAAACAAGCACTAACCCAAAACAGAGGTCATTGGGCTTAACTGGTGGGAGAGGGGACTGCTTTGCTTCATGGAGAGGAACAGGGTGGGGGAAAATTAAGCAGGAAGTGTTTGCAAGGAAGAAAACCCAGGCATCTGGGCTCCCAACCCCATCCTGCTCTAACCCACAATCCCCTGCCAGAGAACCCAGGTGTCTGGGCACCCCACAGACCTTTTCCACACCAAAATCATCTTTATTAAACCGAGAACAAATGTCTCAGGGGGTCCCTGGGGGTGGGAACAGCTGAGGCAGGGAGAAGAGAAGGGCACCCAGATTCCCAGCTCCCCCTGCTCTCAGCCCCCAGAAAACCCAGGCACTTGGGGCCTCCATCTCAGCAGCACTTCCTGGGGGGTCCCAGCTTCTTCTTGGAGGTCCCAACACAGACAACCCCAGGGCCCCGGCCCTCCCGAATGGCCTGGGCAGCCATCTTGGCCTTCAGCACTTGCCCAGCCACTGCTGCAAACATCTAGGAAGGAAGGGGAGAGAAGGTAGTAGCTTCCTCCCCGGCAATGCCTAGAACAGGATGCCCCCACATCCCACGTGGACCTGCAAGCTTCCCCCCAGCAGTGCCCTGAGGTGGGGACTTCCTAGGCATTGCTGCGAAGTCCCCCCCCCCGGCCAGCACCCCCAACCCCAGTGCCACACTCTCCCCCTGCGATGCCCCACACCTCCTCCACATTGATGTTGTCCTTGGCGCTGGTTTCGAAGTGCCGCAGCCCCAGCTGGGCGCTGAAGCGTCGGGCATCGGCCGCGGGCACCTGGCGGTGTGAGGGGTCCTCAACCTTGTTACCCACTGGGTGGGGGGGGAGGAGCGAGGGGGAGAGGGTGAGCCAGGGTAATGAGGGCTGGCACCCCAGGGGTTAAGCCCAGTGGGCCCCACCAGGGGCAGGGACTCACCCAGCACCTTGCAGACGCTGTCGCAGTTCTCCGCGATCTCATGCATCCAGCGCTTGACGCTGACGAAGGAGTCGGGGTTGGTCACGTCATAGACCACGATCACCCCGTGTGCGTTGCGGTAGTACCTGCGGGGAGGGGGTGGCACCCAGGTGTCCAGGCTCCTCACACCCCTGCCTTTCCCCCACCCCCTGCCCACCTGCTGTAACCCTCCAGACCCCAGTCGCCCCGCAGAGAACCCAGGCGTTCGGGCTTCCCCCACTCCTGCAGACCCACCCCCCGCACAGAGCCCAGGTGTCCAGGCCCGCCCACCCACACTCACGTGGAGGTGATGGTGCGGAACCGCTCCTGTCCCGCCGTGTCCCAGACCTGGAGCCGCAGCCGCAGCCCCCCGAGCACCACAGTCCGGACACGGAAATCCACCCCGATGGTGGTCACAAAGCTGCCTGGGGGCGGGGAGAGGCTCATGAAGCCAACCTCCGAGACCCCATTCACAACCACCCCCTGGCCTACAAGTCCCACCCACAATTATTTACACCACCCCCTGAGCCACAGGCTCCACCCCCACAATCCTAGTGGCCCCTCCCACTGCCCTAGCCCTACCCAGCATCCCACTTCTCCCAGACCCTGCCCCCTGGCCCCACCCACTGCCCTCAGCTCCACCCACAAGCCCCAAGTCCCCACCCATGGCCCCCAGATCTGCCCCCTGGGGGGGAAGGGGCTGGGGCCACTCACTGGAGAAGGTGTTGTCGGCGAAGCGGAGAAGGAGGCTGCTCTTGCCCACACCTGGGGCAAAAGGGGGTGGCAGGGGATGGTGAGCAGAACTGGGGAGACAACCCAGCATCCCAGCTCCACCCTCAGACCCCTCCACACCCAGAGACCCCAGACATCCAGGGCAGGGACAGGGCTGGGTCCAAGGGCAGGAAGGACGGAAGGAACAAAACAGGGGGAGTAAGCATGGGGGAGGAGGAGGAGGATGGGGGGCGGGTAGGGGAAGGAAACAGGCAGCAAAGGCAGAGAGAGGGAAAGAGACAGAGAGCCAAGGGATGAGCAGGAGTGCGGAAACAAGGTGGTGGAGGAAGCAGGAAAAGGAAGAAAGGGGGGAAATGGGCAACAAGGATGAATGTGGGGAGCAAAGGAAGAGAGAAGGGGGGAAAGGAGACGGACGAGCATAAAGAACAAGGGAACAAAAGGGGGACAGGGATGGACGAAGGGAACAAGAGGCTGGGACGGAGGAGTGCAGGGAAGAAGGGAATGCAGCGGGGCCTGAAGGGAGAAGTGGGAGGGATGGACGAGGGAACGAGGAACTGGGGAGATGGATGAGTGGGGGAATGAAACAAGGGAGAAAGGAGAAATAGAGGAAATAAAGAAGTCTGGGAAGGGAGGAGGGGGTGGGGAGAATGAGGAGTGCAGGGAGCGAAACAGGTGCGAGGGAGAGGATGGGAGAGAAAGAGGGGAGGACACGGGGATGGGACAGATGGAGGGACGGAGACAGTGGAAGCCAGGAGCAGAAGGGAAGGGGGTGACTGAGGGCGACACAAGGGGCAGGAGCAAGGGGAGGGAGGGAAGAGGCAGAGGAGGACGGAAGGACGCAGGGGAGGAAGGGGATGGAGGGACGGCCCGGCGGGAGCAGGGAGGCGGGCGGGCGGCCCGTACCCGAGTCCCCGATGAGCAGCAGCTTGAAGAGGTGGTCGTACCCCCGCCCCGCCATGCCCAGACGCCCGGGCCCGCCGGGCTGGGGGGCGGGACTCGGACACCTAGGTCCCCCTGCGGTTGGGCGGGGCAGGGATGCTGGAGGGCGGACTCGGGCGCCTGGTCCCGTGGGGGCTCCCCGACAGCGAGGGCCGAGGAGGGCGGGCCCGATCCGGGGCGGGTGGCCGGGGTCCCACAGCCGAACCGCGATCAGCTGACCCGGCCCTTCCCGCGGGGCCAGCTGGGCAGGGGGCGGGGCCTCGCCGATAGGCCCCGCCCCGCGCGGCCTCGCGGCCCCGCCCCCGGCCAGACTCGACCCAGGGGCGGGGCGGGGCGGGAGGGGGCGGGGCTGTTCCTGTGACTCAACAAAGGCTCCATCCCCAAAGCGAATCCCAGGTGATGCCGAAGGGGAAGCTCCGCCCTTCCCTACCCGGGCCAGTGAGGGGGAGGGGCGGGGCCTGAGCCGGAGGGCGGGGCAAGCTCGGAGTCAGCCCCGCCCCCGAGGGATCCCGGTGTCCGGCGAGAGCTGCGCTCGCGGGGAGCGCACGTGTCCCGTCGTCCCCGCAGCTGTCACTGGGGCTGGCGCGGGTCGGTTCCCGGACGCCTGGGTCCTCGGGGTGTCGTAGTGGAGGCAACTGGGAGGCCGGACACCGGGTCCCTTCCTCCGGGCTTCAGTCTCCCTGCCCTGGGACGCAGGGACACCGCCGAGGGCCCACCGTGCCCCGAGTCGGTGCCTGCAGGTGCCACCCGCGTGCTTGTGCGTGGAGGAGTTTCATGCCTTGCGCACTCCCGCTTGGGACCCCCGCGACCCTCCGGGCCCTGGCACACGGCTGGTCTTTCCCGGTGTCGCCTGACCAGCACCTGGGTCCGCCGTGGCTGCGAGTCTGTGCTGGCTGGCACTGCCCCCTCCCCGCTGGCCACAGCCAGGCCTGCCCCCCCCTCCTCCCGCCGTGCGCAGGGAGGTAGTGACGCCCCCGCACCAGGGACTGCCCCCGCCTCACCCCGCACTCTCTGGATAAAATGTCTCCCTCCCCCAGAGTCACCCTCGGGGGCCAGAGCAACCCATGACACCCCCTGCAGGGCCAAGGGGAGTCCCATCCTGGTAAAAGGGCATCCAGGGACCCCAGGTGCCCGAGGAACGGGCAGCGCTCACTAGCCTGGCCTCAGGCTGCCTGCACACAGCAGGGACTGCAGCTCCCTGTCAGAGCAGAGCCCGGGACTAGGACACTGGGTCCCCTCTCGATCAGCCGTGAAGGCACTGTGCACCCTCATCTTTGGCCCCTGCTTCAGCAAAGGCCTAATGACATGCACCTCGTTCCCAGACCCACATGAGCTGGTTCATGTTTGCATGGAGCTCTGGAAATCAGCGCATTATCTGTAACCTCTGCTGATTCATTATAGGCTTGCAAAATGGATGCTTGGAGCAAACTGCAAGCTCGTGAGACCAGACTGAGCTCAGAAAGGAATTAAAAACATGGAGGATCTTGGGGTGTGGGTTGGGGGAACTAGAAAAGAAATTAAAGGTGGTGGAGAGAGACGCATAGAGGTGGAAAGCGCCGGATCCCCCGGAAGGTATGAGGGAGGGGTGCAGGGGTAGCTGCAGAGCACACACTGCAGCCCCAAAAGGCTTGCTCAGCAGAGGGGGTGCAGGAGGAACTGGGGGCTCCCATAGGAACACCTACTGGACATTGACCCCAAAGGCACAGGACGTGGCTGGGAAGTGGTGTTCAAGAAGAGGCTAGACAGCCACTGGTCAGGGATGATCAAGGCATAGGGATGCCTGTGTTCTGCTATGGGGATTTCCCAGGCTTCTGGGCATTGCTGGTTGCCCTGGCCTCACCTATCTGCTACATGCATCAGAGGGGTTTTAAGCCTTCCTCAGAGGCATTGGGCATTAGCTACAGCTGTGCCATGCTCCTGCTGGAACCAAAACCAAAGGCTTCTGGCTAGAGGTCTTGCCTCTCTGCTCAGAGCCAGACCAATCACCATTTTGGGGGTCAGGAAGGAATTTTGACCCCATGATCAGACTAGTATGAACTGGGTGGGGCACGGGTTACCTTCTTCTGTAGCAGGGGCATGGCTCTCTCCGTGGGATCTCTTGAGCATATATAGACATTTCATAGAAGCAGGACGTTGGCTGTCATGGTTCCTCTGCTTTACCTGTGTCAGGTAAGGGTGTTAGGTCTGTGTTGTGTCAGAATTGAGGATAGTCTTATGTAGGTTTTACATCATGGTGGGCAAAAGATGGCCTGTGGGTCTGATCTGGCCTGCCAGTTGATTTTATCCAGCCTATGGCTGGGGAGCATGGGTGGCAGCACTGTGCGGCAGGACCCCCAAACATTGCTGGTGGGTGTTCAGAGTGGCAGCCCCACCTTGTAAAGTTTCCAGCACGCAGGCAGGTGCCCAGGACAGCCCCTGGTTTCTGCAGAGCCTGGGGCAGTGAACAGAGTTGTGTCCTTCCTCACAAGAGTATCCTTGGCTGGGTAGCAAGTATGAGGGGGCTCTTTGCAAGGGGGGGTCAGTAGATGGGGGGGCTTGAGTCCCCTGAGCAGTTCCTGCTGCTGCTCACAGGGAGCACCTTCCCCCCTTGCCTCTGTACAAGAGACAGAGTTAGGGAGATGGGGGCAGAGCTCCCCACCAGCCTCTCTTCCAAAGGAGGATTGCAGGAGCACAGATCCCCTTGCATTTTGGCAGCAAGGATGACAGGGCTGACTGTAACCAGGGGATGTAGGAGGCTGCTGGTGTAGTCCATTATAGCACCAGGGGAGCTTTCTTTTCTTTTCCAATTCATAGATTTCATAGACATTAGGGCTGGAAGGGACCTCGGAGGATCATCGAGTCCAGCCCCCCGCCCAAAGGGCAGGAAGTCAGCTGGAGTCGCAGGATCCCAGCAAGATAAGCATCCAATTTTTTCTTGAAGGTGTTCAATGTAGGTGCTTGGACCACCTCTGATGGCAGGCTATTCCAGACCTTGGGGGCTTGGACAGTAAATAAATTCTTCCTTATGTCCAGCCTGAAATGGTCTTGCAGTAGTTTATAACCGTTCAACCTAGTCGTCATCCCTTGGGGCGCTCTGGTGAACAAACGTTCCCCCGGATACTGGTGGTCACCCCTGATAAACTTATAGGTGGCCATCAGATCACCCCTGAGCCTTTTCCAGGCTGAAGAGTCCCATGGCTCTCAGCCTCTCATCATAAGGTCTGTTTTCCTGACCTCTTATCATGCACATGGCTCTTCTCTGGACTCTCTCAAGCTTCTCCACATCCTTTTTGAATTGTGGAGCCCAAAACTGGACGCAGTACTCCAGCTGCGGCCTCACCAAGGCCGAGTACAAGGGGAGAATGACGTCCCGGGATTTGCTTGAGAAGCATCTATGGATGCAAGCCAGCATTTTGGTCACTTTACTAGCCGCAGCATCGCATTGCAGGCTCATGTTCATCTTGTGGTCAATGATGACCCCCAAGTCTCTTTCTTCTGTAGTGCTAGCCAGCGTATATAAGTCTATAAGGATGCTGCAGGTTTTTCTTCCCAAGGTGGAGAACCTTGAATTTTTCAGTGTTGCCAGCCCCTGGCTTTCACCAGCATCCACCATATACTGGAGATAATGCTACCGCTGCACAGCCAGAGGAGGAGGGACAAGGAAACTGAAACAGATAAACACTTTAAAGCTGAGAGAAGCAAAGAGCAGGGGGCAAGGAAGTATTCTCCCCACCTCCCCTACAACTCTAAAGGAAGTTGGTAAAAAGTGGTGCAGGCCTGCTGCAGACTGAGGCAGGACAAGGGATTTCATGGGAAGCTTTCCGAGGAAGGATGAGATTCGGAGAGGCTGACAGAAGCTGTCAGATTGTCCAAGACCTCTCCTGATCACCACAAGGTTTCAAACATAATGGCTGATGACTCTGTAATCATGTTGGCCAACTCCCTCAGCACACTTGGGTACATCCCATCTGGTCCCATTTCGCCTTGAGTTCCATTTCCGGAACTGTTCCATTAAGCCTTGAGTTTCAAGGTTTCGACGGAACAGCATTTCGTATCGAATTTCATTTCGATTCAAAACAGCTGTTCCATTTTGCTTCATGGAAACAGTGAGGCTGTTTTGACTCTGTTTCAACATTTTGCTAGATTGGGTGAGGGCAGGGAGTCAGCACTGGATTGGGGGGAGTGGGGAGCAAGAAGTCAGCCCAGCTGGGCTGACTTCCCATCCCCGGCACTGAATCAGGCAGGGGGCGGGAAGTCAGTGCAGCTGGGCTGACTTCCCATCCCCAGTGCTAGATCAGCCAGGGCTGGGAAGTCAGCCCAGCTGAGCTGACTTCCCGCCCCTGGCCCGATCCAGTGCCGGGGATGGGAAGTCAGCCCATCTGGCCTGACTTCCATCCCCAGTGCTATGGTCAAAACATTTTGACTTTCGAAACATTTTGACTAGTCTCGTTTTGTTCTGAGGCTCTTTCAAAGCCCTTTGTTTCATCTCGATTTTGCTGTTTCGACCTCAAAATGAGTCAAAACAGTGTTGAAACAAAATGGCTGGCAAAATTTCGCTCACCCCTACTCTCCAATACTCCAGGCTCTGCAACGGGCAGCAGCAGACAGGTTCCGCCAACTTTCCCTGTCCCATGGGTCCTCCCTGCTAACCTGGGAACAAGTGCTGCCACAGCCCTTGGCAGGGGTGACATGTAAGGGGTGCATGCAGGTGCATGTGCCCCCCCAGCCACTGGAGGCATGTGGTGTTCATGGCCCCTGGTGTCCCCTGCAAATCTCAGCTGCAGACGCCCTGGAGCCCCTCCCCATGACATGAACGGGGAGTGTTGCAAGGGAGGGGCTGCAACACCTGCTCTCTGCCTGGCAGGGAACACCTGAGGGGACAAAGGTAGCTGTGGGGTACCCATCTGCTGCTGCTGTCCCCTGCAGAGCCCAGCTGGAGTGGGGCAGGAGCTTCTCTGAGCTCACCCTTCAGCTCCCTGATCAACCAGGGGAAGGGGCGTTGGATGGGGTGGGGACATGATTCTGAGGATGGAGGGGAAGAGAGGGGGTGCTGAGAGTCACAGACAGGATGGGAGAGGATTGTTATCAGGTTTGAAGAATTAAAAAAAAAAAAAGACCCTACTGGTGCTCTGTGGTCATTCTGCTTTCAAGAGGGTGGCCTCGGGCAGCTGGGAGTTAGGGTACAGTCACCTCTGCAGTGCTAGTCTGCTTCTACACCCCCTTCACAAAGTCCTGGATCCTCACATGCCTGGTCCCAGTAGAGGAGGGGTGTGCGTGCATGTCTGCACACGTCTGTCGAGGGTGCAGTCAGATCCTAGTGGGGTAGGGGTTGGTGTGTTGGAGGCGCACCTCAGGTCCCAGTGCTGGGGGCCAAGTTCAAGCAGAAACTGAATTCCCCTCTTCTCAGGCCCAGAAAGGGATGGACAAAAGGCAAAGGCTAAGGTAAGTCGACCAGCAGGGCTAGTTAGGATGCCCAACTTGCTTTTCCTGGTGTATTAAGGAATATAATCATCAGAGATCCTGGTTTTCCCTGATAAAAAATTGCAAATTCTCTCATAAAAAATGTCAAATTCTCTGATTAAATCTGTGATTAAAATGAAAGCCCCGCCCCCCACAGCCCCTACCCCCCAGTCCTGCCAGAGGGGCCCCCAGCTGCCAGGGCTATGGGGCCAGGGACCCGGGTCCACCCCCTGCAAGATACAGGTCTGCCCCCAAGCAGGAAGCAGCAGCTGCTGCAGCGGAGAGGAGCCAAGCTCCCCTCCTACTCCCTCCCCCCTGCCTGCTTGCTGTGGGCTCAGGTGGGGGACGGCTGGCTCTCTGCTGCTGCACGCACTCCTGGGGGGGTAGGGAGGCATGTGCCCTCCAGACATAGGCAGTGGGGGGGGGCAAAGGGGCTTAGTCCCCCCCAAACGTAGGGCAGCGGTAGGGCTGCAGGCTTCCGGCAGCTGCACCAGGGGTGGGGAGGGGGTGGAGCTGTGGCTGGGGGACAGGCAGGCACTGCACAGCCGGGGTGGGATGCAGGACTGAGCCACTAGTGACTCATCCAGGGGACACAGCTCCTGCTGCTACATGCAGTACAAGAGGCATGGGGCATGTGCCCCCAGATCTGGGCAGGGCAGGCTGCCACTGCAGGCTGAGGCTGGGGCTGCACTGGGCCCTTCCCAGTGGTGGGGAGCTGGGTCGGGCTGCACTTGGGGCAGGCGGCAGCAGCACTGGCAGGAGAGCTACAGGGGGGCTGCAGCCACCCCAAAATTTGCTGTAGTCCTCCCCCCCCGCCCCGTGTTCCCAGCGCTGCTGTTGTCCACCCCAAGCACAGCACAGCCCAACCCTCCCCATCCAGGAAGAGCCTGGTGCAGCCCTGGCCCCAGCCCACAGTGGCAGCTCGCCCTGCCCTGCACAGATCTGGCAGCACATGTCCCACATGCCCTCCCAGGGCACGTGCAGTGGCAGGAGCCACCACCTTCTCCCTGCACCCCCTGGATGAGCTGCTCATGGCTCCGTCCTGGGCCCCACCACAGCTATGCAGCGCCTGCCCCTCCCCCAGCCTGTGCCCCAGCCCCACTCCCTCCCCCCACCATAGCCCTTTCCCCTCCCTGACCCTTCCCCCACAGACTTATCTGCTGGGGGGGGCTGTGCATGCTCATGCGCGCTTGTGCTCAGCCCCTGCCAAATAATTTTTTTCCCTCTGCCTATGCCCCCAGATCTGTGTGTGGGTCAGAGGTGGAGGTCAGCTCAGGCTCCCACCCTGCTGCCCTCTCCCAGGGCCTCCGCAACCTAACGGGTGCGACTTGGCACTGCAAGGCAGGGGCCACACAGGAAAGCTCCTTGACACTGCAAGCTCCACGCTGCCCTGACAATGCATCCCCTGCACACAGGGCAGCAGGGAGGGGCATACTACACTGCTTCTCTCGCTGCTGCCACGCACATATGGGATGCATTGCCAGGGCAGCATGGAGCTCACAGCGGTGAGCAGCTTTCCTGCACAACCCAACTCTGCCCTGCAACACCGGGTCATACCCACCAGGCTGCAGAGGCAGCAGGGTGGGAGCCCAAGCCCACAATGGGCAGCCCACCCCCACCCTACGTAAAGATGTGGGGGGGCACAGGTCTCCCCTACCCCCCAGGAGTGCATGCAGTGGCTTGGGACCCCATTCACCCTAGCCCCTGCTCCTGCCCGTGCCCCACTCCCTCCTTCACTGCTGGGGCCTCGATTTGCCCCCCACCCAGCCCGTTCCCCCAGACTTACCTGCTGAGGGGGTGTCCACACATGTGCACATGCTTAACCCCCGAAATAGTTTTTTCTCCTTCCGCCTGTGAAGATGATGAAACAAGAGCTCTTCTCACTCTCAGGAAGGAACCAAGATCTGGTTATACCTTCTGTCTCTCTCCATCGCACCACCATCACTTAGCCAATCTTCCTGAACCACTGCCTGTCCACCATATATGTTACCAACCATTCTCACCTAGACACATTCCTGTCACTCAATCCTGTCTCTCACATTTACCTCTCCATCTTCCTGCCAACTTCTCCAACACATCTGCCTATGCTCACCACTTCTAAGTAGGTCACCAGTTCATAAGTTCACTCCTAGCAGGTTCTTGAATTGACCATTACTGTGCATACTCATAATTTTAACATTACATCAGTGTTAATGGTAGCTGTACCAAACCAGAGAATTGGGTCTACACTAGGTACAGGTCCAGAGGTTGTGGTGGTGCAGACACAACCCCCTTCTTGGCCACAGCATGGAGCAGCGACTGGGTCTTTTTTTTAAGGTCCCCAAATCAGGTAAAATCTAGATTTCCTCCCCCTGCCCTACACTCCAAATCTCAGCACCCCCCTCCCTTTCCCTTCATGCTCAGAGGCACCTTCCCCATTCGCCCTTCCCCTGCCCCATGCTGCTGCTGTCTGTGGCTGGTTGTGGGGGAAGGAGACTCCAAAGCCACTTCTACCATGCTTCAGCCAGGCTAAGTCAGGGACAGCAGCAGTGGGTGGGTTCCTCCTCCTTGCCCAATTCCACCAGATAGTCCCTGCCAGCAAGGGAGCAAGAGCTGTTGCCACTGCTGCTGTCCCCTGTGCAACCCAGTTGGAGTGGGGCAGGAGCTGCTGTGAAGCCATCCCTCACACCTGCTCAGGACAGCAGTGGGCAGGGGAAGGGGCACTGGGAGAGGAGGGGACATGCTGCTATGGATGAAAGGAAAGGGAGGAGGTGGGCAGAGGGTAGTGCAGGGCAGCATTCCTTCCTGATCAGTGGACTTTAAAAGGGGATCCTTGATGCTGCTATGCAGTCTGCCTGCCCTGGGGTCTAGGGCTGCAGCCATGCCTACAGCGCTGTTCATTGGGTGGGTGTCTCTGCATATTGTGTAGGATTCCCATCAAAGGAAGGCGTGTGTTTGTGTATCAGCAGGGAGCTGTGTTGATCTGTCCTTCTGCCTGTGTCTGCCTGTCAGCGAAAGCAACTCTCCCAGGGACCAGCTGGCAGGGGCTGTTTGTGCCCATGGGACTATTGCCCAAGAGGGGCTCAGAGCAATGAGGTTAGCTGTAGATCATTTATACCAGTAATTGCCCAGAGGGAAGGAAGCTGGATCAGGAGCTCAGATTCTGTGATGTCAATGAAGGACCAAGGTTTTCAGCACCCAGAGGTGAGAGCTGTCACGGGATGCACAGGGACTGGAGTTGAAGAAGCCGCCAGCCAGGACCTTCCCAGCTCATGTTTGCTGTCTGATGCAGATTATCCTGAATGGCTGGATGTGAGGCCAAGGAGTTCAGTTCCTGGGGAGGGAGTAATCCAGCAAGGGGTATCAGGGGGGTCTCCAGTCTGAGAGCTCCCGACCTGGCATAGTTTATTGTTTGTGTTTCTGCTTCACGTCTTTCCAGGGCTAAGGAATGAAGGGTTCATCTGTGGACTCCTGCCAGAACCATCAAGGCAACTGTTGGATGGTGATTGGGGCAGAAGGGCCAGGACATGATGAAACTGGGAGCTGAGCGAGCAGAGTCCCTAGGTGTGCAGTAGAGGAGTGTCTGGTGGGGAAGATTCTCCACAGACCCAGGTGGGATAGGAGTAGGGTTACCATAAATCTGGGTTTTCCTGAACATGTCCTCTTTTTTGGCCCCTTGTCCTCATGTCCGGGTGGGTTTTTGAAATGCAAGCAAATGTCTGGGTTTTTGCTCTGCCTCTGCTTTCCAGGGCTCACTGCTTGGGGCTGGGAACAGCAGGCAAAGTGATTGGCTGTCAGGGGTCATGTGGGCCCTGGCAAGCTGCTCCCAGGTAAAGAGGCACAGTGTGTGTATATGTGTGTGTGATGAGGCAGGCAGCAACTCTGGGTCTGTTCCAGTGGTAATGATGGGCCAGGAGCTTGTCTGTGGGTCACAATGCAAGGACTGTGTGAACATGTCTAAGTGGGGGATGTCCCCATGTTTGTGTCAGGGAGCAGACCCCCATCAGCCCCTACTCCTGCTTGCAGGAAGCTCCCTCACACTTGCCCCTGTGCAAGCAGTGGTGGCAGGGATGAGCAGAGGCACTGACCCCCTTTAGCCTCTGGCTCTGCCCTCCCCCCACCCCCTCGGGGGACTCACAGGAGACCTGTCCCCCCTCCCCCGAACCGGGCTCAGCTCTCAGGCTGCCTGGGAGCTGGGCTCACAGGCCTGTCATGGCTGTTGGCTCACTGACAGGCTCCCCAGGAGTTGTGCAGCAACCTGCTATGGCCCCAGCTGAAGAGCGCCTGTACTATGTGGCAGCCTGGGGCTCTGGGCATGTGGCTGCCCAGTGCTGTGTTACTTGCAGTGCTGCAAACTTGTAGCATGACAATAATGTCTTAAGCAGCCTGGGACACATGGGAGGAGCTGGAACCCCCCTTCAGGCAGTTCCCATCTCACTTCAGGACCCCAAGGGGGAAATGCCCAGCCATGGAGCAACTGTTGGTGAAATGTGGGCACAAATGGTGACCCTCTTCCCCATGCAGTGTGGAGGCACACCTCCCCACAACCCCCACACATGCTTAGCACTGCTCTACCCACACAGGGGTGTGGCTTGCCCTGTGTGGCCATGGGCAAGGGTAAGTCATGAGGATGTTGCCAGCCAATACCAAGCGACAGCAGGGTCTGCCCTGCTTCAGCCCAGGAGCCTCCTACTTTTGGCACTCCCTGGGGAAGCAGGGGGCCCAGGGTCCAAGCTCTACTCAGTCAGAAGAAGGGGTTTTTCCAGTGCGGTGCTCTAAGTAGCAAGTCCCAGGTCAGGCATCATCCCAGCCTTGTCCAGTTGCCTGATGAAGCTGGTCTGAGCATGCCAGAGCCCTGCCCTGCTCAGCCAGAGCACAGGTGCCTGAACATACTCAGTGCTATGGGGATGCTCTAGGGTGCTGGCTGCAGGGCAGTACGGGCATTCACTGGTTGTCAGGGCAAACACAGAAGTGACACAGCTGGGTTGGTTTAATTTGGGCCTGTGAAGTCTCATCACACTCTGTACTGGGTCTGAGGTCAGCGCCAAACCATCCCCCTGCCTCGACCCACAAAGGCTGTGTCCCCTCACACGTATCACAGGAGAACAAGCATGTGGCCGTTCACTCCACCATGTCCTCACTAGTCAGGGACATCAGCTCCCAGTTGCTCCTCTCTGGCTGCTGCTCTATTCCCTGCTGGGCCATGTCCTACAGCAGGTTGGTCTCCTTGTCTCTCCAGCAAAGCCAGACAATGTCCACGTGCACGTTGTCCAGGTCTGTAGGGGTGTGCCAAGATACACCGGGGACGTCCTCCAGCCTCAGGCTGGGCTGGTCCTAGCTTGCCAGTGTGCTGCTGGCCCTTTTCAGGAATCACAACTCCCAGGAGCCATAATCTGTCACCGGGCATTTGCTTTGGATGCTCTCCTCCACGGAGTAGAGACGGAGGGTTAGAAGCAGCTCCATGGGCAGGGAACAAGACACCTCAACACCCTCCGAGGGCCTGGGTGGGAGCTCAGCTCTGGGGATGTTTGGGAGGAGAGCAAGGAGCAGGGAGGGGCAGTGCCAGGATACAGATCCTTGGTGTCTGATCCCTGAGGTCTCTCTCAGGCTCTAGATGGGGGCAGCAACTAAGCCTGCTCTGGATGGACTGGCAGCCCCACAGGAGAGGCAGCTATGGGCAGTTGGGGAGGAGTCGTTCATGAGGATGGGCTCAGAGCGATGTCTCATAGTAGAATTGAGGCCTGGGTAGTCTGGGCAAGTCCAGTGGATTTGTTCCCTGAAGCAAGCCAGGCCATGGGAAGGTCCACCCTACCTCTTGCTGCCCCAGTCTCAGCCTGATAAGACAGATGCTTCCTCCTTCCTTCTGTCCTCACCTAGCCCTGCTCCTGGGGCTGTCACCTGTCCTCTTGCCTCCAGAAGCAGAAAGTCTGGGCCCATCACAGGGAGCTCCAGCAACGACCACTGTCCATGTCCCTGGAGATCCTCCTGAGCTCCACAGCCAGTGGCAGCTGCAGTGGGAGCCAACTGGTGCCCAGCTGCTGCAGACTGGCAGTTGGGGGCATTGGTCTCCCTGGTGACCTTGTACCAGGGCTTTGTGACACAAGAGACAAGTTCCAAGCATCGCTGCACATTATGACATCAGAGATCCCTAATCCAACCCCTAGCCTTCCCTCTGGCTCCTCTGCATTCCACTACTTCATTGGTTGAGATGTACCAAGGGTGTTTGCCAAGGGAAGGGAAACCAAGGCCGCACATGGTTCACTGCTCAGAGGTGCTTAGCACCCCAGTCCCTCAGGGCCCATCAATGGTTGCCGCCCAGACAGGAGCAGTAGCCTGGAAAACTGCCTGGGTAGAGTGGGATGGAGAAGGAGGAGCAGCAAGGGAAGAGCCAAAGCAACTGCAGAGCCAGAGGGAGAGTGACTGGGTGAGATGGGCCTGCAGGAGGAGGAGGAGGGTAATGACCTTGCGGGGACAGGAACATGCCCAGTCCAAGTGGTGCCTGATGCTCCTTCTTTCCCAGCTGCAGGGAAGGTCTTGTGGAGCAGCTGAGCTGTGCCTGGTGGAGCTACGCTGAGGTGGGTGCAGAGGGGCCATGGACCTGCTCACAGAACCGCTGTGTAGCATCTTGAATGCTGAGCTCAACCAAGGTTTTGCTGTGGCTACAGACAGCTCCCAGGGGCTGGATCGTCTCCTCCCATATGCTCTTCTGCTCTAGGCACAATCCCATCAATCAAAAAGGAAAGGCTGTCTGTCCATGAGCAACCAGTATGGTCTCCTGGCTAGAGAGAATCCTGCACAAATCGATCAAGTTGGATTTAGGTCCATTCATGCCGTAAGCAGCTAAAGGGAGCATAAAGTGGCTCAGTCTCTAACAAGGTAATTAGGAGAACAAAACGATCAGACCCAGCCAGCATGGATTCACTGAAAGCAAGTCAAGGCTGACAAATCTGATTTCCTCCCATGGCAAGGCAACAGACTCTGTGGATGGGGTGGAGAGAGGTGGGTGTAGGACACCTTAAATCTAGCAAGGCTTCAGACATGGTCTCCCCTGGCATTCTCAGAAACCTGAGGAAATGCAGTTGAGATGGGACTCAATGCACACATAGCAAACTTGCAGGTGACACCAAGTTGCGTGGAGCTGCAGACACCTTGGAAAGCAGATCCAGGATCCAGAAGGACCTGGAGAGACCAGAGAGGTTGAAATAAATTAAATGGAACCAAATAAGGACAACTGCATAGTCCTGCACTTGGGCAGAACAACCACATGCCCAAATACAGACTGAGGACTGAGTGGGTAGGCCACAGTACTGCAGGGAAGGACCTGGGCATTACAGTGGACCATGAGCTGAATATGAGCCAATGACATGCTCTTGTTGCAGAAAACACTAGCAGCAGACCAAGCTGCCAGAATGGGAGCATCACTTGGAATGATGGGAAGTGATTCCCCTCCCTTCATGGTGGTGAATGATCTAAAACACACCAGGAAACGATGGCCCATACAAGGAGGATGGGTGTTCATATGTGCAGTCAGATGACCTTGTAAAATTATATTTTGAAGACATGGTACAGGATGTATGTGACGGAAAAGATAATTGTTTGATCAACATATCAAAGGGAATGTGGTGACTGTAACAGGGCCCCTACCCTGTTACTAGGAAAGTTGAGAGGTTTAAGGCTTGTTCTCACTGCTACCCCATCCTCTCCTTGTCACCTCCTTTTTGTACCTATGCCCCTGCCAGAGTGGGAACAGCCCCCTTCCTCCCTCCCCCTTGCCTGCTACTTCTCTATCTACACCCCTTCCTTCCCCTCACCTTCATCACGTGGCCTGGGTTAACTGACTTCCTGGCATTGCCGTGGTTTGCACGCAGGCTGCAGGTGTGCACAAAATGGCCTCCAGGGCCAGAGGCAGACAAAGCCTGATGGGCCCAGAGGCAGAAGTGAAGGGTCAGGTGACCTGAGTCGATGGCATAGCCCAGGCCTGAAGCCGGGGATGCCTGGGAAGCGCAAGGATTGAAGCCTCAATGCAGTGGGGGACTTAGCAGAAAGCCCCGCGTGAAGGGAGTCCATGGACCTGCACTGAAAGCAAGCTCAGTGCCGTGTATTTTCCATTGGGCTTTCTTTCTGCGTGGGGCCTCCTACCCAGGGGTGAGATGACCCCTGCATCCCACTGGGATGGGCGCTGGCATTGGGTGCTCCTTATTTTGTTGCCCAGAGGACTGGATTGTGGCTGAAAGGGAGGTGAAGACCACGGAAAGGAGTGACCAGGAACACGCCAAACTTGAAACTAAGCGGAGCAGGCACAGGATAAGGACTGAGTTATGTTCTGGAACCACAAGCAGATGATGTGGTAAATACTATAATTTCTGGAACTGGGGATCACATAGCCTGACCAAAGCTGAGCTAGGACCCAATGGGGTCTGCAGTGGGTCCCAAGCTAGAGGGCTCAGCTAAAGTAAAAGTGGGATGGATCCAGGGAGCTCAAGACCAGACAAAGGCCCACTTCTCCAAAGCCTGTCTCACCCTCCTGGCAGCCTCCCCTACCAAGTTCATATCAAGACATGGCAGATGAGAATACAGAAAAGGAGGATGGAGGGTATGGACACTAGGAAGCATCTAAAAGCAGGAACTCAGTAGTAGCAACATCCATGGTGTGCCTATAGTGACCCATAGAATGGTGTCCTTGGCCAGGACCCTCACTATGCAAGCTGGGCCAGGACCTCTCCAGAATCATCCAGTGCTGACTCCTGGTTACCCATTGGTGAAGAGGTGCTTTGTACCTAATAAACCTAGTTAAGCCTTTGCCACCAGATGGAGCTGGGGGTTATTTTTCTGTGACATTGAAGTCTTCAGAGAAACACACACTAACTGCAGCAGCAACACGGGACAGCCCCACAACAGACTAGGCACACAGAGAACTTCCCTGACCACATTGCCACCCGAAGGCAGCAGAAACCTTCCAAGTTTTACAAAACATTTTTCCCATTATTTTCCCATGTGAAATCTGTGACTGAATTTGAGCCCCAGGTCAAAGAGTTCCAGTTGCCCAGCGAGATGGAGTGTCTGGGCAGTATCCCTTGTGCTGAGTTGTAGGGGCTCCAGTCTGCTGCTGTGGATGTCTGTGCAGGGAGCCCATCCCCCAAAACACAGGGTTTGAAAAGCAGCTACTCCCTTTCTGGCTGAGCCTGGGCCTGGTGCTGTAGACCTCAGGGCTCCCCTGTTATAGGGCCCAGGGGGTTGCTCTGCCTTCCCTCCCTGTTCAAGTCTCCAGATGTCAAATGCCCAGCACTGCCCCAGTCCCTACCTGCCTGAGCGTGGGCTGTTCCCTGGGGCCTGGGCAAGTGATACACCTGGATGGAATGGGGTTGGGGGAGAGGATGACTGACTATGTCTAAGTGTGCATCACCTGTATTCTTGCAGCTATCTTGTCTCTTTGTTGTCATCTGCAGGAACTGGCACTGAAACAAACCATAGTGATTGCCCCTGCAGTGGCAAAAGGATGTGGCTTCACCATGCTGTGTGGTAGAAGCAGACATACAAAACTATGGCTGCAAATTAGATAGACATGTGCAGGAAGCAGAGGCAGGGCCATGGTAAGCCCAGGGTGGGGTGTGCACACAGATGCTTGGCAGAACCAGGAGCTGGGCACGGGCAATCCCTGAGAATGCAGAATGCCCAGGCAGTGGGGCCAGAAGGGGAAGGAGGCTCTGTCTCTATAAATCCCAATACAGGCGACAGGCAGGGCCTGAGAGACCCAGGTTAGACTCAGCAGCACCTGCTCTCCCAACCCCCAACCCCTTCCCCCCGCCATGAGGTGCTGCCCAGGTGAGGCACACCTGAGTTGGCTGTGACTCACCAGCAGTGGGTGACATTGTGTGACCTACAGGGCATCAAGAAGCTGACCATGAAACCCCTGGGAGACCAGATCATCAATTCCTTCTTCTAGGAGTAGTGAGTGGGACTGCAGGGGTCACGGCCCCACCCCCAGCACACCTCTGACTCTGTGTCACAGGGCCTTCTAGGCTCTGAGAGCCATACCTTGGTGCTAGGGAAGTGACCTGGGTATAAGCAGCCACTAGGCTCCACCCCAGAAGTGGCTACATCCAGGGGCTGAGCTCATTCCCCCGCCATGCGGGTAAGTAGAGCAGGGTGATGCATTTGCTGCTGCTGGGACTGCAAGAGGCTTTGCCTGTCTGGAGCTGGCCATTTGAGTGCCTCATTTGGGTCATTTCCCTAGCGGGGCCTTAATTGCCTCTAGGCTGCAGCTGGTACTGGAAGCAGGAGCTGTCAGCATGAGTCACCCCCACCCAGCCCCAGGGACAGCCACCTCTGAAAACAGGGCCCCAGCAGGCCCCACGCCTCACACCCCACCCCAGAAGCAGCCACATCTTACCACTCAATCACAGACCTTGCTTTCTATGACCCCTGTGTTTCACCCCAGAGACAGCTGCATCTCAGCTCTAGGAGAGTGACCCCTGGGGCTGATCCCTGGGGTCCCATGTTCCAACCCAGAAGCAGCCACATCTCAGTGCCAGGAGAGTGATCCCTGGATGAACAGTCCCCCATGTTGTATCCCAAAGGCAACTGCCTCTTAGCACCCATCAGGGAGCCCCTTTATGAATTACCCCCATGATCCACCCCCGAGGTGGCTGCATCTTAGCACTCAGCAAGAGACCCTTGTAAATGACCCTCATGCCCCAAGCCAGAAGTGGCTGTATCTCAGCTCTGATAGACTGATCCCTAGATGAACAGCCCCCATGTTTCACCTGAGGCAGCTGCATAGAGTCACAGATAAGTGGGGCTGGAAGGGACCTCCAGAGGTCGCATCTCATTCAACCCCTGGCCTGAGGCAGAATCATCCCTATCCAAACCATCCCGTACAAGCCATAATCTAATCTCTACATAAGACTACCCTCAACCCTGACACAGCACAGACCTAACACCCTAACCTGCTGCAGGTAAAGCAGGGGAACCGTGGCAGCCAGTGTCCTGCTTTTATAAAATGTTGTCAATATATGCTCACGGGGTCCCAGGCAGGGGCCACATGCCCACTACAGAGGAAGGCAAAAGCCCCCACAGTCCATATCAATCCAGCCGTGTCATAAAATTCCTTCCTGACCCCACATGTGGTGATCGGAGGGAATGATTTGAGCAAGCAGCACCCAAGGCACGGTTACCATGAAGCCCCAGAGGCCTGGTAGCCGGCAGGCACAAGCTCTGGCATGAGGATCACCCCTCCCTTTGCAGTCAGAGCCGGGACTCATGCCTCAGATCACTCACGCTGCACCACTGCCAGCTGCCCTCTTCTCTAGCTCCGTCCTTCGCTCATGGCTCTTCTTAAGTCCTCACTTAGTAGCTCTACACGACACGTACCGAGGGATGTGATGGATCTGGGTTGCGGTTATGATTACGCTGCAGTTCTGGGCTATAGCTATAGCAGCTCTGACCTAAGCTGGGCCCGCTGACTGGTCGAGAGCGACGGGGCAGGTTGTTAAAGGAGCCACAACCCCTGGCTACCTGACAAGTCGTGCCTGTGCCCTGGGGCAGACCTGGGCCCCAGAACAGGCCATGCACCACGAGGGCAGGCCCCTGGAGGGACTGCGGTCCCCAGCCAAGGGGGGACCATGTGATGGGACAGGGGATTCTGGGACTGACATGGCAGCAAGGGGGTGGGGCTTGGTGTCAGGTGGGCGGGACTTCTTATGTCATGTACCATGTGACAGGGCAGGGCTTCTGGGCCCAAGACCACACAACCCCCTCCCAAAAGTACTTCTGGGGGCAAGCGCCAGGGGCAGGTCTTTGGTCCCAAGGTGGCTGCCAGGGGGTTGGGCTCCTGTCAAGGGGCAGGGCCTAGCGGTGCGACAAGGCTTGCAAGCCTGGACAGCCCCCACAGCTCCCAACCTGGCCCTCCGGCTGAAATAACTGCCCACCCCAGGCTAGGTGGGGGTCTGGCGTTGCAGGAGCAGTCCTGACCCTGGGGCTGCCAGAGAGACGTGGGCATGACTGCTCCTGCCTGACCCCCGCTTCCAGCTTGCAGTTCTTATGCAGCCCCTTCCCTCCCTGGGCCTCAGTTTACTCCCCATCAGATGCAGGGGGAGGGGAGGGGAGGGGAGGGGCTGAGCTGCTCTCTGAGGTGCTTTCTGCTATCACAAAACTTTCCAGATTTCATCCAGAAGCCAACAGGACTGTTCTGCTTTTTGTGGAGCTAAAACCATAGGACCCAGCTCACAGCACCAAAGGCAAAGGTCAAGGAAGATCTTTCTTTCCAGCCCCCGTGAAAAATATTTAAACACAAATGTTTTCCTGGGGGGGAAATGAATGAACTTTTCTTCAACAAAGACAGTTCTCACAAACTATTTAGCAATTTTCCCAATTTCTCAACATTTCAAAAAACCTTTTGCAGAAGGGAAGTTGCTGTCAAGTGTAACCTGCCCATTAGTCTCAATTCTTGCTTGATCGTTATTTGTCATGGCTTGCTCTCTGCTGTTCAGGGCCCAAATGGGAGAGACAGACTGCCCAAAGAAATGGCTGGACTTAAGGGGCACTGTTACATGTGCTCCAGGGGTGGCGGTGATGTACGCTTTTTCTAAGATGTACGCTTTTTCTAATTCTATCTAGCTAAATGCATAAAACAGTTTGCTGGCACTGGGAGGGGTGTGGTGTATATAAAATAAAAAAAGATTGCTTGCTAAAAAAAGATGCCACGTAGACAAGTACGGGCATGTTCTGTGGCTAAGGTAATGTGCTCATGGGCAAAAAAACCAACCAATAGTAACTGCACAGTGTGTCCGGTGAGAGAAAACTATATAAGGCTAATACCCACTAGGTTGGGTGGGTGCTTGCTTTGCAAACGATCGCCAAGTACCCCCATTCTGTGCAGACTTGGAATAATAAAGATTAAGTTGGATCCTCCACCCCTGTGTGTTTATTGACAAAAGCGCACCGGGCACGAACTCACCGTCTTTTGAAGACAACAGCGGGGGGCAGTGCTTTAATTAGAGTTGCTCCGAGAGCCACTCTAATTAAAGAGCCTCAGTAAGTGTCTCCTGTATCAGCAACCCCGCGCTTCAAAATGGCAGTGGAGGTGCTTCAATGAAAGCTCATCAGACAAGTGTAAGTTCAAGCACCCCTGCTGCCATTTTGAAGCAGGGGACACTGATACACAAGATGCAGGAGGCTGCTGGAGCGCGGTAATTACAGCACATTGGAGCAGCCTGCACACTCGTGTACAGAGAGGGAGGTGACTGATGCAGGAGACCAGCTGGCTGAGCTCTTTCCCTTGGTGTTTTAATGCTAACTGGCCATTTTAGCACTGGGGAGCTCTCATTCCCCGTGGCAACTGCTCAGCCTCCACCACAGCAAGTTAAGAAAATAGGAACAGGGCCTTTTCTCAGTACAGACACTTCAATTCTGTTGTAAGGTTTAAAACCCCTGAGCTGAATACAAGCACATCACCAATAACACATCATGCAAAAAACTGAGTCTCTTCTGGGGACCAATAACACACAATGCTTTTAATTCATTTGCTAGTCTTTGTAGCAGCTCCATACTTCTCTTAGGAACAGCTCCTTCTCTTCCAAGGGTCAGTTAAAGATATCCTGCCTGGTTATCACTTCACACTCGGCCTGCTGGGCCACTAGCTGTGGCAGGGCTGCTACCCCTCTGTCTCAGCCCACTGGGGCCCTGAGTCTTACAGGGCTCAGGACAGACAGAGTGCCTCCCAGGCACCCCAGATGGGCCCTTGGGCACCCCTCTTCTCACAACTCACAAGCAAAACACCAACCAACTAGTTCCCAACTCAAACGCAAACCCCACCTTGGGTCTGTAACTGCTGCAAAAAACCCTACCCCGCTCTGCTGGCTGCCTCCCAGCCTCCAGGGACCTTCCTGGCTCTGCAGGTTTCTCTCTTGCGTCTTAGACTGGGAGGGGCTCCCCCTCCCTCCAGAGATCAGCGCCCAACTGTCTGCTTCTGGCTTTGTGCCTCTGCGGCTGCCAGCTGATCCGCAGCCTCGCCATTCCGGGCCGCAAAAGTCTGGTTCCTCAAGGAGCCCTGCTTTGCTTTCCTGCTCCTCCTCCTTCTGGGGGGGTAACGCTGTCGGGGCTCCCTGGTATAACAGCCCATCTCCCTCCCTGGCTTCCACTCCCCAGCACAGTGTCCCAGGGCTCTGCAGGCTACAACTCTCTTCTCCCCTCTCCATGACTCCTTTGCTCCCCATTCCCAGGACCACGGAAACCCAGCACCCGGTGACTGGTGAGGTAGGGGCACGTCAGACCAAACACCAAGCCTCGCCCCAACCCCACAACAGGGCACAACGCCTGGGCAGGAAGGCAAGAACTAGCAGAAACTGCCCCGTGTCCGTTGCAAGGGCCTTGTCTGTGGGTACGCTGGTGCTTGGCAAGCTCAGACCTAGACCTAAAGCTCTTCTTGCACTCGGCACAGCCAGACAGCTTCTCCCCCGGGTGGATGCTCTGGTGGACGCAGAGACAGGACTGACGGCTGAAGCTCCTCCCACAGCCCCCACAGGGATACAGCTTCTCCCCACTGTGGATCCACTGATGCTTGTTGAAAACGGAGCGGACCCTGAAGCTCCTCCAACACTGAGGGCAACGGTATGGCTTCTCCCCGGTGTGGATGCGCTGGTGGACATGGAGGTAGGAGGGGTGGGTGAAGCTCTCCCCACAGTACAGGCAGAGGTGGGGGCGCTCCCTCGAGTGTGGTCTCTGGTGGGTGCGGAGATGGGGCTCATTCTGGACACTCTCCAGGCTCGGGGCAGGGGGGGCACCTCCTTCCTGTGGGTTCCCTGATGCGCCTGGGGCTCCTGTAGGGCTGAGGAGCTCTCACCACACTCTTGGCATTTATAAAACAATATATATAGGCTGCAGGTGTACATCGCCTTCCTGTTGTGAGCCCTGCCCTCCTGGCTGCTCATGTCACTCTGACCCTTGAATCTTTCCCTGCACACAGGGCTGTTTTGGGGTTCAGCTGGTCTCTGTACCCATTGTGCAGGTAGCTGGTCTCTGGCTGGAAAGAGCTCCAGGTCCACAGGCTGTTCTGTGCTGCTTGGCATCCCAGCACCTGCTGGGTGGAGGAGGGAAGCCTGAAATTAGTCTCTATGCTGCTGGCAAAGGGAAAGCTCTGCCATTCCCCTGGGCTGGGATGGGCCCCACAGCAGGCCTGGGCCTTGGTAGTTGTGTGCCCTGTGAGCACAAGAGGTCCAGTTCCAAGTAGTCCTAGTACTGGGGATGAAGGAGTAGGTCAGTGCACTGTGCTCATGTTCCCTAGCTCCCCAGTTAATTTCAGACCCAATTTCCCAGTAGTTCTGTCCCAAATCGAAGCCCTATCTGAGTAGGGAGAATTACATTTCCTTGGACCTCGCAGGGGGAGATGGATAAGGCACATGTGCTCTGCACAGGACTTGAATGGCTCCATGCTCTCTGGGGCTGAGGATGAGACCAGAGGCATCTGCATCAAGGAAGAACAAGGCTTTAAAGCACTGGTTCCTGACCTTTTTAGACTCAAGGCACCCGTGGATAGACTCTCAGCACCCTCAGAAATTGCCAGATCTTAGCTTTCACTCATTTTTTGACTGCAAAAAAATAGAACCGTTTTTCTGTCACAAAGAACTCAGAAAGACCACAGCATTGGGCTTATCTTGTGAAGCATGTTTGCAAACCTAACAGGGCTAGCTAGCATTGTTGGCCGCAGCACCTCTGAAAGGATCTCAAGGCACCCTAGGCTGTCGTGGGAGCCTGCTTCAGAAGCCTGCTTCAAGGGTTTGTCTATACTTCGACACTGATGCGACCCAGGGAAGAGGATGCTGAGCTCTCCCACACCCAACCAAGTTAGCTGCTCAAGACCAAGAAGTTCACCTGTGCAGCTGGTCCTCTGGCAACAAATCTGAAGCAGCCTCAGTGGAAAATTTCTGGATCAGAAGCTTGTCCACAGATATGGCCATGTGGGGCATGCTGAGCACAGTGCCCTCTGGGACAGATCGCTGCTGTGGTATGAGCAAGCCCTAAGGGTAGCTGGGGTTGGAAGAAAAGCCAGATGAGGTCACCACTCGTCCCTCAAGGCAACATTCTGTGCAGGGAGGATTTGCAGCTGATGAGCCTGAGGTGAGCTCTCCAGTTCTCCCTTCTGGAAGGAGCAGAGTTCTGCTTCCTACCCGACTGCAGGGAAGGGTCTGGTCTGAGGAATTAGCCTGTGGACCTTGCTCTTGCCAACAAGTCTCAGGTGTCCTCCATGTCAGAAGAATCTTCCCCAGGACAAAAGCCTTGAGGTTACTTGTATGTGGACTCTAGATCTCAGGGACCAGGACTTGTGCCATTCAGGGCTTGAGATGCAGCAGCGAGAGGAAAATTCTGATGTAAACCATGAGTTTACATCCCCCAGATCATGAGAGCTTGTGAATCCCACCTGCACCTGGGATTCTGCACCTGTAGCATAGCCTGCGTTGCTGATTGTGTGCTGCCTCTCTTCCCCTATCTGTTATGGAGGCACGTCCCAGTTCCACCTGAACAAAAGGAACCAGCAGCAGTGGGTAGTTTCATAGTAGGTAGGGTTGGATGGGACCTGAGAAGATCATCAAGTCTGACCCCCTGCCATGGGCAGGAAAGAATGCTGGGGTCAAACGACCCTGGCAAAGTGTCTATCTAGCCTCCTTTTGAAGACCCCCAGGTTCGGAGTGAGCACCACTTTCCTTGGAAGTTGGTTCCAGATCCTAGCCACCCTGACAGTGAAGTAGTGCCTCCTGATGTCTAGCCTGAATCTACTCTCCGTCAACTTATGGCCATTATTCCTTGTTACTCCTAGTAGTGCTCGGAGGGAACAGGGACTCTCCCATTGTCTGCTGGTCCCCCTTGGCAAGTTTATAGAAAGCCACTAGATCCCCTCTCAGTCTTCTCTTGTAGAGGCTGAACAGGTTCAGGTCTCGTAGCCTCTCCTCGTAAGGCCTGCCCTGCTGACCCCTGATCATGCGAGTGGCCCTCCTCTGGACCCTCTCCATGTTGTCAACATCCCTCCTGAAGTGCGGCGCCCAAAACTGGACACCATACTCCAGCTGCGACATGACCAATGTCATATAGAGTGGGAGGATCACCTCATTGGACCTGCTCATGATGCATCTGTGGATGCATGACAAGGTGTGGCTGGCCTTCCTGACTGCATCCCCACAGATTCCTGAGTGCCCGGCAGAGTGTGAGGCAGAGTGGAGCCCTGGGCTGGCAGGGTATACCCACAGGGAACCAAGCAGGGAGCAGGTAAGGAAGTGGGGGAACATCTGCACATGTCCCCAGCTAATCGGGGCAGGGGAAGCCCCATGCCACTCATGTCCCACTCCAGCTAGGGGCCACTGGGAGCTGGTACATGGGGTGTTGGGCTCAGTTGTGGAAGCAGCAGGAGGTGGGTCCCTGCTCCCTGTCCCCTCCCCAAGGGCCAGGGGCTCCAGCTGCAAGGAGTGAAGTTCTCCCTTCCAGAGCTTGCTCCCAACCAGTGGCGGGGACCACACAGGGAGCAGCTTTTAGAATTCATAGTGTAGCAGGCTTGCCTTTTGGAGCTTGGCTTCAGTCCCAGGCTTGAAATCTTCCTGTTTTCATTGGTGGAGCTCATCCACCAATCAGGAGGCAGCAAGAGGAGTTAAGTCACGCCCCTTTCCTGAGGGGAGGGGAAGACAAGTTCCCCTCCTCCCGCTCGAACCTGATTGAAGACTGCAACACTCAGGTCTGGAAGACTTCAGGGGCGGAGCCCTGGAGCGTATAAAAGGAGCTGCATGCCCAGCACAGGGGAACACATCAGGGTTGGAGAAGAGAGAAGAGTGGGGCTTAGGAGAGCTAAGGAGAGCTGCTCAGCAGGGCAAAGCTGTAGCTCAAAAGTGCCCCTGAAGACTTCCTTCAGTGGAGAATGACAGACGGCTCCAGCAGCTGGGCTCTCAGTGTGCAGCCTAGCACACAGTGTCCAGACCCTGGGAGCTGCATGAGGCAGCTCAAGTCTGTAACCTTTGGCATGCGGCCAGAGACACGGTGCACAGGACAATGCATGGAGTAGGACCTTTGGAGCGCTTGGGCGGCTCAAGTCCTCAACCCCTGGAATGAGTCTGGGAGCTTGGTGCAGGAGGCGCTGCATGGAGGGTCCAGGAGTGGACCGAGCCTGGTGCTGCGTGAAGCAGCCCAGGCCTCCGACCCACAGCAGAAGGTTGAGTCCAGAGAGCCAGACGGTGATCAGTCTACAGAGCCAGCAGACAGGGCCAAGCCAGAGGCCCCAGAAGCCCTGCATAGCAGAGCCCTGTTCCAGGGGACAGCAACCCACCCCCACCCCAAAACCCACTGCAGGCGAGACAGCAGCCTGGCACAGAGGACAAGGACCACCCTCCAGACCTGGGAGCCATGAGTTGCAGGGAAAAGAGGATTCCCACAGGGGAGAGGGCATTCCCTCCCCTCCCCCCCCCCGGTTAGTTAAGGGCTCCTGAAAGGGGAGGTCCCACTGAGACAGCCCCCCTAAAGTTACCAGCTTCTTTATAGGGCTTGGGAAAAGCCCAAGGCCATTGGGGTTTCCCCTCAGGATTGAGTTTATCTTTGGGGTTTATCTGTTTCAGATCAGATACTTACCTGTGACTTACCTGTATCTGGAGCACTGGTATAAGGTTTTATGTCATTTACCCAGAGGGTATTGTTTATGTTACTAGTTTAGATATCTTATATATATATATATATACACACATTGTACATATGTTTATATCCATGTTCCTTCTCCTGGTGATAAGTTAGTGTAAATTAATGTGTATGTAGTTAAGTCCCCTGACTGTCCTGGCCTGGCTGTATGGGGACAGAGGGAAACTGAGCGGTCTGCAGTTTCCCCATAGCATACCTGCCAGCTAACAATCCCCTTCAATTGGAGAAGGGGAGTATACACCCAAGTTACCTGGGCTACAATAGATTTCATAGATTTCATAGACATTAGGGCTGGAAGGGAGCTTGGAAGATCGAGTCCAGCCCCCTACCCCAGGGGCAGGAAGTCAGCTGGGGTCACAGGATCCCAGCAAGATAAACATCCAATTGACTCTTAAAGGAGTCCAGAGTAGGGCTTGCACCACCTCTGGCGGCAGCCTTTTCCAGGTCTTAGGGGCTTAGACAGTAAATAAGTTCTTCCTTATGTCCAGCCTGAAACGGTCTTGGAGGAGTTTATGACTTTGACCTTGTCATCCCATGGGGCACTCTGGTGAACAGGCATTCACCCAGATCCTGATGTACAGCCCTTATATACTTATATAAGCCACCAGGTCCCCCCGAGCTTGCACTTTTCCAGGCTCAAAAGTCCCATAGCTCTCAGCCTTTCATCAGAAGGCCTGTTTTCCTGACCGCTGTTCATGTACATGGCTCTCCTCTGGACTCTCTCAAGCTTCTCCACATCCTTTTTAAATTGTGGAGCCCAAAATTGGATGCAGTACTCCAGCTGTGGCCTCACCAAGGCCGAGTCCAGTGGGAGAATGACATCCTGGGATTTGCTAGAGAAGCATCTATGGATGCAAGCCAGTGTTTTGCTCACTATGCCGGCTGCAGCATCACATTGGTGGCTCATATTCATTTTGTGGTTAATCATGACCCCCAAGTCTCTTTCAGCTGTGGTGTTAGAAAGCATAGCACTGCCAAGCCTATAAGCATGCTGCGGTTTTTCTTCCCAAGGTGGAGTACCTTGCATTTTTCAGTGTTGAAGGCCATCAGGTTTTCATCTGCCCATTTTCCAAGCCTGTCAAAGCCGGCCTGGATCACCATCCTGTCCTCAGGTGTGGACGCTTTAACCCAAAGTTTGATGTCACCAGTGAACTTGGCCCACCTTCTGATATCAATATCGACATCATTAATGATATAATAACTATAAGCCCAAACTATAAGCCCAAAGACAGAGCCTTGGGGGACTGCACTGGTCACAGCGCACCACAGTGATTGACTTCCATCAACTACTACTCTCTGGGTCTGACCTCGGAGCCAATTCCCCAGCCACCAGACTGTGATGTAGCCAAGACTGCAGTTGACCAGTTTTTCCATGAGGAGATCGTGGGATACCAGACTGAAAGCTTTTTTTACATCAAGATATATGACGTCAATCTGTTCTCCCTTGTCCAGGTGATATGTCACTTGGTTGCAAAAGGAGATGAGATCGGTCAGGCAAGACCTACCCACAGCAAACCCATGCTGGCTATCCCTCAGGAAGTTGTCTTCAGCCAGTTTGTCAAGAATGGCCTCTTTGATGATTTTTTGATGATTTGTTTCAAGATCTTCCCCACAATAGAGGTCAGGCCTGTAGTTCCCCAGATCTACTTTCTTCCCTTTCTTGAAGATAGGCACCACAGTGGCCTTCTTCCAATCTTCAGGCACTTCGCCTGAGCACCACAAGTTCTTGAAGATCTGTGCCAGTGGCTGAGCTATGATGCTTGCCAGCTCCTTATGTACCCTAGGGTGTAAGCTGTCTGGGCCAGCTGACTTGAAGGTGTCCATCCTCTCAAGGTGTTCCTTCACACGGCCAACACTGATGAAGGGTAACAATTCTCCCTCGATCTGGTCATCCCATATCGTATTGAGCAGGACCATCCTTTGGGGGTGGTGAAAAACCCTCCCCTAGAAGAAGGGGACCCAACCACCACTGCTGTCCCCCACTGAACCCACCACCCTGTGCTGTCACTCATCTCAGCCCCTGGCTGGAGTGGCTCTGAGGCTCCCTCCCCGAGTCACACAAGGACAGTAGTTGTTATACACATAGAGTTTAGGATCTCTGCTTCTACCACTAATCCTTGGGTGTAGCTGACCCTGAGGGTTAGAAGGGAAAATTTAGGTGTTGTGTGGTTGGTGACCCCAGATTTTAAGATATATTGTGTGACTTAAGGCAAGTAGACGTTAAAGTGTGGAAATGGAGGTGGTATCTGAATAGAAGGTTGTAAGAAGTATAGGAATTTATTAATTAACATCTAGAGAAACAGGTTAAGCAGTTGAAAAATCCTTAGTGTCAGCTGTCTGTTGAAGCTTTGCAGACGGCTGTTATGCAAAGGACAAAAGCAAAGACTTGAGGGTCCCTGTCCCCATCCCCTAGGGAGAGTTCCCGAGGCCACCATGGACAGAGGGTATGCCAGTAGCCCGTCTCATGTACCCCACTGGAGGGGGGCTGTGGACCTCGCCATCCCACCTCCAGACTGACACCTAAGAGAGAGCCTCAGAAGTGAAGACTGCATCCTGGCCAGATATACCTTGACTCTGATGACCACCCTAGGGTTGGCAGGTATACAATTGTTTGATTGTTTGTATTGTTGCTTTTTGTTATCACTCTGTATCAATAAACTTGCCTATTATCAACTGGCAGGTGTTGTGGTCTGTCTGAGGGTTATGCTCACCCGGAACAAAGGTATAGGGGCTGGTGCCTAAAATTCAGTCCAACAACTGGCCACTCCACCAGGACACAAAGGCAGTAACCTGACCGAGCAGGGAATTGGTTGGTACAGAGTGACCCTTTCTAGAGGGGTTAGCTAAGACTTGTTAGTAAGGTAGAGTTGTATGGTAATTGTGACTAGGGTTGTAAGTTTTGTGCAGGAGAGTTGGTTTGTTACTGCCGACCAGGAGATTTTGTTTGCCTAGGTCAGTCAGAGTGTTGAACATGGTTACGTGCTGTGGTCCACCTGGGATTAAGTAAGAACCTCCTGTTGTGTTTGCAATAGGAAGCTAGAGAGCAGAGAAAGTCATCTCTCTGCTGAAAAGGCGGTGCAAATGAACAGGGTCTTTTGACTCTAGGGTCCTTGGGAAGGGTTACAGGTTTTTGTGGATGGTTACAAGAGCAGTCTTGTGTGTTTGCTGTGGAGTCTGTAAGGTGTAGGTTATAAGTGCAGGTTATGGAAAGGCAGAGTGTTATCTAGGCAGTGCAGCTTCAGAGAGATCAGAGACAGTTAGAGGAATGTGAGACAGATACTTTGGTATCCTGTGTGCACCGGAGAATAGAGGCTGCAGGGGACACAGAAGGAGACAAGGTATGTTACTGGACATCTGCTCAGGCGGTGGCAGAGAATTTGTGATTGGAAGTAAGGGCAAAACTTGGTTTGGCCCCCGCCCCTCCAGGAACAGTGAAGAGCCTAGAAGAGATTGTTGTAGGAGTGTGAACCGCTTGTTTTGGGAAACATCAGGGTACAGCCGTGTAAACAGAGATCAGTGCCCAGAGTTACTCGGGGCAGAGGAAGAGTGAGCTTATCAGAGACATGTTTTGTTTTGGTTTCTTTACAGAGGCATAGTTTGGGGGGTTCCTTGTGGAGGTGGGAAGAGCTTTTCCGAGGGGATTGTGTGTGGTGTGTAATCCGTCACACACAGTCTTTCAGGGGGTGCTCTCTCAGTCCTAGGACAAAGCTTGCTGGATTGTGTGTGCGTTGTAAGAACTGACAAGCTGTAAGAGAAAGATCAAGATTTGCTGGATGTACTGGTTTGCAGAGAGCAAGGCAAGAAAGGGGCCACTGATAATGGATTGTGAAGCCTGTCAACCAGAAAGGATATGGTTAAGATCTGGTAAAGGAAAGGACAGCTGGAAGTTAGGTAAGACCGGAGTAGGAGAGTGGAGAGTTTGGTCCTGGGTATGACCTGAAACTGCCACTCTCCGAGGTGTGGTTAGTGTGGTGGAGCTACCCGTAGCAACGTAGTCTCTGCAAAATAACCACCCTGGGGAATAGGCAAGGGCGAATATAGGGCGCCTGAAAACCCTACCTTCCACCGCCTTGTGGGTTACCCTTCATTGGGAAAAGGGTAGGGGGAGCATACCTTGACAGAAAAACCCTTGATGAAGACCAAGGAAAAGAGATGTGTGGCAGAAATACACCTTGGTGCCACATTGAGAGGAGAGCAGAGGAGACAGAATGAAATTTTAGAAATAACTGCTTTATAGCAGAAAGAAATATAGCAACCTTGAAAGAGAGGTGTAACTTGATCTCAGAGAGTGTCTTAGGTGGTTAAGTAAAATACCTTTCTATTGCTGGTCCTATAAGAAGTCAGTAGCAAAGAAAATTAACCCCTGTGCAAGAAACTGTGTGGGTGTTTATAACAGAAGTAGAGCCTAAGGAGCCTAACGAGTAAGAGGCTTTGCAAAGACTGCTAAGGTGTTGGCGCAAAACAGAGAGTGTGAGCAGTGTGGTATGTTTGCTCTGTGTGTGTATTGCAAGGCAGCGAAACTGTTGATGTAAGAGTTGAGACAGTAATCACTTCAAGCCATTTTGAATACAAGTCAACCACAATTAAGAAGTTCTTACCTTGGAAAGGGCCAGCAAAATCAATGTGGATGCGTGACCAGGGTTCCTTTGTCATCTCCCACAAGAATACTGGTGTCTTCGGTGAATTATGATGGGTCACTTGATAAATACTGCACTCCATACAACCCTCTCTATGTCATTGTCTATACCTGGCCACCACACACAACTTCTAGCCAGCGCTTTCATCCTCACAGTGCCTGGATGTGCTGCATGCAGTGTTGTCAGTATGATTTGGCGTCATGCTTCTGGGATTACAACACAATATCCCCACAAAAGACACCCCTTGTGGGAAGACAGCTAATGCTGCTGTGATGAAAATGGCCTGAATTTCTCAGCCGATTAGTCTGCAGACTATCCCTTTCGCATCCAGTTAAGAACACAGGCAAGGACAGGGTATTCTGCAGTCATCCTTGCTGTCTGATCAGCCTGCAGAGGGGCTTCTGGCATGGATTCCAGCATGAGGACTTCCGCTGGTGGAGGATTAGCACAATCAGGTATCTGGAGTAGTAGGTGGCTCAATGCATCAGCATTTGCAATCATTTTTCCGGGTTTGTACATGAGTGTATAGTCATATGCATTTAGCATGATGCTGCAACGTTGCATACAGGGAGACAGAACAGGAGAAGTTAGTTTGTCCATAGTAAAAATGCCAAGAAGTGGTTTGTGGTCTGTTTGGATTTTGAATTTGTGGCCATAAACATGTGAATTTTTTTTACTCCTGCAATGATTGCCAATGTTTCTTTATCGATCTGTGCATAGTTCCTCTTGGTTGAAGTCATTGTTATCTAGTAAAAAGCAACAGGTGCATCTGTGCCATCAGGCAATGTGTGGCTGAGGACAGTGCCAACACCAAACGGCGAGGCATCACAAGTAACAGACAATGTCTTCTGCTCATCGTAATAAACAAGGACAGGTCTGATGTCAGCAACTTCTTCACTCCCTGAAAAGCTGCTTTGTGCTGGTAAGTCCACTTCCACTAAGCTCCGTTATCCAATAAATGATGACAGGGCTCTGCTATGGTGGCTTTGTCTTTCGAGAAGACGTGCTAAAAATTGAGAAGTCCTAGGAGTGCTTGAAGATCCTGTCTGCATTTTGGTATAGGGGCATCATGTATTGCTTTTACCTTGTCTTCAACTGGGTGAACGCCAGAAGCACCAATTTGATATCCCAGAAAGTTGATACTGGAAACTCCCAGTTGACATCTCACATTTTACTCTGATACCTGCTTTATTGAATCTTTGTAAAACTTCTCTGAGTCTCTCAGTGAGTTTCTCTCTAGACAGCCTCACGAACAACCCATCACCAAAGTATGGGACAACCCCAGGAATTCCTGCTAGCATTTTCTCCATGAACCGCTGGAAAATTCCTGGTGCCACAAAAATTCCAAACTGGAGGCATTTGACACGGCACGCTCCCCGGTGCATAATTACTGTTTGGGCCTCAGCAGCCTTGTTGTCCACTATCAATTGCTAATAGGCTTGAGTGGGGTCAAGTTTGTCAAAAGCCTTCCCTCCTGCAAGAACAGACAGTAACTTGTTAATGGCAGGCACTGGGTATGGGTCCTGCATAAGTGCTTTATTAACAGTACACGTGTAATCCCCACAGATGCAAACACTGCCATTAGCTTTTAGAACAGGAACAAATGGTGTGACCCAGCTTGTATGTATGATTGACTCGAGGAACCCTTGCACGATAAGCCAATCTAATTCTGCCGCAATTTTTGGCCACAGTGCAAAAGGTACGTGCTGAGCCTTCATAAAGATAGGGGCTATCACAGGATCCATTTGGAACGTCACAGGTGGACTAGAGCAAGTTCCTAATTCCTTGGAGAATACCTGGGGAAACTCTCTTGTAACCTTTTCCAGACCTTCTGTGCAGAGACTGTGTATGCCTTGAATACTGATTCCCAATGGTAAGAACCAATTTCTGCCCAAAAGGCTTTTGTGGAAACCCTTAGTGACAATGAGGGGTAGACGCTGTCTAACAGATCCATACTGGACGTAGACACTGCAGCTACCCAAAGTTTCCACGATCTGTCCATTGTAGTCACACAGGCGACACTCAGGTTTCAATAACTTGGGGAGCGGGTGCCGAAACAACTGGAAGAATGTGTTTTCATCTATGAGCAATACTGCTGAACCTGAATCCACTTCCGTGTTGCACTTCTGTCCATTTAATTACTACAGTTGCAATAATCTCAGAACCTTGGGTTCCAACAACACCAACATTTTGGATCAATATAGTTTTTGTACCTTATGTTCTGGGGAGGACTCTATCCTGGGAGTGGTTTGGGAGTGAATACATTTTCTGCAGTCTTTTTGTCTCCCAGAACAGGCCTTTGAGTGGCAAACCCTCTCTATGTGGCCCTTCTTGCAGGCATGACACTCCACATTCCCAAACCTGATAGGGGACGCGATGGGCTGGCCGGGCTGCACCAGGGTGGGAAAGCTGTGGCTGAGCCCCCTGCAGCTGAGCTGTATGCTCCTTTAAGACTGAACAATATGCTCAAGAATAGAGCATGAATGATCTGGGCTCCAAAGTAAATTTGGAGCAGGTAAACATCTTTGTAAAAATACTGTCCAGTGTTTGGATTATGTTTGCTTCTGTTTCTCTTTGTGCAGGATTGGGGGTTCAACTTGTCACTACTTGTTAAAGATGTGTTACTAACAAGTTATTAATTCAATAAAAGTAAATCTTCTTGAAGATTATTCTCAAAAATGCCTATATTTTGTTGCTTTGATTAGTTTCCACTCTGGCTGATATCTTTCCCACATTTGATCTGTCAACTTGCATTATGCTTCTTTCATACATTGAGAAGTGAGTAGAAGCGAAAGTGTTTATTTTTGTCAAGTGTTTGGTATTATTTAATTTTTGCTTTTATATTGTTTTTATTTTGGATTTTAATCTACATTTCCAGACACATTTCATTGTCACTTCCTGCAACTTCCTTGGTGTCAAAGGTCACGTGACATCACTTCTTGATGTGACTGCTTCCTGTGAGGTCTTTGAATATGGCTCACCGGCCCACTGGGTGATAAAAAGTTCATGGTCTGGCCCCACATTCAAAAAAGGTTGGACATCCCTGGTCTAGGAGGAGCTATATCTATGGTCTATTACGGCTTTTCCCATGCTTCTCAGCTTTGCTGGTTATCACATGGGGCCAGGAAGGATTATTTCCTCCCTCCTGTGGTTACATGTGTCACAGTGGTTCACCCCCACCAACTATTAACAGTTTATCACAGTCACGATGTAGAAACCCCCCCCCCATTTTTCTTTTTTTTATTTATTTTAAAATCCATTCCCTCCCCTTCCCCAACCATTTCTGACTTTTTCTCTCCCTCTCTATTCCCTATAGATAAGTATAAGTAAGCTAAGATGTAGGATAAACTTTAACATTTTATTTTAGGTAGTAAGTTTTATTTTTCTCTCCCCTATTTGCAAATACGTTCCCTGCTATTTTGATATCGATACCCACTGCTTTATAAGTGATAATTATTATGTTTGTACTGCTTTTATATTGTGTGATTACTGTTTTAGGTCTATATATGTAAATTAACATAAGTCATGTCAAGTTTCCAGTTTGTATGTCAAGCCTCCGTCTTGTGTCCTCTGCCTGGGCATCCCCTGTGTTGCAGCTGTATGATTCATGTACCCCTCCCATGTAAATTGGTTCCCAGATGAATGAGAGTGATTGGAAATGATTGAAATACAATGGTAGCAAGCCTCTACTGAATGGCCTGTAACAACCAGGCCATCACCTCGCATTGATTCATCCAGAAACCACAGACCTCACCCAGGAACAGAGACAAGAACACAGCATTTGAAAGACAAAAGACCCTGCAGAACTCTACCATTGTACCCCACCATTACAGACACCCGAAACTGCACATCCCTGCATGGAGCACACATGCTGAGTACACCAGGGGCTGACTCTTGCCTGGGCATGCCTCCTGTCACTAGGGTCACACAAGGTCTGCCCCTATAAAAATGGGCAGTGAAGACAGACCCACTGGGACGCCCTCTCCATCTGGACCAGCACCATACCACACTACCTATCCACCCAGAGGCCCTGCCGGTGACCCCCCAGACAATACCTACTGGACAAGGACCCCTTTCCAGCCTGGATAGGTAGCTATCACCCCCTAGCCCCTCTTCAACCAAGGACTTGGACTCTGCTTCTCTTCCCCACCTGGACTCCAACCCTTCCACTGAGTCTCTTTCTCCTGCTGCCATTGTGTGTGTGTGTGTGTGTGTGTGTGTGTGTGTGTGTGTGTGTGTGTGTGTGTGTGTGAGAAACAATAACTTCATGGGGCTGTGTAGTGTGTTGTCTGTTTAATAAAACTGTTATTTGGACCCCTAAGTTGGGTTTTGCTTTACTATGGTTTGGCGCTGCTCTAATCTCTGCTCCTCACCCCTCTGACTTCTGTCTCATTTTCCCTGTCCTGCTTCTGGCTCACTGCCACCTCCAACACCTGTCCTGAGCTCCTCTCTGTCTCCAAACCCCCTGTTTCTTTGCCACTGTCTTATCCCCACTGCCTTTTCCTTTTCCCCTGAGCAACCAGGTTTCTGCCTCAGTTTCTTTCCTTGCCACCAGTCTCCTCCTTGCCACCACGTATCTGCCCCCCACCCAATATCTCAGCTGTCTGCCTCAGTTTCCAGCCCCAGTCTACTTTAAGTAAACCCAAGTCTCGGTTCCTCAACCAGCTTTTCTGTAGTCCACTGGTTCTAATCCTGGTTCTGGCAACTTTCACTCTCTACACTTTAACTTTCTCTCTCTCACCTGAACCTTCCCCCAATATCCCAGGTACCCCAAGCACACACATACACACTGTACCATCCAAGTTAGGAACTTACTTGTGTGTATGTGTGTGAACTGGTGAGTGTGTGTGTGTATATATATATGTCACTGTGTGCATGATATACAAAGTAGTGATCTGTGTCTATTTCTGGGGTGTATAGTGTATGTGCTTGAATTGGTGATAGGTATGCATGTGCCTAGGCTGGTTTAGATGTGTATGTGCCTGAGCTGGTAGTGTGTGTGTATATGCACCTAATTGATTTGTGTGTTTGTATATGTGCAATTGTGTCACACCCTCCTAACAGCGCCATATTGAGATCCTGAGAGTTGGCCTGACTCCACAAGGCAACAAAGGTTTTTTGTCTTTGCTCAGTTCCTCATTGTGGCCGGCAGCGCAGAGAGAGCCCAGGGCAGCTGGCACCTTGGTGAGGAAGGAGGCTACTCGGCCGGTGGAGATGAAGATCCACCCCCAGGTCCCCTGGAGTCATGAGTTACCAGAGAAGGGGATTCCCCTAGGGAAGGGGGAATTTTCCCCGGTCAGTGAGACTGACCACTGGAGGGGAAGCCCAGAAGGAGAGGGCTCCTTGGGTTTGAAGGTCACCTTCGTAGGCTATGAAGGGCCTGAAGGGGCACTAGGGATCTTTCTCCTTCCCCCTGATCAATGGAGCACAGCTACTGCTCCAGGGCAGCCTGGGCTGTGCCTTGGGGTTGGTTACAACATTAGATTGTATTTTGATGTTCGTGTGCCTTAAATTTTGTGAATTAGCGCCTCACGTTTTGTGGTTTATATTTTAAGAGTTAGCTTGTAACCCTTAAAATGGCTCTTTTTTATTGATCGCCTGTATTCTGAGTGGTGGTAAAGGACTACATATATACATTGCATGTAGTTCTATGTTTTGTGTATTTTTATATATATACTAGCAAAGTGCCCATCAAGAAAGAGGGAGGGGCTGCAGGCATGGAGTGTCACCACCCATTGCCTCGTGCTGCTGCAGCTCCACATCTGGCCGCACACAACCCCCTCTAACCCCCAGCCACTCTGTGTCCATCCCCACACACCACCCCCGCCACACCTCAGACACACACCTAGACATACACAGCCACCCACCCACCAAGCCGCATACCACAAACCCATCCAACCACACACACACCAAGACATGTGCCACATGCCACACACACAGAGCCAACCTATTAAATGGGTACTTTGCATCAGTCTTTCATCAGTCCCATGGGACACGCATGCCCACTACAGGACAGGGAGGTCTGGGTGAGGGAGAACCCTTGCCCTCCATCAATGCTGACCTCGTAAAGGAGCACCTTGAAAGGCTGGATACCTTCAAGTCAGCCGGCCCTGACACTCTACACCCCAGGTTACTCAAGGAGCTGGCAGGCATCATAGCCCAGCCTCTGGCACAGATCTTTGAGATCTCCCTGTGCTCTGGTGAAGTGCCCGAAGACTGGAAGAAGGCCAATGTGGTGCCTATCTTCAAAAAAGGGAGGAAAGTGGATATGGCAAACTATAGGCCGATCAGCCTGACTTCTATCCCAGGGAAGATCTTAGAAAAGTTTATTAAAGAGGCCATCCTTAATGGGCTGGCTGACGCCAACATCCTGAGGGATAGCCAGCATGGGTTTGTTGCGGGTAGGTCTTGTTTGACCAATCTCATTTCCTTCTATGACCGGGTGACCCATCACCTGGACAAGGGAAAAGAGATTGATGTCATATATCTTAACTTCAAAAAAGCCTTCGATCTGGTATCCCATGGTCACCTCTTGGCGAAACTGACCAATTGTGGCCTTGGGTCCACCATGATAACCGCTGGCTGGGGAATTGGCTCCGTGGTCAGACCCAGAGGGTGGTGGTTGACCGAATTCAGTCGTCATGGTGCGCTGTGACCAGCGGGGTCCCCCAAGGCTCTGTCCTTGGACCCATATTGTTCAACATATTCATTAATGATGTGGACACTCGAGTCAGAAGCAGATTAGCCAAGTTCGCTGATGACAACAAACTCTGGGGCAAAACATCCACACCTGAAGATAGGAGGGCGATCCAGGCTGACCTTGACAGGCTCAGGAAATGGGCGGATGAGAACCTGATGGTGTTGAACACTGAAAAATGCAAGGTTCTCCACCTTGGGAGGAAAAACCTGCAGTATCCTTATAGGCTCGGCAGTGCTATGCTGGCTAGCATTATGGAAGAAAGAGACTTGGGGGTCATCATTGACCACAAGATAAACATAAGCCGTCAATGCGATGCTGCAGCTAGTAAAGCGACCAAAACATTGGCTTGCATCCATACATGCTTCTCAAGCAAATCCCAGGACATCATTCTCCCATTGTACTCAACCTTGGTGAGGCCACAGCTGGAGTACTGCATCCAGTTTTGGGCCCCACAATTCAAAAAGGATGTGGAGAAGCTTGAGAGAGTCCAGAGGAGAGCCAAGTGCATGATCAGAGGTCAGGAAAACAGACCTTACAATGACAGGCTGAGATCTATGAGGCTCTTTAGCCTGGAAAAGCGCAGGCTCAGGGATGATCTGGTGGCCACTTATAAGTTTACCATGGGTGTTCACCAGGATTTGGGGGAACGTTTGTTCACCAGAGCACCCCAAGGGATGACGAGGTCGAATGGTTATAAACTCCAGCAAGACCATTTCAGGCTGGACATAAGGAAGAATTTCTTTACTGTCCGAGCCCCCAAGGTCTGGAATAGCCTGCCATTGGAGGTTGTTCAAGCACCTACATTGAACACCTTCAAGAGTAAATTGGATGCTTATCTTGCTGGGTTCCTATGACCCCAGCTGACTTCCTGCCCTTTGGGCGGGGGGCTGGACTCAATCTTCCGAGGTCCCTTCCAGCCCTAATGTCCATGAAATCTATGAAATCTATGAACCATACACCATGCACACTCACCCACCCAACCACATGCCACACACACAAACACACACACACACACTGACACACATACACACACACAGCCACATGCCATACACATGCATACATACCCAACCACATACCACACACTCACCCAACCACACACCACACACAGACTCAGCCATGTGCCACATGCCACACACACACACACCCAGTCACATCTTATACCCACCTAGCCACACACCACACACACACACCCCCAGTCACATGTCAAATCCACCCAGCACATTAATTCATGTCCCAAGCAAGTTATATTTGTTTTTGCTTCACTCTTAAACTGAATAATACAGCCCCAGGCCCCTGGCACATTAGTAAAGTATCTATTTTTTTTAACTGGAGAAAAATGTGTTGTCTTACATGTGATGATGCATCCACCCCTCCCCCTGATCTGCACCCCCATTTTTAAAATCCTAGCTCTGCCCAGAAGAGCTGGCAGGATGGGCTTAGGAGGCCCCACGACAGATTGGCCCCTGCCACGCTGTACAGGGCAGGAGCTCAGACTGCCCTTCCTGCAGGTGGCTCGTATCATGGCTGTGTTTCAGGCCTTGCAGCCCCCTGCGCCCATTCTCTCCTAATCCCACAAACCTCTGGTCTGGCCAAGCCCTCACAATTCCTGAGCCCAACAACTGTGGGGAGCTCTGGAGTGAGCTGAATGGGCCAGGGCCCCCGGTCAGATCAGCATGGGCGCAGGGGGTGTTCTTTGCTGGGGGGGGGGGGGGGGGGGTCTGTCTTCTATCTGCCTGGGGGCTGCTGAGCATGTTTGAACCAGCTCCTCCTGCACCTTGTCTAGGAGGTTCAAACAGGACTGATCCTGCCCTGGGCAGGGACTGGACTAGACGAGCCCTCCTGAAGGCCCTGCCAGCCCGGCTCTGCTAGGACTGTCTGATCTGCATGGCATCCCACCCCAGCTTGCTGCAGACCCTGAAATGCCATGCCCATGGCTCCTTGTGCCCATCTGAGCCTTCAGCCAGTGACTGTCCATGGAGAGGAGAAGGACCCGCTTGGTGTTAACCGTTTGGGGCAGAATCAGATCGTGCTTGGACACCAGAGGCCCAGTGAGAGGCCTTTTGTAGTCGGGGGAGGAGGGAGGGGAGGCAGGATGTGGCCCAGGGTCCCTGCCCGACTGCCATGTACAGGGCCTGGCACAAGCTGCTTTGTGATGTAGCTCCCATGTCACTCCATCACCACGGAGGCCAGGGATGGGCAGGGAATAAATCCTAGCCCCTGGTGCTTTCTGGTCAGTCTCAGCGCAACCCGAGAGACTCAGCTAAGGTATAGGGAGAAGTTTGTTTGAGAGAGTTTAGAGTTAGGTGATTAGATTAGATTAGATTAGATTAGATTAGTAGCCAGTAGAGAGTAATAGAATAGGTAATAGATCTTAGTGATGGTAGGTAGGGAAGAGCTCGGGTCCCCATGGCCTCGGGGTCTCAGCACTTGGGAGCTCACTCCCATCACTCTCCCGTTTCCAACCAGCTGCTCTGGCCCAGGCGGCAGGGAGAGAATGCCGAGGGACTGCCCAGTGCAGGTAAGGAGCCAGCAACACCTTGGGGGTTTGCAAGGAGGTGTGAGGCCGGCATGGGCCCTCTACATACCCAGGCACGGGCTGAGCAGAGCTCTCCTGCTAGCAGTGATGCCGTTGGCTCTTGCTAGGTGTGCTGGGGCTGCCTCTTGGTGATGGGGTGGGTGGGAGCTCTGGGAATGGGGCGCTGGGTCAGCACGGTCTTAGAAGGGCCTGAAAAGTTCCCCGTGGGTGCAGGGAGTGGCTTGCAGGCTGGTGGGGGGAAGAGATGCCAAGGGGGCTTCTGCTGAGCAGCTCTTCTCCTCCGCCAGCTGCCCCGACTGCAGATACCAAGAGCTTCTGGGGTGCAGCTGACCCCACAGCCTCCTCTTGGCACACTGAGGCCAACAAACAGACCGGTCTGGGTGCGGGCCCCCCTGCTGGTGCATCCACCGTGCCAACGGGAAGAGGGGGAAGACGTGGGGACCAGTGATGTGCGCAGGGGCAAGACCCAGGTGAGTGACTATGAGGTACTGGTAGAGCCATACCTTGGACAGGGTGGTGGCCATTTGCTGGGCCCTTCCTGCCCCCACCTGCTCCCTGACCACGGCCCAGCCACAGCTTCAGTCTGCAGTCCTGTGAGGAGACAGCACCGTGCCACGTGCAAACACCTGCCCTGGCCAGGGGGACCAAACCAGTCCTGGCCCAGCCTTGCCTGTGCCCTGCCCTGGTTGAGCAGTCTGAAATCCTCTCCCCAAAGAGCCCTGCATACCCAGGTGCCCTGAGAGGCCAGGCTGGGGCTCCTCTGGCTCCTGCCTCTGAGCATCTCCTAGTAGGACCTCTGGTATCTGTCTGATAGAGAAGGGGAAATGGAGGCATGGACTATGGAGGGCTTTGCCTACAGGCCCAGGGTTTGCACAGATGTGTGTGCTTGCAGGGTGGCAGCATGGGCATGTCCATGTGCCCTGGGGAGGCGTCTAGAGGTGCTGAGGTGTCCATCAGGTGGGATGTGTGTGTCTTGTGGGGTGGAGTGAGTACATGTACGTGTGAGCTCATGCTGGTGGCTGGCCTGTGTGTGTGCATGTGTGTGAGGCCATGTCCCTAGCAGGCACTCACTGCTCCTCACAATGACTATCCCATTCCTCCCCTTGACAGCTGCTGTGCCCCGAGACCCTATGGCACAGACAGAAGCTGCCCAGGCTGGCCATGCAGGGAGCGGTAGGTCCCCCGACTGGCAGTGCCCCAGGGCAGGGGTGGGCCAAATCCAGGGGCTGGGGCTCCAGGTGGGTCCCCTGCCAGGCTCCCTCCATTAGGGGGCCCACCGATGTGAGGGGCTTGGACCCTCAGTGTCAGTGGAGGGCACTGCTGCACAGTGACTGTCTCCTCTCCTTCTCTCCTAGGGCCTGGACAGAAGCCCTAAGAGCAGGGTCACGGTGGATGTGCCACAGAAGAGAGCTGTGGCCCAGAGTGACCCAGCGCCCTGTGCACCCCAGCGAGGAATGCGAAGACGGACACATTGGCCACCTGCTCCATCCTAGTGTTACCAGATTTGCTCATCACTTTGGGGTGTGCTCATTTATATGGGGTACATTTCTAGGGTCTTGGTAAATCTATCAACGTGCTGCTTGTGTTACTTGTGTTTCTATACGGAGCTGTATATCTCCCTTCTGCAAATCCTTACCCCCAGCTATTTTGCAGGACTCAGTTCTAATGGGGCTTGGTTCCTCCAGTCACCAAATCAGTCATACACACAAACACACAGATTAACGTGACACACCTGGCCCGGCCGGGTTGATCAGCATGGACAGGCTGACACCCTCATATGCCAAGAAGCAGTTCATTAGAGCAACAATATACTGAGGAACCGAGTTTTAGTCAATCAAGTTTAAATAGGTGTCCAATTGTGGGACTGGGGAATGTACGGTCTAAGATGCCTATTAAACTTTACTTCTGCTTAGAGGGGGGGCAGTGTTGGGAGGGAAAGTTCTTTGTAAATCCAGATTATAACTGGTCTGATAAATGCTGAGCTGTGTGTGTGTAAATGTGAGTTGATTAGCATTTGGAGCACAGATTCCCCATCATGCAGTGCTCCTCTGCTTCTCTGATCCCAGAATTCACTGCAGTCTCTGCTTCGGGCTTTCTGTTCTCCATCTCCCATGTAAATGAATGGTCATCTGGTTTCATCTCGGATACAAATGAGACCTAGGGCAGTTGCTCCCTTATCTGGAGGGCTTTAGGTATGTCTCCCACTGCATCTTAATCAGTTTTGTTTAGGTAGAAGAGGGTGGGGGGGAATTCTTTGTGAGTCAGACAAGCGGCGTCCTGTGCCAGGGCCCCCCAACAACATGGAGCTGAGAGGTAACACTAGAGCCTGTCATAAAATCCTGCATGGCCAGCAGACGATGGGGTCAAGGGACTGGGGAGCATTGTGGTGGCACCGTGGAGGTCCTGCTGGCCTCTCCTCCCAGGCCTGGAGCACTCTGCTCAGCCTGGAGCGCTGCCCCTGCCAGCGCCAAGCAGGAGACACGGGAAGGAAGAGCTGTGAGTTCAGCCCCAAGCCACCTGCGATGCATCTGAGCGAGAAGTGGAGGAAATACCCGAATCAGCTGCCCCTTCATTTCCAGCATACAACGCTAGGACTGGAAGGAATCGATGACAAGAGCAATCGCCAGCTCCTCACTGCCGCAAGCAATGGCCCCAGCTCCTGGTACTTGTCAGGCTCTGCCCCACGGCCCCATCCCCTGCCCTCCACAGAGCAGTGCTACATCCACCCTGCCCACGTGGGAGCCACGCTGGCCTCTCATCCTGTTGCCAGTTCGCGGTGAATCTGCACTGTGGGAACAGCAACTTTGCCTTCCACTTCCACCTGCGCTGTGATGAGAACGACCCGTGGTCGTGTACGACATGGAGCAGGGTGGGAGCTGCTGGAAGAGGAGGAGCAGGACAACCCTGTGCCCTTCCATCCGGGCGCCTGCCTCGCGATGATGGCAGGCGTCCAGAGTCAGTGCTACAAGGCCCAGGCGCGGGGGAATCTGCCTATCCCTTCCTGGACAGAGCGCAACCCTGCCAGGCCATTTCCCACCGCAGCCCAACGAGCAGTCGGACTTGCTCTTCATGGACACGGCCCTGCTCTGCCAGAAACTGTCTTCACTGCGGCCCTGGCCAACTGCGTCTGTCCTCACATGCATTGACCCTGCTCTTCCAGGACATTCCCTCACCATGGCCGTGACGGACGGCCCCTGCGTCCCCTCACAGACACAGCCCCGCTCGGCCAGGCTCATCCCCCCATGGCCTTCACTGAGTGCCCATCGGTCCTTCAAAAGACACGGCCGTGCTGGGAGACCCTGCCCCAACATGGCCTTGACCACCTGCTGGCTGTCCCACCTGTCCCCGCATAGCTCAGTAATCAATCGATCGATCAGTCAAATCAAATTGGCGCTGTCCTTTCTTTACAGAGCATGGTGTATGTGCCTATGAATTCTGTTATGGCTGCTGAATCCCATGCACAAGTGACAGTCCCGCCCACAGGTAGGGCGCAGCCATGCACTGGAAATGCTCTGAATCCGAGCAGCAGATTTTTTCTTCCTCTGACACTGGTCATCACAAAATTTGATCCAGTCCGCCTCGCAGCACCTCACTGCATCTGCAAGCTGACTCTGCCAACCACAGCGGCCATCCACACTCCTTTCTCAATCCTCCACAGCAATTCCAAAGGATACCAAGTCATCTTTGCAAGCTTCCTGATATCTACATAGCCATTTGCCTCTCTTTCTAAACCCTTCGTGAGCTTCAGAGGACAGCATATTCTTTGGGATCCTGTGAGCTGAAATTTGCTTGACATGACCTGTGTCTTTTCTTACTAATCCATGTTCCCATGGATGACATACCAGCAGTATTTAAAATGTCCTCATTTGTCACCCTGTCTTGCCTTCTCATTTGAAGAATTTTGCACAGGCATCCGATACGAAAGCTGTTTAGTCTTTTGATATGTTTGGTGTACATCATCCATGTTTTTGAGCCATATAGAAGAGTGGATACAACACTTGCCTCATATATATGTGTTTTCATTTTAGTTCAGGGTTTGTTAATGGTCCAGGCTCAGTCTCACAAAAATCTAAAGTTCCTGGCTGCTTTGCCAATTCTACTAGTGAGCTCAGCATCAAGCTCTACACTGCTGGGAACAGTTGAGTCAAGGGAGAAAAACTGGTCAACGACATCCAGACGAGTACCATCTAGGATGACATCTGGAACTGGTTCTGCAGAGTCTTGGCACATTACAGCAGTCTTGTTCAACATTATTGCTAGCCCAAAGGTTTTGCATGAGACAGAGGACTTGGTAATGAGATGTTGTAAGGCATCAACAGTGTAAGCCACAAGCACTGCAACATCTGCAAACAACAGGTCCCTTCTGATGATCGATCTCCTTCACCTCCATCTAGCTCTGAACCTTGCAATGTTAAACAGTCCTCCATCACATCTAGTGCTGAGATAGACACCCTCTCAAGTATCGCAGAACACATGTGAAGCAGGAATAAGAAGCAAATGTTAAACAATGTGGGGGCCAGTGCACAGCCCCGCTTCACTCCATTGTTGCTGTTGAATGAGTCAGACCCTTGGTTTTCATACATTACAGTTGCCCTCATGCCATCAGGTAAAGATTTCACAAGGTTTAGCACTGTAGGTGGACAACCAAGCTTCTTCAGAACAGTGTAAAGCTCTGAACAACTAACCATGTCAAAGGCTTTTCTTAAATCTATAGAAGCCATGTATAGTGGTATATGCTTCTCTTTTTACTTTCCCTGCAGTTGTCTTACAGAGAAGACCATATCTCTGGTGGACCTTTCACAGCAGAAGCCACAGTGGGTCTCAGCTAATGTATGGCAGCAGTGCTTCCAAATGGTCTGCAAACTAGTCAACGGTTTTTAGTACAATTTTCAAAACTCTTGATTGCCACATTGTACATGCCTGTCTTCAGGACTTTGCATGCATCTGATGCAGCTCCATTCATTTTGACTGACTTTGCTACTTCTTCAATGAAAAGCCATTTCTTGATAGAATCATTGATTTGATACAACTCAATACAAGGTTGTCCAACAGTTTTATTGTGGTGGATCTTCTTAGCTTGAAATTACACTTTGCAGCAGATAAGGGAGCAGTCTGTGCTTTGACAGGATGATGTATACAGAATATCTTTCAAGTGTGCATGTCATGTCAGTAACAAGTCCAGCTGATGCTAGTGCTTGGATCTCGGATGTCTCCACAGTGTTCTTCTCCTGATGTTAATAGCAAAGAAGTTTGTCACAGGCAGGGTCCTACAGGAGGGCCATGATCTCCTTAAGGCCCCCTTCCCGTGCCAAGTTGGCCCAAGGGCACCCTCAGTTTCTCTCCCGCCACTTCTTTGATGTTGAAATACGTTAGGGAGGCTGCCTTTTTATGCCCTCTTGGTCACTTCTCACTGTAGTCTCTGCCCTCTGGACTCCCAGACCCCTCGTGGGTCCCACTCTACAAATGGGTGCTTCTGGGGCACCCTAGCCTTAGGGGCTATGCGTGGCCCGTACCACCCCAATATCACGCCCCAAGCCCTGCAGATGTAATGGACGTTATTCTGTCCCTCTCTCTGGTGTTCACGCCCCCTCTGGCACTCGGGCTCTCCTCAGCCCTGTCTCTCTCTCTCCGTGCCTTCCCTCCAGGCTCCTCAGTAAGGCCACCTTTTCTAGGGCCTTCTCAAGCACTGCCCCCTTCCCTGGGGTTCCTCAAGAGCTTCCCCCTTCTCTGGGGTTCCCAGTAGCGCTGCCCTCCTCTGGGGCCTTCTCTCAGTACCGCGGCCCTCTCGCAGGGCCTCTCAGTAACGCGGTCCTCCTCTGGGGCCTCCTCAGTAAAGCTGCCCTTGCTCAGGGCCTCCTCAATAATGCTGACCCCTTCTCTGGGGCTCACCACATTGCTACCCCCTTCTCCGGGGCTCACCACATTGCTAACCCCTTCTCCGGGGCTCACCAGGCCCACACTGGGGCTTCTCTGCAACGCCCCCTTCTCTGGGGCTTCTCAGCTGCCCCTCTCTGGGGCTGGGGTCTGTGCACCCCGAATGCTGCGCCCTCACTGGCGCTGGGGTCCCCACTCTACTGTGAGTCCCCTATGAGGCCTCCTCCAACCCCTGATAGCCTTACCCAAACCACCGGTGATAAACAGCAACACAAAATGCAAGCCCTCCGGCTATAACTCAAACTGAAGCCACCCAGCCATAACAACATTTGATCCTACCAGTGACCCTTTAACTCTCAGCAATGTTGGATGCTGCTCCTGTATCAGGCTCCTCCTCTCTCTCCCATGGCAGAGAGCTCCTTCCTCTATGGTTGCTGGCAGGGAACTGCCAGCCTGGCCTCAGCCCCTGAGCTTTATAAGGGCCAGGCCCTGCCCCTTACAGTCAGCTGGCCGCTGGCAGGTGTGATTGCTAGTTAGCTCAGTTGCCCTGGCAACCAACAGCAGGGCTCCTTATTCACTCACTGCTAGGGTCCCTTCCCTAGCAGTTTCTCCTCTTTAGGAGCAGGGCACCTCAGTGCTCTGTGACAAAGGTGTTGGTCACTGATAAGCCTCAATTGGCACAGAGCTCAAGAAATCTCTGACCATTGTCATTCATACGTCCAGTGCCATGCCTACCCAGAATTCCAGGTCAGATCTCAGAGTTGGACCCAATCTTGCATTGGAGTCTCCAAGTACTAGGATGCGTTCCTTTGGTGGCATCCTGCTGATCAGTTCTTCCAGCTGTTGATAGAAGCTGTTCTTCTCGTCGCTAGCCTGCAGAGTGGGAGCATAGACACTGACGATGTTGATGAATCCCTTCTGTCATTTAATGCAAAGTGTCATAGTACATATGGACACTGAAATCGATGTATGAAACACTTCACCTGATGACCTAAGTTCATTTCTGATACCAGACCTACACCATGCTCTCCCCTTACTCCTTCAGAGTTGCCATGTCAGGAAATGGTGTAGTCCTTCTCATTTATGAAGCCTGGTCTCAGTGCCAAGTTTCTGAAAAAGCTGCAATATAAATTCTGAAACGTGCCAGCTCATTACTCCAGACAGCCACTTTCCTCAGATCTGAATCCAGATCCAGTTCATATCCAGGAGTCAGAGTCCAAATTTTCCAACAAGCAATTCTGTTTATAAAATCAGTTGAGCCAGGATATAAGCGGTGAGACAAGCCTTGTTTGACCCACCTTGTGGAAGGCCACCCTCATGCAAGGCAAGCAGGCCATCCCTAACCAGGACTGCTTGGAAACCTTGGTAGCTGCTTCAAGGCCCTTATGCCTCTCTCCAGTCCCTATGACCATCTTGCCAAGACCTTCAGCACATAGGCCGGGGCAGAGTTATTCATCCCCACTTCAGATTACAGCCCAAATCCAAAGGCCAGAACAAGTCTAGACATTCAGTGTCGGAAGTGGTAGCTGTTGCCAGAGAGCAACCTGAATAGAGCAACCCCCACTTCAGAGCATCGAGATAGAGTCCAAGGCCAGACTGAGTCCAGCTGTTCAGTGCCTCCATGGTTGTAGCTTCTGCCAGAGAGCGACAGATAGAGCTGCTGCTGACTGCTGAGCACCTCTGCGAGGGCACATTTTTCTCAGGATGATGTCCCTTAGACTGTGTCCAACCACGGAGTACCCACAAGGCAGCAGGGTTTTATTGTACTGTATATTCATATAGAATAGAAACCTTTAATATGTAAAAGGAAATATACAGCAGACTGTTAATGATATCACCTGAGTCATTACTGCTGTCATGTGATTAAATTTTGTCACCTGTCCCTACAAGAGCTATAAACACCTGCCAGTAACATATATCTCAGGGCAGGAAGGTCCCGTTGTAAGGGCTCTCCCATACAAAACATGGCTTTTCTTGCTGTCTCCTCACTGTTTCTTGGGGAGAGGGTGGGCACGGGGACGGGCTGGTTCGGAGGGTGGGGAATAGGGCAGAGCTGTCCCTTCTAGAGGGCACCAGCAATGATCTGCCTCAGGCAGGGGCACTGGGTGACTGCAGGGCAAGGAAAGGACCAAGGGGTTTTTCCACAACCAGGACTATTGGTGGAGCAGCTCCCCCATCCTGTAGATACAAAATTTCCTCTCCACTCTCCCCCAAAGCAAGTCCAGGTTTTCCTGAGCACATTATTTCCTAGGTTGGATCCACTTGCAGGGAATGAGCTGCTTTCCCATTGAGCTGAGCTGCTGGGAAGGGCCTGCTTGTCATGAGTGCAAGATGCAGGAACCTACTAGACTCACCCCAACATGGAAGGATCTGAAATCTCGGTGTAGCCCCCTTGCACTATATAAGGGGATTCATGAACAACGCGTGCCCCCGGAGGCTGGGTGGGGTACAGTGACCACCCGCAGGCGGTAATGGAAGTGGCAGTGGTGCTTCTTTCAGGGGGTGCACTGGCGATCTCAGGGAGTAGACCTGCACCCACGTGCACCCTCTATATGTCGTCAATGAGGGGATTTTTCAAAATGCCTTCATCTTGGGGAGGGTCATGAGCATGTTGGGTAGGGAAATGGTGGTGGTTGGCAGCCCTGTTGGGGGTAGGGGTAAACCTTCTCGTAGCAGCCCGGTTTGAGAGTGCGTGGCAGCTGGCCCCAGAGGGGAGTGTTGCAAGGAAAGTCTCTGTGAAGAGACAAGGGCTCGTTGACTGTCATGGACTGTCCTTTTGCAAACACTGACTGAGCAGGGCTGGGTGAGCCCAGGCTTTTGGCTGGCAGGGAGGTAACTAATCTTTCCAGAAATCTGCATCCTGTGCTGAATGCCTGCTAGGAAAACAAACCACACGAGTACGTTGGATCCACCCAGAGGCTCCAGAAAGCATGGAGTCATTCTGTGCTAACCTGCCCAAAACATGAGGAGCGTAAAAGATGGTGAAGCTGGTTAGCGTCTTATTTGTTGCCGAGAAGCAATTGGTGTGTGTGTATGTAGTGGTTTGTCACTGTAGTAAAAAACTAGCTCACATGAGTGACAGTGACAGACACAGCCAGCTCCAAAAATAGGTCTCTTCATAAGCACTGAACTAGCAAAACAGACAATTTAGGCCAGGGCAGGGTGGTGGCACATGTGACACCCTCCCCCTCCCCCGAGGTCTGGGGCATCCTAAGCAGTGTGTGGAGACCCTCGGAGCCTCAGAGCTGGCTTCGCAAAGGCCTTACGCTCCATCTGCACACAGAATTTATTAGGGAGGCCGGTGGCTCTGGAAATAGAAAAAAAACTGGTAAGAGCCTTGGACCACTGCCATGGAGTAGGATACGGTACGGCTTCTTTGGTGATATAGCCAAAAGGCATCATGTTTGCTGCTGCAAATGAAGTACCCTTTCAGAAAACAGCTAAGTAGGAAGAGCTCTTTGATCTGCCAGTGTAACCTGTCTGCCAGGCACTGAATGGCAGCAGCACGGGCCAAGCTTGAATTTAGACCTTTGGCATAAATTTTTATCTTGGCTCGAGCCCCCACCCAGGAACCTTGGAGAACAAATGCTGCCAGGTGGTTCCAGTGTGAACACGCTTCCCGCTTGCAAGCAATAGCAAACTGTAACAGGGTCTTGTAAAGGTGGAGCTCAGAAGCAATCAGTAATGGAGTTACTGTTCAGTAACATCGCCAAATGGCTTTTTCATGATCCTGACTGTACAGTAGCTCATTACTACTGCACAGTAGTATTGCATCACACTTCCTGCAATGCTTAGTGTAACTGGAAGTCTGATGCAGGATACCGCTCAGCTCTTGCTACTGCCACTCCTCACCACAGCTCAGGGGCTCTGCTCCCCTGGGGCTGCTCCTGGCACCACTCCTTGTCACCAGTGGGGATGGCTGCTCCTCTCCCTGTTGCTGATACCACCCAGCTCTTTTAGCCCTTGGGCAGGTTGATGGATTCCCTCTCTTCCAATATCTAGTGGGTACGGGCCCCACCAAGATCCAACCAGGGGAAACGTACCCAGAGACAGAGCCATCTCTAGGGGTGTGAGGGGCCCAGGTCATATCAGCCTGTGCAGTGCTGGGAGATGAGGGAGGCGAGGGGTAGAGGGGTGGCAAGTGGCTGGACTGTGGAGCCAGCAGAGCCAGCAGCTGCAGCAGGACCTGTACAATACTGCCCATGGGGCCCCGCAAAGTGTGGGTCCTGGGGCAGCCATCCGGTTCCCTCCCCCCCCCCCTGCCCCCCCAGCCTTGCCCAGAGGTTCTCCCAGGATTTCAGCTCTTTTAAAAACCAAGTGAGGGACAGCCTAGTCTCAGCCTGAACCTGCTGTAGGGCCTTGCACAGCACAAGTCCTCTTCCCAGTGAGGCTTGGTGGCAAACTGGAATGCCATCCTGAGGGCAGCTCCCATGTGGGGTTCTCCCTAAGTCTCCTCTGTCACTATGAACAAATACTGAAGACTGAACAAAACAAACGATTAAGAAAGGAAGAGCAGGGCCCTGGCAGGACAGTGTCCATGGGGAGTGTAAAGGACAGGGACAGTCTAGAAAGGGGCCCAGGCTTCCCCAACTCAGGTCTATTGACAGAACCCACGTCTGGGCTAAAATCCACATTCCTCTGGCTCCTCTCTTCTGTCCTTCAGCTTTTCATCTATGTCTCAGCTGCACTGTGTGACACAGCTTGAAGAGACGAGGCCCATTCAGCTTTGCCTGGCTCAGCAACAGAGGGGGCCTGACCAGACCAGACCTGCTAGGTCACAACCTGGACCCAGAAATATGCCAGGGTGTGGAGCAACTGCTGCTGTGGGCACCTGCCAGAAACAGATCACGTCAACCAAGAGAGTCCAGCTGGGCTCAGAGAGACCCGGCCTTGCAGATGGACAGGCAAAACATGTGCTGGGGGGCCAGGTTCCTTCAAATGTCCTGCGGGGATCAGGTCTGGTGGGGTCTGCTGACTCTCAGGTGGGGCCGGGTCTGCACCCAGGGCACGGAGAAGGATCAGCCAGCGGGCTGGTGTGAGGAGCTGCTACGTTGTGGTCGTAGGTGCCCAAACAACGGTGAGGTATTGGCTCCAGTGGACTGAGACCCCACGCCTGTCTGTGCAGTGAAGGTGACCTCATGTGTGGCCACCGTGTTCTTCCTTGCCCAGCACCAGTAGGTGGCTGTGTCCAACACCTGTGGGTTCGCCAGCTGGATGGACGTGCCATGCTGGCTCAGGTCCTTCTGCATGAACATCACCCGGAGCCGCAGGCACAGGATGCCCGTGTAGCTTACTTGCTTGCCCTCCACTGGACTCTCTCCAATTTGTCCATATTTTTCTGTAGTGGGGTGGCCCAAAACTGAACACAATACTCCAGATGTGGCCTCACCAGTGCTGAATAGAGGGGAAAAATCACTTCCCTTGCCCTACTGGCAACACACCTACCAATGCAGCCCCATATGCCATTAGTCTTCTTGGCAACAAGGGCACACTTCTGGCTCATATTCAGCTTATTGTCCACTGTAACCCCCAGGCCCTTTTCTGCAGAGCTGCTGCCCAGCCAGTCAGTCCGCAGCCTGTACTGGTGCATGGGGTTGTTCCATCCTGGTGCAGAACTTTGTACTTGTCCTTGTTGAACCTTGTGAGATTTCTTTAGGCCCAGTCCTCCAATTTGTCTAAGTCACTCTGTATCCTAACCCTACCCTCCAGTGCATCTACTATGCCCCACAGCTTGGTGTCATTCGAAAACTTGCTGAGACTGCACTCCATCCCATCTTCCAGGTCATTAATGAAGTTATTGAACAAAACCAGCCCCAGGACCAATCCCCTGCCAACTAGACATTGAACCATTGATTACCAGCCTTTGAGTCACACAATCCAGCCAATTTTCTATCCACCTTAAAATCTGTTCATCCAACCTGTACTTCCTTAGCTTGCTTGCAATAATTTTGTGGGAGGCTGTATCAAAAGCTTTGCTGAAGTCATGGTATGTCATATCTACTGCTGTCCCTGCATCCAAAGAGCCAGTCATCTCATCTGGTTGACCAGGCAATCAGGTTGGCCAGGCATGACTTGTCCTTGGTGAATCCATGGTTACCGATCCTAATCACCTTCTCCTCCTCCAAGTGCTTAGAAGGTGATTCCAGGTTTGTTGGTTGTAGCTGTGTTGGTTTAAGGACATAGGCAGGCAAGGTTCTTTGGGTAGCTGTGTTAGCTTTTATTAGACCAACTAAAGAGTCAGAAAAAGTTCTTTGCAAGCTTTTGGACACAAACACCCTTCACTTACATCTTCACAGACTTCTTGTTTACTTAAGTTTCTTCTCTACCTTGGAGAACTCATACCAGCAGCAGAGTCTCCCAATGCCTGAAGAAGTGTATTTGTGCTCAAAAGCTTGCAAAGAACTTTTTCCAACTATTTAGTTGGTCTAATAAAAGATATCACATCTACCCAAAGAACCTTGCCTAGAAAGTGATTAATTTTTGTTATTTTAACACTTAAGACAATTCTATCCATCCTTCTATTAATCTTACCTCCAAACCCCAACATCCACGCATCCATGCATGCATGAATCCATCCAGGTGTTTTTTACCTGCCCCCTAAAATCCACAAACAAGGAAACCCTGGCAGACCTATCATTTCAAGCCATGGAACCCTAATGGAAGAAATATTAGGTTTCATAGAATCCATCTTGAAACTGCTCATCACCCAAAGATTGAGTTTCATTCAAGATATAACTGACTTCCTGTGAAAGCTCAAAAACATAGACCACCTTCCCAGCAATACCATCCTAGCCACCATGGATGTCAGTAGCCTACACACCAACATCCCACACCAGGATAGCATGCAAGCCTGCCTCAAATATCTACAAGAACGAGATTACAACTCAGAGTACAGACCTCAGGATATCACTAACCTCATATACTTCATCCTCATACACAACTTCAGTTTCAACAACCAACACTTCCTCCAGGCTATGGGCACAACTACAGGCACCAAAATGGCCCCATAATATGCCACCCTTTTTATGACCCACCTAGAAGAAGACTACCTCAAGAACTGCACCATCAAACCCTTACTATACCTGAGATACATAGATGACATCTTCATTTGGACCAAAACCCTGCAGTCTCTGATTGATTTCCACCAAAAATTCAACAATCATCAGCCCTCCATCAAACTGTTGCTTGAATACTCTCACACCAACATTTCCTTTTTGGACACTATGATCAATATCCAAGATAGTAAAATACAAAACCACCATATATAAGAAACCCATAGACCAACAAGCATATCTACACAGAACCAGCAATCACCCTAAAACACACCAAGAAAGCTGGAATATACAGCCAAGCTCTCCAACACCACAGAATTTGAGGCAAGGAGAATACCCATGACCGCCATTTCACAAATCTCAAAAGGGCCTTCAGCCAAAAAGGACATTCATCTAGAGAGATAGATCACACTTTTGAAAGAGCCACCCAGATACCACATGAAGATTTGCTGCAGTACCAAAAGAAAATATGTTGGAGAAACCAAACAACAACTGCACACCAGAATGAACGGACAACAAAATCTATCAAAGACAAGAATACCCAACTACCTGTAGGGCACACTTCTCACAGGACAATCTCTCCTTTGGATCTCTCATTTCTAATCCTCAAAGGGAACTTACAAAACACCTTCCGTAGATGAACCAACAAACTTCACTTCATAAATCTACTGGATACAAAAAATCACAGACTCAATATAGACATTGGTTTTATGACATATTACAATCTGCCTGACATCTGACTCAGCCCTGCCTGACCTGACCTCTTACATTCTTCTTTCCCCAGTGATGTCCCCTGGGCCTCTGGTGCCCAGGGGCCAGTGCCTGCATTTACTACACCCCACTCCTCCCAGTCCGTGGCCAGTCGCCAAGTCGGGGGGGAGGGGGGTCTAATCTCCTCTTGAACACCTCCAGGATAGGGAAAAACACCACCTCCCTCAGAAGCCCATTCCATATTTTGACAATCCTTACCATAAAGAATTTCTTCCTTATGTCCAATCTAAATCTATTCTCCTTCAGTTTGTGGCCATTATTTCTGGTAACCCCGAGGGGTGCCCTGGTAAACAGAGTGTCCCCTGTTCCCTGCTGACCCCCCTGATGAGTTTGTAGGCAGCCACAAGATCACCTCTCAGCCTTCTCTCAGTCTGTCTTCATAAGCTCTTAAATGCAGGCCCTCAATCATACAAGTAGCCCTCCTCTAAACCCTCTCAAGGTTGTCCACATCCCTCCTGAAGTGCGGCACCCAAAACTGGATGCAGTAGTCCAGCTGCAGTACTTCCCCTCTATGCACCAATGCCGCATAGAGTGGAATTGTCACCTCCCTAGACCTGCTCGTGATGCACCTACTAATGCAAGAAAGAGTGTGGTTAGCCTTACTTATTACCTCGTCATGTTGACGACTCATGTTCATTTTTGCATTAACCAGGATTCTGAGATCTCTTTCCACTGCGATGGTACTCAGAATGGTACTTCCCTGTCTATAGGTATATTGGAGATCCTTTCTCCCCAGGTGCAGCACCTTGCACTTATCCTTGATAAGTTGCATCCTATTCTGATCTGTCCACTTCCCCAGTCTGTCCAGATCTGCCTGGATTCGCTCCTTGCCCTCCAGTGTGTTTACTATAGGTTGTAATGTGTCTTCACTGGCAGCCTCTTTCTTACCCTGTATTATTATCTCTGTAATGCTTCCCTTTGGCCTTTTTCCCCCTGCTTTCCTTCCCTTCCCTCCCCTGTTTCACCTTTTGTTTTTCCTTTCTACCTATTTATATTTTTACTATATCCTCTCACACTTTGAGCTTATTATTCCTGTTTTCCTGATCTCCTACTATTTTCTTTTCCACTGACGGTCTCTTTTCCACCTTGTATTCTATCACTGTAATGTCTCCCTTTAGCCTTCTTTTCCCCTGATCTCTTCTCCCTCCCCTCTCTGCTTTACCTCTCTGCTTTACCTTTTGACTTTTTAATTTCTGCCTTTTTACATTCTCACTGACATCCTGCCGCACTTTTAGCTTCTCTCATTTCTTGAAGTCTCAGAACAGCAGAGACGCCCTATGCCTGAAGAAGGGTGACTGCACCTGAAAGTTTGCTAAGAACTCTTTTCCAACTACTCATTTGGTCTAATAAAAGGTATCACATCTACTCAAAGAACCTTGCCTGCCTACATCCATCCATGCATTTATCCCCATTTCCACTCCTGCCTCCATCCTTTCCCCTCTTTCCTATCAATTCCCTGCTCAGGGTTTCACCCCTTACCAGTGTATCCATCCCTCATCAGGGTCCCAATAATCTCCAAGGTCCTGGCTGGGTTTGGAGGAGAAACCAAAGACTGGGGTCAAGGCAGGAATGGGACAACATGTGGAGAGGAATCCCAGGAGGATAAGGAGAGGGAGACATGGAGTGGCATGAGAGTGATTGAGGGTGAGGAGTTCCCAGCACAGCAGGGTCAGGGAGTGAGGGGCAGGGGTGGGTTGAAGACCCTGCAAGAAGGGGCTGAGGCATGTCAGAAGGGCTGTGGGTGTGACTCACAGATGACTTGGCAAGGGCTGGAAGATATGGGAAGTGAGCTCTCTGCTATCGTCCCTCTGGGTTGGTGTGAGGTTGAGCACAGAGCTGTAAAATGGTGCCATTTACCAGGTGGACTGCAACATCCACAGATTCACAGAAGTTTGGGGCTGGAAGGGACCGCATGAAATCATCAGGTCCAGCCCCCCCTGCTCTGGCAAGGAAAGATTGATGGGATCAAATAACCCCAATTTTGAGACTCTTCAAGTTTAGAAGCTGGGCTTACTTAGCTTCAGCGCCAGTCCCAGGCAACAGCAGCAGCCTCCTCTCATCCGGTGCGCAGATCTGGGGGCCTGCACCCCTGGGAGGGCTGTGGGGCTGTGCCAGACTCCTCCCAGGGGTTCAGGCCCCTGGATCTGCACACCAGATGAGAGGAAGCTTTTGCCTGGGACCGGTGCTGGGCGCAGTCCGTGCTCAGCACTGGGAAGATTGCTGCTGCTGCTGGCCACAGGCAGTAGCAGCAGCCTCCTGTCATCCAGCAACAAAATCCAGAAGCCTGCACCCCTGGGAGGAGTCTGGCACAGCCCTGCAGCCCTCCCAGGGGTGCAGGCCCCTAGATCTGTGCACTGGATGAGAGGAGGCTGCCGCTGCTGGCAAGTCTCATGAGTTTTGCTTTGAACAGTTTGAGGTGCAGTTTCCCAGAAACCTCTGCAGCTATCTCCTTGAAACTTGGCAGGCTTCATACCCTCAGAAGCGGCTACTATCCCTGCAATTTTCATCTGAATTGAGCAAGAAATGACAACATTTTAGGCATTTTTATGATTCCCCATTATAGCCTAGGGGCAAAACGTCGAAACACATCAAAACAGCAAAACAGTTTCAACGAAATGAAACAGAACAGTGTTTCAAAATGAAACGAAACAGCACATCGAAATATTGTCCCTTCAAAATGGTAAAACGGAAGTGGAAATTAAATGGCACTGTTTCGCACGGCCCTAATTGCTCCATCTCCTGTTCCAGAGTTACTGGCAAAACTACATTAACTGAATGGGTATCTTCCATCATAGTACAAGCAACACAGCATTTGGGATACTACCACCCGAAAAGCTTTTCCTCACACAAACACAAGGTCACAACCCTTGGCTTACAGTCCCAATAAACTGATCTCTGATCCTCACAGGGCATCAAGAGGAAGGGAAACTCTCTATCTCCTTATTAGGACTAAGGGACGTTACTTTGTCAGAAAACATCCTGGAATCAAGAGACAGCACATGCATCCTTCTCAAGAGAATCACTTTATTGGGATGTTTCCACATTTATTGTTTAACTAGAATGGTCTTCAGAGGATATCAGTTAGGATTTAACTCTGGACACTGAGTGCCAACCTTCATGGTAATGGGTTTCGGTTATTTTGTTTGCTACTATGGTTAAACAGTGTTTTCCTGATTTAATCATCAACAACATGAAGTCTGGCTTCGCAAGCCTATTTTTAGCCAAGGCTAAGCCAGAATTCCTGTTATTTTAGTTACACAGTTATAACAACATCCAGTTCCTCTCTTTTATACAATGGGAGGCTACATATAAACTGGAGACACTTATACCAAGGCCTCTAATGTGTTCTTTACAATGGGAATATCAAAGTTATGTGCTTAGCAGATGGGACCTTACCCTGCAGCCCTGGGGAGCACTAAAGGGGGTTTGTTCTGGGAGCTCTTTGTCAGCCTCTCCCACCCTGCCCTGTGAGGCCTCCCCTTTTAGTGTTTAGATTGTGCTTTATTTCAGCCACTGTCTAGGACAGACCATACTCACCTCCTCTTCAGATGGGTTAAGCTGAATTTTCCCATCCTGCGAGAGTGGAGGGGACCAGTCTAAACCAGTTTGCTCCTGGAAGGGTGTTTGCTGGACAGATGCTCCCTCCCTGGAAGAATACAGCCCTCACAGGGAAGTCTCCTGCCTCTCTTGCTTTGGCCTGAATCCAGCTTTTTCGGCTTCTTCCCCACATCATCTATGCTGTGGTCAAGTTAATTTGGGTGAGAAAGTTACATTGCATTCCCCCTGTAGTGCTCATCTTTCATGCTTCCAAAAGAAAAGTGTGACAGACCACAACATAACCACCCAACACGAGGCTCCAGACAAATGGGAAAAGTTCATTCAGTTCTACCATGGGCACAACAATAACCATCAGCATGTGTCAGTGCACAAAGCCTCTTTGGTCCCCTGCCACCTACAGCATTGGTGCCTGGAGGAAGTATTCCTGGATACTGCAACATAGCTACAGAACTGGGAGAAATGAGAGTCCTGCAGTGCAGCCCCAAGTTTGCTTTTCTTCTCTGTCCCGGCTGCAGCCCATAACCCCACTGAAGTCCAGTTAAGTGATTCCTGGAAAAACGTTCCCATCCCCAGGGCTATGAAATCCCAGTTCCTGGTGAATGGAGGTGTTGGGGAATCCTGAACACCCCTAGCCCCTTTCTGCTGCACTGGCTATGACACTACTTCTTCCTCCAGGAACCTCTGATGCCAGAAGCAGTTCAGTCTGAATCACAACCATGAGCACGTGAGAAAAGTGGATTGGGAGGGACAGTTTCAAGGGAGCTGAGATGCACAGGCCAGTGATCACGCTCCATACTAAGGTGAACCTAGGAAAGAATATTGCTCACAGGTCATGACTCAATATCCCTGCTCCATTGGCCAAGAGACTGTTCTCTCAGAGAAATGGCAGGAATACAGACATTTGAACCTGACTCGTACCAAACTCCCCCACACCCCAGCCAAGGGGTAGGACTCTGGAACTTGCCTGGAATCATGAGAATGGACTGTGAGGGCTTGAGACCCAGCAGCGAGTGCGTCTGTATATTTTCGGCTGCGTGTAGCTGCTCTGGGTCCTGTGCCCGAGTGATACATTCCAATAAACTGGTGTCTTGCTTGGTTTCTCTTCTGCTTTTATGGATAAAATAAAAGACCCCAGAGTGATCCTGGGTGCAACACAGAGGTGAAAGCATTTCAGGCCAGGTGCCAGATTGTCCCCCACGTCCTTCCCCTTCAGAGCATGGGCTACGGGGAGGAGGATGAGATCTGGCACAAACTAATGCATATCAATTGCAATGGTCAGGGGCATGGGTTTGCTGGTGCCTGGTGAGAGCTGAGGTGTGAGTGAAGCATTTCCCACGCTGAGTGCAGTGATATGGCTTCTCTCCCATGTGGATGCGCTGGTGCTTGGTGAAGTAGGAGCTATGCCAGAAGCTCTTCCCACACTCTCTGCAGCAGTATAACTTCGCCCCAGTGTGTGCGCATAGATGCACTTGGAGGTAGGATGGGTTGTTGAAGATCTTCTCTCACACATGCAGTGGTATGGCTTCTCCCCTGTGTGCAAGCACCGGTGGACGTGGAGATTGGGTGGGTTGTTCAACCTCTTCCCACTTTCTGGGCAGCAGTGAGGCTTCTCCCCTGTGTGGACACGCTGGTGGATGTGGAGCTGGGAGAGCTGGATGAAGTGTTTTCCACATTCATCCCAGCAGTATGGCTTCTCCCCAGTGTGGATCCATTGGTGGTCATGGAGGCCATCCAGGCAGGCAAAGCTCTTTCCGCAGTTCCAACATGGATGGGGTGTTCCCCGGAGTTGGTTCTCTGGTGCTCCATGAGACGGGGGTTTGTACCGCAAGTTCTTTCCACATTGGGTGCAGGGGTGGGCCATTTCTGTCTTGTGAATCCCCCTGAACACCTGGAGCTTCTGTTGGGACCTCCTGGGACCTGCTGTGTGGAGAGAAGAAGCAAGGTATTCATAAATTCATAGATGTTCGGGTAAGAAGGGACCTCAGCAGATCATCAAGTGCAACCCCCTGCTCTGGGCAGGAAAGAGCACTGGAGTCAGATGACCCCAGCCAGGTGCATGTCTAGCCTCCTCTTAAAGACCCCCAAGGTAGGGGAGAGCACCACCTCTCTTGAAAGCCCATTCCAGATTTTGGCATCCCTTACTGTAAAGTTCTTTCTGATGTCTAACCTAAATCTGCTCTCCGTCAGTTTGCAGTCATTGTTCCTAGTTACTCCAAGGGGTGCTCTGGTAAACAGAGCATCCCCTATTGCTTGCTGCCCCACTTTGATCAATTTGTAGGTGGCCACAAGATCCCCTCTCAACCTTCTCTTGCAGAGGCTGAAGAGATCCAGGGTCCTCAATCTCTCCTCATAGGGCTTTGCCTGCAGGCCCCCAACCATATGAGTGGCCCTCCTTTGAACCCTCTTGAGGTTATCCACATCCCTCTTGAAGTGTGGCACCCAAAACTGGATGCAGCACTACAACTTCAGCCTGACTAATGCTGCATAAAGGGGAAGTATCACCTCCCTGGACCTGTTCATCATGCACCTGCTAATGCATGATAGAGTGTGGTTGGCTTTACTGATCACTTCATCACATTGACGACTCATGTTAATCTTGGAGTTAACAGTGACTCCAAAATCCTGTTCTGCTGCTGTGCTGCTGAGAGGGTCTTCCCCCAGCCTGTAAGCATGCTGGTGATTCCTTCTCCCTAGGTGTAGCACCTTGCATTTGTCCTTATTAAACTGCATCCTATTCTGTTCTGCCCACTTTTCCACCCTAACCAGATCCTTACCCTCTGGTATGTCAACTTTACCTCATAATTTGGTATCATCAGCAAATTTGGACAGAGTGCTTTCTACACCCTCATCTACATCACAGTTGAAGACATTGAATAGCACCGGTCCAAGGCCCAAGCCTTGTGGGACTCCACTGCCCACATCTTTCCAGGTCAATACCAACATGTCCACCACCACTATCTGGGTGTGAACCTAAGCCAGTTTGCCACCCACCTAACTGTGTAGTCATCTATGCCGCAGTTTATCTATGAGAATATAATGAGATACTGTATCGAAGGCCTTCCTAAAATCCAAGTAGATGACATCCATCTTGACTCCTGGTCATAAAAAGAAACAAGGTTAGTCAGGCAGGATCTACCTACTATGAATCCATGCTGGTTGTGCTTTAGCATTATTTTTCCCACTGGACTCCCACAAACGTGATCCTTAATAATAATTTTTTCAAGGATTTTCCTGAGGATAGAGGTGAGACTAACTGGACCATAGTTACCCAGATCCTCCTTCCTCCCCTTCTTGAAAATAGGGACCACATTGGCCCTTTTCCAGATCTCTGGGACCAGACCTGAACACCAAGAGTGCTCAAACAGCCGTGCCAGTGGCTCAGCTATAACACTGGCCAATGCCTTCAGCACCCTTGGATGAAGATCATCTGGGCCCACTGACTTAAACACATTCAGACCCTCCAAGTGTCTCTTCACTAAGTCGGTACCAACAGTTGGTGAGCTGGTTTCCCCTTTATGCCTGTCTATGATGCAATTGGGAGTTTGTCCTGATCCGAGTTCAGGAATACAGAGGCAAAACACTCATTGAAGAGCTCCACTTTGCCCCCCCTACCTGTCACTAATTGCCCTAGTTTGTCTTGTAGGGGCCTATGCTATCCTGTGCCTTCTTTTTGTTCCCTATGTACCTGAAGGACTTTTTGTTGTCTTTCATTTTTGTTGCCAGCCTAAGTCCTGTTTCAGCTTTGGCCTTTCTAACTGCCTCTCTGCAAGTGTGGGCCAAGTGGGTATACGCCGCGTTGGTAGCTACCCCCTGCTTCCATGGCCTATATGCTTCTTTTTTAGCTCCTAGGCTTTCCTGGATTTCCCTGTTCAGCCAAGAGGGTTTCTTGGCCCCTTTGCCCCCTTTCCTGCGCAAAGGGATTGTCTTCTTCTGCACCCGTAGGATTTCTCCCTTTAGGAATGACCACCCTTCCTGGACTCCTCTCTCACCAATTCTCCTGTTCTTCAATGCCTCGCTAACTAGTCTCCTGAGCACACTGAAGTTAGCCTTTTTGAAATCAAACACTTCCTCCCTTCTGGTTATCTTTCCCACCCTACACCAGATAGTGAATTCAATCAGGTGATGGTCACTGTCCCCAAGGTTACCTTGTGTCAGTAGATCCCCCACCAAATCAACCCCTATAGCCAGGACCAAGTCCGGTAAAGCATTTCCCCTAGTGGGACCATATACCTCCTTTGTCAGGTGAAGGTCTTGTATGTAGGTTAAGAACCTGCGTGAATGGTTGGATCTAGCTGACTGCTTCTCCCAGCAGATGTCAGGGTAGTTTAGGTTACCCATGACAAACATGTCCCTTGACCGTATGGCCTCTGAGAGCTGTCTGGAGAATTCCAGGTCCAACTCTTCCTCCTGATGTGGTGGCCTGTAGTAGACCCCACTATCAAGTCCCTTTTCCCCCTGACTTCCTTGCAATCTGACCCACAATACCTCACTTTGCCCCTCCTCTGGTCTCATCTTGATAATGGAAGATGTATATTGCTCCTTCATGTAGAGAGCAACACCTCCCTCTTTTCTCCCTACTCTGTCTTGTCTACACAGCCTATAGCCCTCAATGCTTACTGCCCAATCATGGGTAGGGTCCCACCAAGTTTCAGTTACCCCAACTAAATTGAAGTTCCTGTTTGCAAGCAGGAGTGCAAGTTCCTCCTGCTTGTTCCCCATGCTCCTAGCATTAGTGTAGACATCTGAGCCCTCCAATAGGTACCCTTGGTGCCCCCCTGTCCTGAAACCCATTGGGACCCATATTAGGCCCCTACCTCTGGCAAAGGGAAAGCATTGCTCTTTCCCTCTGCTGGGAAGGGTCTCAGAGCAGACCTGGGCCCTCTTTTCCATGACAGAGTCCTTTGCCAAGGTGACTGGAATTCAGATGGGGTTTAGGTTTGGTACCCATAACAATATGAGATCCATTTCTGGGGATGAAGAGGCCAGTCAGAGGAACCTCATGTTCCCTAGTGAATTTCAGACCCAGTTTGCCAGTGGCTCTGTCCCAAATTCAAGCCCCATCTGAGTAGGGAGAAGTTCCTCACCTCGCCCTCTCAGTGGGAGACACATGACATGTTCCGGCACAGATCTAAATGGCTCCATGTTCTCTAGAGGGAGACCACAGGCATCTGCTTTAAGGAAGAATGAGGCTCTCTGAGTGTAAGCTGTAGACATGAGCAGTGACTGAGAGACCACACCAACCAGTGCAGACCATGGATCTAGCAAAAGCCTGAATTATAAATGACGTGCTTAAGCTGATATATAATCAATAAGCCTGCATTTAAATGACAAGCATTAACCTGGGAAAGTAGAATAAGAATTTGTTTATCAAGTCTCTAATATTAGACTGGGCCAAGAAGAAATAACTGATTTTGGGGCAGGGGGGAAGCAGCTAAAAGTAACAACTGACGCTTTGCCTTTAGATAACAACTTAGTTGTATTTAATCAGCTAGAATCCTATTGCAATAATGTGTCTCTTGTTAAACTGTTGTACATTATAAGTGGCCTGGCCAGGAAAGTAAAAACGAAACATGGCAAGTAGCACTTCCAGATGGTGAAGGAAAGAGATAAGAAGTCCTCTCTCCCAGAACTGTACCTCTCACAAGGACAGATCCCAGGTAATTGGCATCCTTTTGTGTCCACAGAAAAACTGGTTCAGTCCAGCTCCCAAAGTCTCAAGTGAAACAAAGCAATTTGAATAACACCAAGCAGAATCTTTATTTAAATAAACCACATATAAATATTGGGTGTAAATAGGGGAAATCCTGCAAGGACCTCAGCAAATTCAAGACAACCTGCTGCCAGCTTGCATGCTTCCTTCCTCCTGCATCTGCTCTGCTGGTAGAGGGGAGAATTTGTACAGCACTGCTGCAAGTAGCTAGACAGGCATAGAGACAAGTGCTTATTCTTATGCTTTGAGGTGTAATCAATAAAAAGGTAGGGTATTACACCTGTCTCTTGCTTGTTTATCTGACTTGGGTGGTAGTAATGCTTTACCTGCTAAGAGGGAATGGAGGATGACTGGGAAATGTAATTGTGTCTTGATTCGATGTATAAAGTGGGTAAATCAGTTAGGAAATTGTAACTGTCCCTGGGTTCTGTGTCTAAGTTTGCAAAGGAGTCCTAATCATAGATGGGCTGTAGTCTGGTCTCTCAGAAGATCGAATGGTACTGGGTTTTTGGTAACATGTGGGGCTTATCTATAACCATAACAGTGGTGGGTCCTGTTAAAGAGGGTACTGAGTTATTCCCCACCTACCTGAGTTCACTGGTGGGGCTCGAGACCAAGGAAGTCACCCGTGAGATTACTCAGGGTTCATTTCCAGTGCTTTGGCCCCAAGCACTCCACTTTTGTCAGACCTGACAGCAGCATCTGGGGACAAGTCTGAAGCAGTATCACTGGCAAAGTCCTGGGCTGGAGCATGTCAGCAGCACAAGTGCATGAGGCATGCTGAGACAGCCCTCCCCAGGACATGCCACTGCTATGGCATAAACAAGCCCTAAGGGCTGCTGGGGTTAGAAAGAAAAGCCAAATGATGTCAGCCCTTGTCCTTCAAAGACGTTTGCTAGGAGGAGAGGGTTTGCAGTAGGGATGGGTGAAGCTTTGTTGTCCCACCTGCATCCTGCACCCCTCCCAACTCCCCAAGTCCCACGCCTCCCTGCCCCAGCTGGGCAGCTTGTCCCAGCCCCAGCCCCAATCCCTCCCTCCCCTACACCTCTTCCCTCCCCGCCCCATTCGCAACAACAGACTTACCAGCTGGAGGCAGCTGTGTCCAGCACAGTGAGGACTGCTGCCTGTTTAGTCTATGGCCAAAACTCAGAAGCATCATGGAATCTTTGGACCCAATTCAGCCAAATCAAATCGGGACAGTGATTCAAGTCTCCAAATCCAACCACTGTCCCTCCAAATCGGCTGACTCCAAATCCAAAGTGAATACTTGCTGCTTTGCACGTGCCTAGTTTGCGGGTCTTGAGCCAGGACTGAAATGAGCTCTCCAGCTCTCTCTTTTGGAAGGAGCAGAGCTCTGCTTCCTGCCTCCCTGCAGGGAAAGGTAGGGTTTAGGGAATGAGTCTATGGAACTTTCCTCTGCCAATGAGTCTCAGGTGTCTGCCATGTCAAAGGAATCTGCTCCAGAACAAAGCCCTTGGGGTTAACCTCCAGGTCTTGTTACACTCAGGGTCTCAGAAATGTAGCAGAAACAGGGATTGTTCTGTAAACCATGAGGAGTTTACATCCCCCCAGAGCATAAATGTTTCTGAACCCACCTGCACCTGGAAGCCATGTCATACAGACTAAGATACAGAAAAAATGCTGCCTTTCTTTCCCCCTGTCTGTTATAGAGGGGAGTTCCAGTTACAATTAAAACAGGAGGAACCAGGAATAGTAGTCAGAAGAGCCCCAGCCCTGCTATATGCCAGTCACTAATATTTCCAGGGTCCTGCCCACCACGACTGCTAAGGGGCAATGTGAGTCCCATCATACCTAGTCAGAGGGCATTACAGATGTATGGCTATCTTAGGCTAGGGTATCAATTCTTACATTGCTAAGTAAAGACAACTATTCCAGCCAAAGGTACTCCAAGAAAACCTGTTTTGTGTCTAATATAGATTTGGCCTGAGCCCTGTTCTATGAGCAGGCCCCCTCTTCCATGGCACTGCCCCCTACCAAGGTGACTATGCTTTAGTCATTAGAGAGAAGGGTGAGGGGAAACATTGCTGAAAGGGTGAATTGGATATAATGCACCAAGAACCCAGGTAGGTAAAAGAGGAAGGGACCACTTGACTGTGACCGCATCATTAAATTACAGGGAGTAGGAACACACATCTGCCTGGACAATTCAGATCAGGGTCAGTGTCCTACAACAGCAGCTCAGGGCAGGTTTGTAGGGTTCCAGCTCCCCCTGTCACTCTGACACTGAGTAGTGCTGAGAAGGGAAGGAAGATTTGCCACAACTCACCTGGAGATGGGCCCTCACACTGTGCATTTTCTCCACAGTCCTCATCACGACAGACTCAGATCTCTACCTCCCCTTGCTGGATGTAGCTGATCAACTCTTGGTGTAGGACCTCAACATCCTGTGCAAGGAACTGCATGAAGGGTGGGTGTGGGGGTCCCAGGGACTCTGTCCCCTCCAGCCTAATGGAGAAGCCAAGGCTGGCCCTGCTCCAGCCCCGGCTCCGGGATGCCCCCCCGGGCAGTGTGGGGCTGGGGCTGAGGCCAGAGCTGCAGAGGCAGCCAGTGGGGGCCAGCACAGCACCCAGCAATGCTGCTCCCCACCACGGCCCTTTCCCTTTCCCCTGCAGACTTTCCTGCCTGGTGAAGGGGAGGGGAGGGGAGGGGGCAGGGTGTGCATGCTCAGCCCCCACCTCCCCCCAGTTTTTCTCTTCCTCCAAATATGAGTGCCAATTAAAATCATCATGCGTGCCACATTTGGCATGTGTGCCATAGGTTGCCAACCCCTGGTCTAGGGCCTTGAGCACATGCTCCTTCCTCCCTTCACGTGTCCCATGCCTTGCAGATGCTTCTAACAACTGTGTAATGCTCTGGCCTGAGGCCGGGCCCAACTCATTACAGAATCAGGCCTCTCACAACCTGCCCTGTTACGGGCCACATTCATACCTCCTCCTGTGCACTGAGGCCTCTCACACTCCACCGTCTCTCACACCATCTCACTCGTACTGCCCCTGTTTCCCTGGGGCCACACTCACCCTGACCTATCCCAAAGGGTCCTCAGGCTTGATTCCCTTCAATCCCCAGCCAGCAAGCATGCAGCCTTTTGGGCATCTCCCACCGCCCTCATCCAAATGAGTGCTGGGCAGTTCACAAAATACTGCGCAATCTCTGACCCTGTCTCGTAGCTGGGTAACTCCCCCCAGTTGCTCTCCATACAGGGCTGCTGACTCGCCCCCTCGTTTCTCCGCAGCCCCTCCTCTGCTGCCCTCCAGCTCACCTGTGGCCTCAGGCACCTAAAGGCTTACCTGGACCATATTTGGTCCCTCAAGGTAACAGGACCTCAACTCATGTCCCGTACTCACAGGGCCTCAACTGGTTCAAGTATTCACATGCAGTCCTTCAGGCGCCTCTCTGCACTCAGCTCTGCACCTTTGCCTCCCCCAAGGCACATACTCCGCCCCCTTCTCTGGGGCCTGGGGTCGGACAACCCTGCAGGCTCAGGTGCCCCTCATCAGCATGCCTGGCCCACAGTTCTCCTCCTCTCTCCAGGGTCTTACACACCACCGGGCTCAGGTGGCCGCAGCTGTGTCTGGCCTCACTACCTACTCTGCAGGGCCTTGCCCCAATGGGCTCAAGCCCCCCCCCACATAGGCATGCCTGGCCCCAACTACCTCTGATGTTGCATTACCCACCCTAAAGTGGGGGCTGGGGTTATTAAGGTGCCCCTCCTTGCCTTTCACTGGTGCAGTAACTGGTCTGGCATTTCCTGGGGGCTCCCGTACCACTAGGAGCCCCACCAGGCCACCCTTCCCCAGCAGGGCAGAGTTTCAAATTATACCCAGGACCAGGAGCCTCCAAGCCTCCCCATAGCTCCTGCCCTTACCTCCATGTTATCTCTGGAGCAGCAGCCCTGCAAGAGACGTTCCTTCCTCAGCACCAGGCAGCAACTGCTGCCTCCTGCCCTGCTGACCTGAGGCTTAAAATGGCCACTCATCAGGACTGGGCTGCTCCTGATGCCTGAGCCAGTTCCTAAAGTAGGAAAGCACTGGGAGTGCTCCAACACCTGCTTTCCCCCTTAAAATGGTTCCTCAGGAGGGTTTTTCCTGCTGCTCAGTCAACAAGGTCACACAGAGCTTGCAGCATCCCTAAGTGGCGAGCACCCCACTGGTGCTCCGCCACACAGGGCTACATAACAAAGCCAAACTATAGTCATGTTATCAAAATAAAGAGCTTGATGCAGATATACTTTGGGATTCATGGAAGGAGGTTGTAATTTTCTAGCCACTGAGGAAGTAATAGGTGAAACCAAGCCACATCAAGAAAACCAGGTGGGATATTTTGTGGCGGGATTTGAAGGTTTAATGAGCTACTGAAGGAAAGAGAGGTGTCTTCATCCAGTGGCACAAATTAATTTGGACCAATTCATTTATGTAAAAAAGAAAAGCTGTAAGAAAGGCAATAGTGAGAACAGTTCTGAATGACTTGAGAAACTGAACAGTAGACGGGATGAGAAACCCATTGACAAACTGGCTAAAACCCACTATGCAAAAAAAAAACAAAAAGAAAAAAAAACTTAGATAATGATATTGCCAATGATTTTAGTGACGGGGAAGATGTACTAACAGCTGCTATTAGAGCAATCTGGCATGCCTGCTAGAGCTACTGTGAGGATTTCTTGAAAGGAGAATATTCAGAGGATATTATGTTGGCACTGCCAATGATGTTGAAATTCCAGCTGACAGTGCAGAGAAAAATCAGGACAGTAGTAAATACACTGAAAAAACAGAATAACAGCAGGGTCATATGCATAGCCTGTGGAAGCTCCCAAAGCATCAGGAGATGAAGGGGAATGGTGGTCCTTTTAATCAAGAACACTTCACTGGAAGAAAAGATACTAGATAAACCATGACCAAGTATTATACTACTCCTCTTGTTCAAATAGAAAGGGTATAACAATCAATGCTCAGATGACAGGTGTAGCAGGGACTTGGGCACAGGATACCTATGGGGCAACACAGCATCCAGAAAAGCCCATCCCAGCCTGCCTACCAGGTTTCAAGCTGGGAAGCTGGCAGTGCCATGTGAAGAATAGGGAGCAGTTGGGGTACGGGGCACACAACAGACATGAGACAGTCACAGGGGGCAGGCAGAGCTCCTGGATTTGCTGACTGGGCCACGCATATCACATTTGAAGCTGCTGGAGGTGGCATACAGGGGGGAGCACTGGAGAAGCTCCAGGAAATGAGACATGCCAGAAACCCCTCCTTCACCAGACAGATGTGGGGGATGGCCAAGTGGCAAGTAGCTTGGCCTGAGCACATGAGTAGCCTGGCTGGCCCAGCTAGAGCCCAGGGAACGTGGAGGGGAGTAGCCAGAGCCTGGGAATGAGGCTAAGGAAGGAGGAAGTGGGGAAGGCCTGTGGCAGCAGGACCCCTCAGGCTTCCAGAAGGACAAAGCAAGCCCTGGTTTTGTTTATTTGTTTGGACTGGTGACCCTTAAAGGGGCAATGCTTTGGAATGGGGTCTGGTATAAGGGACAATGCCAGAGGCAAGAGGGAAGGGAAACCAGAGATACTGAAGCTGTCAACATCTGCTGTGGAACACCTGTTCAGGAGTGGTGTGGGTGGGGTGTAGGGGAGGAGGAGCCCTGTAAAGACATCCACCAGGACTCTCCTTAACCCAAGTAACACTACTTCAAAGACCGGATACGTTCCCATTCACCCCATTCTATCACTTAAGACCAAAATGTAACGGGCAAATGCATGGTGATGGGAACTGAGAATGGGGCCATCAGCTAATATCTCTGCCACCAGAGGGCCACAGCCCTCACCTGGGCTACAACAGGACAACCATGTTACATAGCTAGTCATTGAAAAGCAATGAAAAGCAATGAAAAAGTTATTGAAGTTAGACTCCAAAGGAACACCCACCTCAGAAAAGAACCCAGCAATAATGGGGGGGAGGGGAGGAAGGTGTCACTAAGCATGCTCCAAGCCCTGCTTAAAATACTCAGATTAAGAGTTTTAAACCTTTATTTTCACTCACAGCACTGGTCTATATTGAAGATAAAAGGAAGAAGAGCAGTAAAGTTGCTGAGGAAAAGAGCCCTACAACAAACCAGAGGTGAGAGGACGAAGCTGGCTGCAGGACTGTGTCATCAGAATGAGAGAAGATTTTAAGAGTGTTCAAGCTACATTAAATAAGACTCTAGGGCTACACACACATGTTGCATTTGTTCTGGGAGAAACCATTTTACCCCAGAACAAAGCATGATCATTCAGATATCCATGTTAATTGTCCCAGGACAAACCTTACAAAGGTTCACATGGTAAGTAGAGCTAACATTTTGTCCACATTGCAAAGTGCATCTGAATGGCTGTCCCATGGCTGCATCATTGAATCAGTGGCAAAAAAATGGCAATGGATTCAGCCATTCACTAGGGCTGTGCCAAGCTTTGGTCCCTGATTCAATTTGGCAGAGATTCAGCCAGATTCAATGGCTGAATCTCTGAATCTGAACCGAATCAGTGGACCCTTTCATCTCTCTGAATTGAATCAGAAACGGAGCAATTCAGAAAGATTCAGCGGTCTGGACATAGACACAGTTTTAAATGTCTTCCCTACATACCTCTAAGTAGCAAGGGCTCATGAGTGCTGTGATGCTGGGATGCATGGAATGTCCCACAGAAGCACAGGGGGCTTCCTATTGCGCTTGGCAGCAGACCCAGAAGTGGACCAGAAGCACTTCTGGTCCACTTTCAGGTCCACCAGGGAGAGCATGGCCCTGCCTCCCCCTTCCTCCGCATTTCCCCCTGGCTTAGTGACTGGTGTCTCCTGGGTCTGGGTCCAGGTTTGCCACCAAGCACATGGAGGGCCCCCCTCCCCTGCACTCCTGTGAGATGCTCCATGCGCCCCAGCATCGCAGTGATCATGAGCCATGCCTGCTACCTCAAGGTATGTAGAAAAAACTTTTAAAACTGTGTCTATGTCCAAATCACTGATTCTCTGAATCAGCATCGAATCTTCAGATGCAGATTCAGCCGAATCAAATCAGGGACAGCGATCTGAATCAACGAATTGAATCACTGTCCCTGATTTGGGCCCAATCCAAATCCGAATCAAATAGGGCCCATTTTGCACACCCCTATCATTCACTAAACCCTGACTGGAAGGGCAGTGTATGTATACATGAATCCCAGAATTTTTCTGTTTCCAGACAAACAAAGGTTGTCCCAAGACAAATGCAATATCTGTACCTAGACCAGCTGAAGTTTCTGAAGTTATTATCTGTTATTGGACATGTCTATATGAGATGTTTACTGTGCAGTTGCCAAATTAATAATGCAGTAAATGTCTCAGTGTCTACACGTGCACCCTTGTTAGAGTGCACAAAACTAATATACTCCATAGCAGGGTACAGTTTGTAAATACAAGTACTACCCTGCTCCAGAATTTTTTCATGCGCAACAACGTATGTGTAGATGGTGACCAGCTGGCTGGGGCATGAGAGTGCTTCAGTGCCAGGGCTGCCTATTGGCTAGTCCTGCACTGAAGCACCCTCATGGCCCAGCCAGCCCCTCCACAGCACTTTAGGCCCCGTCAGAGCAGCCCTAGGCTGGCCAGCTGACCCCTGGAGTCCCTCTGCTGCTAGCCTAAAAGACCACCACAATAAAGAGGAACAAGAACTCTCTCTGATGAAAATGAAGATAAGGTTGAAGATGTGGAAAACACGTCTAATCTACACTTCTTGGGGTTCAGGGAAGGGATTAAAGAATATGACTGTATAAAAATTATACAAAAATTCATATTGATCATAATTAAATTGTTTTCCTTATCCAACCCTCCAGAAATAGAGCGTGCATAGGGCTCTGAGGCCATGGTCTATAGAAGCAAACCTACCAAAACTATTATAGTAATATTTCTCAAATAGAAACAACAAGGAAAGATGTAAAGAAAACTAGGAAAGCTGACAAGCAGTGAGCCTGATGTTCATATAATGCTGTTTCCTAATCTTCCTCCTGAGATGGCTGAAGAGCAGGTTGATTAAACCAGCTAAAGTACAGGCCAGCCACTGTTGCCAGCCTTAGCCATTTTCAAGGGGTCTAGGCTAAGCTGCAGGAGTGGTGTTAAGCAGAAGGCCCAAAGCCAATTTCTGGGTAACTGCAGTGTGAACCTTTGCATATGTGACAACAAACTTGGGCAGCAAGTAAAGGAAACCATCCAACACAATTAAACAAAGCACAAGGCCTGAAAGGAGATAAAGGAAGACTATACATTAAATAATCCATATACACTATTTCATAGCTTTATCTTAAAGTAGTAGTAGTAGTAGTGATTGATGTTACCAAATGTATTAGATATTATTTTGCTATAATATATTTTTGTTAATATGCTTAGATAATTTGTAAAAACAAAAACAGCCTTGTCAGAGAAGACCATAAAATAAAGTAAAGAAACAGGAACAGCATTCCACAATTGGGAAGGAAAGGAGGTAAGAAATCCTCCCTCTTTCCCAAGGATATAAATCCCAACTAATCAACACCTTCCACGTCCACAAGGATCTGGTTCAGTCCAGTTCCAAAAGCTCCTGTGAAACAAATACATTTAAATAAAACCAATCAGAGATCATTTATTAGAATATTAAAACCACCCATCTACAAATATTGGGCATAGGCTGGAGGGAAATTTTGAGAACTCAGCAAATTCAAGACCTGCTGCCAATCTGTGTGCCACTCTCCTTCCACATTTCAACTCTCCCCAGCCGGTAGAGAGAGAGTTTAGTGTTCCCCAAAGTTTAGTGTCATTGGCGAACTTGACCAGAGTGTTTCTGACACCAATGTCCACATTGTTGATAAAGATGACAGAGCCTTGCGGGACACCACTGGTCATGGAGCACCATAATGATTTGCTTCCATCAACTACTATTCTCTGGATCTGACCTCAGAGCCTATTTCCCAGGAATCAGACTGTGGTGTAGCCAAGGCCACATTTGGCCAATTTTTACATAAGGACATAATGGGACACCAAATCAAAGGCTTTTTTAATAGCCCTCTGAGAGTAGGCAGGTATTCAATCCGGCTTTGGATCCAGCCACTTTAGATGTGAGGGATCTGATCCAGAGCTCCAGATTGGTTTGCCGCTTCGATCCGGCCGAAGTGTAGCTCCAGAGCTGCCTCGGAGCTCCTGCCATAGGGTATAATGGGGGATCAATGAAATATCTATAATTTGTTGTTTTGTCTCTGAGCTGGGTGAAACTTGCAGCGGTGGTAGCCTCTGCTGAGAGCATGAAGCCTGACAAGTTTCAAAAAGATCGGTGCAGGGGTTGGCAGGAACTGAACCCCAAATTCTTGAAAGCAAAACTCATGTCAAGTCTATGTGTTACACCCCAGGGGGGTGAAAACTGCAGGGGCAGTGGCCCCTACTGAGGCCACAAAGCCTGCCAAGTTTCAAGAAGATAGGTGAAGAGGTTTGTGCACCTCAAGCTGCTGACAGGTGTGCGAGCCGGGAGCAGTCCAAGGCCCTCAGGGGCACGCGGTGGGCTGTGGCCAGCAGCCCTGGCACGCGGGTCGGGGAATGCAGGCCGGCGGGCTAGAATTAGGCACGGACGCATAGCGGTTGATTAAAGATTATTTTACTTACACCATAGATGGTCACGGTGCAGGCAGGAAAACTTGTTTGAGTTGCAGTTACAGACAGGAAAGAAGAAAAGCAGACAAGAGTTCCTTCCACGCGAACTCTAGCCCAATGCGGTTGAAGGCTCTAAAACCGTGAGCCTGTCGTGTCAACCAAAGAAAACAACTTGGAGAAGAGCTCTGGATACACTCACACGAAGTTTGCTAGGCTCTGTGGAACTTGCATGCAGGGAAGGGGTTCGTCAAGGGATCAGGTGGCGACGGGGAGAGGCCAGAGGTTGATCAGACCCCTGTAGCCTTCTTAAGGCATGCGCTGGGTCCGTTAGGCTCCGCAGCGCTTAGAGTTCTTCACAAGATGTGAAGTCCTCCTCCTCCAGATGGTTGTGGAGTCCTCCCTTGCGGGGTTCTCCGTGGAGTTCTCCAACTTGGGCGGAAACCGCTCAAGCCTCTTACATGGCTAGCAAGCCAATTGCTAGCCGCCACGTGGGAATAATTTAGAGCTGGCCAAAAGTGGGACACAAATTTGCATGCGGGTGGCGGGAACTCCTTTGCACCGTGCATTTCTCTTTGCAACTGAGAAATGCACCCTGCAAAGAAAGCTCCGAGTGGCAGGAAATAATTTAGCAGTGCCAAAGCACACACAAACAAAATCACACCCTTGGGTTGTGACAACAGGCATAGGGTAGACCATGGTCTCCCTCCAGGACAAGGGAGGATTCAAGGACCTCCCTTACTGTCCAACCCAGGGGTTGGACCAAGGTGGTCAAGGGCCCCAAAGCCTGCTGCACCAAGGCCCCTGGCCTGCGGGAACTTTGCAAAAGGTACAAACCTCTTGCAGCCCCAGCAGAGCCTGCTGAGTTGCCAGCTCCCACAGGCAACACAGGCCAACTGTAGCTACTTCCCCCGCTCTCCCCAAGACAAAATGCAAAGTGTTTGTCATGGGAGACTCCATCCTGAGGGGGACTGAGGGGGCAATCTTCTGCCCCGACCCCTTAGCCCGAGAAGTTTGCTGCTTCCCGGGAGCCAGAATCCAAGACATTGCAGAGAAGATCCCTAAGCTCCTCCAGCTCACCGACCACTACCCTATGCTCCTCATCCATGTGGGCACCAATGACACAGATTTGGGAGCAGGGCTAAAGAGTCCAGGGGCACAGGTGGTGTTTTCTTAGATCCTCCCAGTCTTGGGCTGTGGGCTGAGGAGGGAGAGGAGGATCGAGGTAGTGAACCAAAGACTGTGGCACCGGTGTCATCAGGAAGGCTTTGGCTTCCATGACCACAGTCCGCTCTTTGGTGGGAGAGGCAGCGAGCTGCTGGGAAGGGACAGCCTCCACCTCTCTCCACTGGGGAGAAGGTTCTTCTCAGCCACACTGGCTGACCTGCTTCACCGGGCTTTAAACTAAGCCCGCCGGGGGATGGGGGGACTACCGCCACTGCTGGCCCACTTAGCAACCCTTGCAAAGCCAGCAGGCCAAGGCATTTAAGGGAGCCTACCCCTGCCCCAGCCCTGGAGCAAGCTGCAGGCAAAGCAAGAGCCCCCAAGGGGACACTTGCGTGCCTGCACACCAATGCCAGGAGCTTGGGGAATAAACAGAAGGAACTTGTCCTCCTGCTAAACACAAATGATTACGATGTCATAGGGATAACAGAGACCTGGTGGGACTCCACCCATGACTGGACCATAGGTATAGATGGCTATACCCTGTACAGAAAAGATCACGTGGACAAAAGGGGCAGGGGTGTAGCTCTCTATGTCAAGGAAAGCTACGCGTCCCTGAAAGTTGACATTGGCGCCCAGGGTGGATGACTAGAGACCCTCTGGGTTAAAATTTGTGGGGAACATGGCACAGGGGACACAATGGTGGGAGTCTACTACAGACCTTCTACCCAGGATCAAGACCTTCGCTAGGGAATTGGCTGAGGCCGCACACTCCTGATGCATAGTTGTCATGAGAAACTTCAACTACCCAGACATCTCATGGGAAGAGCACTCAGCCAAATCTGAGTGGTTGCAAAGCTTTCTCTCATGAGTGGATGACCTCTATCTGATGCAGGAACTCTATGGGCCAATGAGCGGTAAAGCACTGCTTGACCTGCTAGTGGCAAACAGGGACAGTCTAATCAGTGACCAAATGATCAAAGGGAAGCTGGGTGACAGCGAACATGAGCTGATCACCTTCACCATCCGCCATAAAGTTGGCAAGTCAGTCAACAATACAGAAGTACTTGACTTCAGGAAAGCTGACTTTGACAAGCTAAGGAGGCTCACCAGATAGGCCCTAAAGGGCCACAACCCAAAGGGGAGGGGAGTTCAGGACAAGTGGTTGTTCCTCAAAGGTAAGGTTCTGGAAGCACAAGCAAAGTCCATCCCGTCTCGGAGAAAAGGCAGCAAAAGGGCACAGCAGCCCCCTTGGCTCTCCAGGGAACTAGCGGACCTCCTGCATCTAAAAAGGAAGACCTACAAAAGACTGGATCCACCTCCAAGGAGGAATACTCTACACTGGTCCGGACCTGTAGGGAGTGAACCAGGAAAGCCAAGGCTGCGATGGAACTCCAGCTAGCTACAAGTATCAAGGACAATAAAAAGTCCTTTTTTAGATGTGTGGGGAGCCACAGGAAAAGCAAGGGCCACATTGGACCCCTGCTAAACCAGATGGGACAACTGACGACTGATGCCCAGGAAAAAGCCAACTTGCTAAATGGGTACTTTGCATTGGTCTTTCGTCAGTCCTATGGGATGCCCCTGCCCACTACAGGACAGGGAGGCCCGGGTGAGGGAGATTCCTTACCCTCCATCAAAGCTGACCTCATGAAGGAACACCTTGTGAGGCTGGATACCTTTAAGTGAGCCGGCCATGACAATTTACACCCCAGGGTACTCAAGGAGTTGGCAGGTATCATAGCTCAGCCCCTGGCATGGATCTTCGAGAACTCCTGGCACTCTGGTGAAGTGCCCAGTGCCCTGTGGGGGAGAGGTAGGTGTGATTGCCACCTCGGTTGCTCCAGATGTCGGAGGTAAAGTGCAAGGCTACCTGCAGCCCTGCCGTGTGCAGCTCCTCCCTCAAGTACTCCTTCCATGCCTCATACAGGGAGGGCACCACCACCCTGCTAAAGGTAGTGCATGCAGGCACTTTGTAAAATGGGGCCAGAAGTGCTACGAACTGCCTGAACCTTGGCTGCTCAACTAGGGAGAAGGGCTAGCTATCCAGAGCAAGCATCTCCCCAGTGCTCTGGGTGATCTCGCTTGCCTTGGGAATGTGCCCCCTTTCTGTCCACCTTTCCCCACTGGTCCAGGGTGGCCTGCCTCTGCTTTGTGGGATGGGGGCTTTGGAGTGAGCGGGGGACTTCCCTTTCAGTACACTCGCACTGGTGCCAGGCTGAGCAGGAAGAAGGGCGAGAGAGTGCTGCCTCCTAAGATGCAACAGCATTGCTGTGGTGGAACAGTGTCTCACATCCTTGCCTGGCTCATGTGCCTTCAGCAGTGCTAGCAGATGGCAAACCTAGGATCATCTGCGACCTCAAAATGCTCCCACACTACACTACTCACCCGCTTCTGGGTTGAGAGTGAGGATTCTGCTTTATCCCACTACTCAACAGGCTGAGGCTCAACAGCAGGAGGAGCTGCCTCAGCTGAGCCACTTGCCTTCACAACCTCAGCCTCCTCTGAGGTGCTGCTTTCCAGAGGAGACCTGGGTCTAGGGGAAACTTGAGGGGTGTGGAGCACAAACTCTGATTCCCCCTCAGCCCGCAGAATTGCTTGAGCCAGCGCGCTTCGCATCTCTGGTTCCAGCTCCAGCTCCTCCTCTGGCAGTGGGAGGCTCATGCTGAGAGATGACATTGAAGTGGAGGAGACAGTGATTCCACTGCTGGTGCCCACTTCTGGACTGACCGGGGGTGGTGCAGGTGCAGGGACGTCAGGTGCAGACACTGCTCCCACCTCCTTGCTTCCACTGGCAGCACTGATGTCATGGCTGCTCCGGAATAGAATGCGTCTGTGTTTGCAGGGGGGTGCGGGGCTTGCCCCTCTAGCTCTCCCCCTACCCCCTCTCCCTCCCCTGCCAGAAGACCTGGCACCTGCCTTTCCAGCAGGCTTCATATTAATCTTTCCTGTGCTGCAAAAGGTCTGTGTGTGTGTGCCACTCCTTTTGTGTTGTGTGTTTTATTCCCTCTGTTTCCTGCGTGCACTGGAGTCTTCTTTGATTGTTTGCTTCAGTGTTAAGAGCTATGTAAAAATTGTGTGCTGTCTGTCTTCTTCTCCTCTGACTATCTGATTTTTCTTCTTTATAGTGTGTGTGTGTGTGTGTGTGTGTGTGCGCGCGCGCGCGCAATCTGTGTGCCTCCCTACACAGTAATGGAATCACGCTGGCAGGGAAAAAACAGCTTTCTTTTTTCAAAGTTTGCAACAAAAAAAAGAGCAAATATAAATTGAAAGAAATGAATTGAATAGTAATAGTAATTGAATAGCTAAGCTAAGTGAAGCTAAATCCTACCTAATCCCTTCTAACAACAAAAAGGAACAGGCAAGTTCAACTACTGAGTAAAGTAACCAAGCTGAGATGCTTGAGTCTACTAGGGTACATATCTCACGCAGGTCCTGAGAGGGAACAAGCCAGCAAACGGCACAGCATGACGCCAAACAGTGGCCTTTATGCTGTTTCTAGGTCCCGCCCCCCCAGACGCTGTCATTGGAAAGGGAGCAAGAGAGAAATCCTTCTCACTGGCCACCTACATATGTCAGTCTTCCCCCCCACTCCCTCTCCCCGCTCTCCCTACCTCCACCCGCCCCACTCCCTCTTCTAACTTTCACTTTCAGCATCCCAAGCATCCGAAGCCTCTGAAGCTTTTCGGAAGCGCTTCGGAAGCTCTGAACTGCTTTGGACAGCTTAAATGAGCCCGTGCTTCACTCCGGGCATGCTGCTTCAGACACTGAAGTGTCTGAAGCAGCCCTGGATCCAAAGTGCAATCCGAAGCCTCGCATAGCCCTACTTTTTAAAGTCCAGATATATGATGTCAATCTCTTCTCCCTTGTCCAGGTGATATGTCACCTGGTCATAGAAGGAGATGAGATTGGTCAAGCAAGACCTACCCGCAACAAACCTGTGCTGGCTGTCCCCCAGGATGTTGCCTTCAGGCATCTTATTGAAAAGGGTCTCTTTGATAATTTTCTCCAGAATCTTATCAGGGATTGAGGTCAAGCTGATTGGCCTATAATTCCTGGGATCTACTTTACACCCTTTCTTGAAGATGGGTACCACATTGGCCTTCTTCCAGTCTTCAGGTACTTCACCTGAGGGCCACGAATTTTCAAATATTTTTGCCAATGTTTGGGCTATGACACCTGCCAGCTCCTTGAGTACTCTAGGGTGTAATATGTCAGGACCAGCTGACTTGAAGATGTCCAGATTCTTAAGGTATTCCTTTACAAGGTCTACACCAATGCTGGGTATAGATACGCCCTCACCCTGGCCGTCCCACATCATGCTAGGCAGGGCGGTCCCATTGGGCTGATGAAAGACCGATGTGAAATACCCATTAAGCAGGTTGGCTTTTTCCTGGGTGTCAGTTATCAGTTGTCCCATTTGGTTCAGCAAGGATCCAATGTTACCCTTGATTTTTTTCCGACTCCCTACATATCAGAAAAAGGACTTTTTATTATCCTTGATATGTGAAGCCAAATGGAGTTTAGTTGCAGCCCTGGTTCTCCAGGTCCGCTCCCTGCAGGCATGGACCAGTGCTGAGTACTCCTCCTTGGTGGTACTTCCAGCCTTCCATCCTTTATAAGTCTCTCTTTTTAGGCATAGGAGGTCCTCAAGTTCCCTGCTGAGCCAAGGGGGTTGCTGTGCCTTTTTGCTACCCTTCCTCTGTGATAGGATGGACAATACTTGGACTGTCAGGATTGCTACCTTGAGGAGCAACCACTCCTCTTGGACTCCTCTTCCTGTTGAGTCATGGTTCCTTAGGGTCTTGACAACGAGCCTCCTGAGCTTGTCGAAGTCAGCTTTCCTATAGTCAAGGATTTTTGCATTGCTTACTGACTTGCCAGCTTTGCAATGGATAGTAAAAGTGATCAGCTCCTGATCACTATCTCCCAGCTTTCCATCGATTTCATAGATTTCATAGACATTAGGGCTGGAAGGGACCTCGGAAGATCATCGAGTCCAGCCCCCCACCCAAAGGGCAGGAAGTCAGCTGGGGTCATAGGATCCCAGCAAGATAAGCATCCAGTTTCATCTTGAAGGTGTTCAATGAAGGTGCTTGAACGACCTCTGGTGGCAGGCTGTTCCAGACCTTGGGGGCTCGGACAGTAAAGAAATTCTTCCTTATGTCCAGCCTGAAACAATCTTGTAGTAGTTTGTGACCATTCGACCTCGTCATCCCTAGGGGTGCTCTGGTGAACAAACGTTCCCCCAGATACTGGTGGGTCACCCCCGATAAACTTGTAGGTGGCCATCAGATCACCCCTGAGCCTGCTCTTTTCCAGGCTAAAGAGCCCCAGGGCTCTCAGCCTGTCATAGTAGGGTCTGCTTCCCTGACCTCTGATCATGCGCGTGGCTCTTCTCTGGACTCTCTCAAGCTTCTCCACATCCTTTTTGAATTGTGGAGCCCAAAACTGGACGCAGTACTCCAGCTGCGGCCTCACTAAGGCCGAGTACAGGGGGAGAATGACGTCCCGGGATTTGCTTGAGAAGCATCTATGGATGCAAGCCAGCGTTTTGGTCGCTTTACTAGCCGCAGCATCGCATTGCAGGCTCATGTTCATCTTGTGGTCAATGATGACCCCCAAGTCTCTTTCTTCCATAGTGCTAGCCAACATAGCACTGCCGAGCCTATAAGGATGCTGCAGGTTTTTCTTCCCAAGGTGGAGAACCTTGCATTTATCGGCGTTGAACACCATCAGATTCTCGTCCGCCCACTTGCTGAGCCTGTCCAGGTCAGCCTGGATCATCCGCCTGTCTTCTGGTGTGGATGCTTTGCCCCAAAGTTTAGTGTCATCTGCAAACTTGGCCAGTCCGCTTCTGACTCCAGTGTCCACATCATTAATGAAGATGTTGAACAGTATGGGTCCAAGGACAGAGCCCTGGGGGACCCCACTGGTCACCGGACACCACGATGAGTGACTTCCATCAATTACTACCCTCTGGGTCCGAACCCGGAGCCAATTTTCCAGCCAGTGGATCGTGGAGGACCCAAGGCGACAATTGGCCAGTTTCTCCAAGAGACGATCATGGGACACCAGATCGAAGGCTTTTTTGAAGTCAAGATATATGACATCAATCTCATCTCCCTTGTCCAGGTGATAGGTCACCTGGTCGTAGAAGGAAATGAGATTGGTCAAGCAAGACCTACCCGCAACAAACCCGTGCTGGCTATCCCTTAAGATGTTGGCGTCGGCCAGTCCATTAAGGATGGCCTCTTTAATAAACTTTTCTAAGATCTTCCCCGGGATAGAAGTCAGGCTGATGGGCCTATAGTTAGCCGGATCCACTTTCCTCCCTTTCTTGAAGATAGGCACCACATTGGCCTTCTTCCAGTCTTCAGGCACTACGCCAGAGCGCCAAGAGTTTTCAAAGATCCGCGCTAGAGGCTGGGCTATGATGCTCGCCAGCTCCTTGAGTACCCTGGGGTGAAGATTGTCAGGGCCGGCTGACTTGAAGGTATCCAGCTTCTCAAGATGTTCCTTCACAAAGTCAGCATTAATGAAGGGCAGGGGATCACCCTCACCCGGACTTCCCGGCCCTGTAGCAGGCATGGGTGTCCCATGGGGCTGATGAAAGACCGACGCAAAGTACTTATTTAATAGATTGGCTTTTTCCTGGGCGTCAGTTGTCAGTTGCCCCATCTGGTTCAGCAGGGGTCCAACGTTGCCCCTGCTTTTCCTCCGGCTCCCCACGTATCTGAAAAAGGACTTTTTATTGTCCTTGATGCTCAAAGCTAGCTGGAGTTCAGTTGCAGCCTTGGCTTTCCTGGTTAGCTCCCTACAGGACCGGACCAGTGCTGAATAATCCTCCTTGGAGGTGACTCCCATCCTCCATCCTTTGTAGGCCTTTCTTTTTATCCTCAGGAGGTCTGCTAGGTCCCTGGAGAGCCAGGGGGGCTGCTGTGCCCTCTTGCTGCCTTTCCTCCAAGATGGAATAGACTTAGTTTGTGCATTGAGGATCGCTCCCTTGAGGAGCAACCACTCTTCTTGAACTCTCCTCTCCCTGTGGTCACAGTCCCTTAGGGCCTCACTGACAAGCCTCTTGAGCTCGTCAAAGTCGGCTTTCCTGAAGTCAAGGACTTCCGTGTTGCTGACTGACTTGCCAGGTTTTCAGTGGATGGTGAAGGTGATCAGCTCGTGGTCGCTGTCACCCAGCTTCCCATCGATCACTAGGTCGCCGACTAGGTCATCCCCAGTAGCCAGTACCAGGTGGAGCAGCGCTTTGCCTCTCGTTGGCCCATAGACTTCTTGAGTCAGGTAGAGGTCATCCACACACGAGAGGAAGCTCTGCGACCGCTCAGATTTTGCTGAGCGATCCTCCCACAAGATGTCCAGGTAATTGAAGTCACCCATGACAACCATGGTCCTGGAGCAAGCTGCCTCAGCCAGTTCCTGGGCAAACTCCTGGTCAAGCTCAGGACTTTGGGTGGGAGGTCTGTAGTAGACTCCCACCATTGTGTCCCCTGTGCTGTGTTCCCTAAGGATTTTAACCCAGAGGGTCTCCAGCCGTCCACCCTGGTCACCAATATCAGCTTGCAGGGACGCATAGCTTTCCTTAACATAGAGAGCTACACCCCCGCCCCTTTTATCTACACGGTCCTTCCTGTACAGGGTATAGCCATCTATACCCATGGTCCAGTCATGGGTGGAGTCCCACCAGGTCTCCGTTATCCCTATGACATCGTAATTGTTTGCACTGAGCAGGAGAATGAGCTCCTCCTGCTCATTCCCCAAGCTCCTGGCATTAGTGTACAGGCAGGCAAGTGCCCCCTGGGGGGCTCCTTCCTTGCCCACAGATTTTACCAGGGCTGGGGCTGGGGTGGGCTCCCTTGAGTGCCGTGATCCGCTGGCTTTGCAAGGATTGCTCAGCGGGCCAGCAGTGGCGGTAGTCCCCCTGTCCCCCAGTGGGCTTAGTTTAAAGCCCGGTGGAGCAGGTCAGCCAGTCTGGCTGAGAAGAGCCTCCTCCCTAGGGGAGAGAGGTGGAGACCATCTCTTCCCAGCAGCTCACTGCCTCTCTCGCCAAAGAGCGGGCTGTGGTCATGAAAACCAAAGCCTTCCTGATGACACCAGCGCCGCAGTCTTTGGTTGACCACATAGATCCTCCTGTCCCTTCTCAGCCCATAGCCTGAGACTGGGAGGATCACCGAGAACACCACCTGTGCCCCCAGACCTTTAAGCCCCGCTCCCAAATCCCTGTAGCGCCTCATGATCTGGCTGGGAGTGCTCCGAGCCGTGTCATTGGTGCCCACATGAATAAGGAGCATGGGATAGTGGTCTGTGGGTTTGAGGAGCTTGGGGATCCTCTCTGCAATGTCCCAGATGCGGGCCCCTGGGAAGCAGCAGACTTGCCGGGCTAAGGGGTCGGGGTGGCAGATTGGCCCCTCCGTCCCCCTCAGGAGGGAGTCTCCCACAACAAACACCTTACGTTTTGTCTTGGGGAGAGCAGGGGCGGGAGCTGCAGTTAGGCCCATGTTGCCTGTGGGGGCCGGCAACTCAGCAGGCTCTGCTGGGGCAGCAAGAGGTGCGTACCTGTTGCTCAGTTCTGGCGGGGGAGGGGCCTTGGTGCAGCGGGCCTTAGGGCCCTTGACCACCTTGGTCCATGTCCCTGGCTGGACACAGCAGGAGGTCCCAGAGTCCTCCTTTGGCATGGAGGGAGACTGTAATCTACCCTCTGCCTCCCGGGGGAGAAGGGCCTGGCAGTAGGAGTCTATCTCCTGCTCGCAGTCCCTGATGGCACGCAGTCTCTGGACTGTGGCCTGGGGCTCCTCCAGCTGGCGCACCAGAGACCCCAAAAGGGAGCAGACCCCGCAAGGGGAGGTAACCATGCTCCCAGGCCCCAAAGCCTGAAAAAGGGACAGGCAGCCCCCGCAGCCGAGAGCCAGGGGCTCCGTCTGCGTGGAGCCCGGAACCAGGGGCTCTGTCTGGGTGGCCGTCTCTGAGGTGCCAGAGGGGGGGGCTGCAGAGCCCGAGGGGACCCTCGGGGTGCGGCGCGTGCCCAGCTGTGTCATGCCTCTGGTAGGCTGGCTACGGCTGGAGCTGTCTACCCTGGGGGGTGCGCAGGCAGGGTCCGGCGCCCTCCTGCACACCCTCCCGCGCGAACTCCGCGCTAACTCACGCGCCGGCAGAGAAGCGCGCCTGTTTGCACAGCCTGTTCGCGCGGCTCCAGTCGTGTGGCTCCCTGGGGGGCTGGGCAAAGTAGGGGCCTGGGCGGGGCTTGACCCGGCCCGGCTCCACTCAGCCGCCGCCTCCCACACACACACTAAGGGGTTAGCCCCCTCTCTCCACGGGCCCCACTTACCCCAGCTGTGCTGGGGGTCAGCGGGGGGCTCCGTGGCTGCTGGAGGGTTTCTGGGGGGCTTCGGGGGAGCGGGGGCGCAGCAAGTTTTCACCCGTGCGTCTCTCGCCGCTCCCGTGTCTAACCAGTGATTCTTAGGTCACTGACTAGATCATCCCCTTTGGCCAGTACCAGGTCCACCAATGCTGTACCTCTTGTTGGCCCATAGACTTCTTGAGTCAGGTAGAGGATAAGGAGCATAGGATAATGGTTGGTGGGCCTGATGAGTTTTGAGCCTCTTGGCTATGTCCCAGATATGGGCTCCTGGGAAGCAGCAGACTTCCTGGGCTAAGGGGTTGGGGTGGCAGATCGCGCCCTCAGTCCCCCTCAGGAATGAGTCTCCCACAATGACCACTGTACTTGTGGCCTTAGGGAGAGCAGGGACAGTAGCTGAGGATGAGCCTGCGTTGCCTGCAGGATCTGGCAGCTCTGCAGGTTCTATTGGGGCTGCAAGAGGTTCGTACCTGTTGTAAAGCTCCAGAGGGGAGGGGGACTTGGTGCAGTGGGCCTGGGGGCTGCTGACCACCTTGGTCCAACCCACTGGCTGGACAGTGTGGGAGATCCTCAAGTCCTCCCTTGTCCTGGGAGATGACCTTGGTCTACCCTCCACCTCCAGGGGGTGAAGGGCCTGGCAGTAAAAGTCTATCTCCTTCTAACCATCCCTGATGGCACGCAGTCTCTGGACTGCAGCCTGGAGCTCCTCTATCTGGCACCTCAGAAACTCCAAAGTGGAGCAAACCTCACAAGGGGAGGTGGCCATGCTCCTGGTCCCAGGAGCCTGGAAATGCGCCAGGCAGCCCCTGCAGCTGAGAGCCAGAGGCTCCGTCTGCATGGAGCCTGGAGCCATGGGCTCCGTCTAGGGGGAGACCTCTGAGGAGCCAGAGGGGGAGGCTGCAGACTCCGAGTGGACCCTCAGGGTGTGGCACGTGCCCATCCACATTGTGCCACTGGTAGTCCGGCTACTGATGGGACCACCTACCCTAGGGGGCTCACAGGCAGGGCCTCAGGTCCTCCCGCTCGCCCTCCTGAGCAAACTGTCGTGCTAACTCATGCACCAGGCAGACAAGCACGCCTGTTTGCATGTCCTGTTCACGAGGCTCCAGTCGCGTGGCTCCCTGGGAGGCTGGGCCAAGTATGAGCTGGGTGGGGCCTGTCCCTTCTCGGCTCCAACTCAGGTGCCCCAAAGCTGACTGGGTTGGGGCTCCCTCCCTCCCTGCCACAGGCCCCACCTACCTCCAGCTGCACTGGGGGTCTGGGTTGGGGTCCCACTAGGGGGTCCTGGGGATCCTAGTCTCAATGGGGACATAACAGGCTTCCGCCCATGAATGTCTTGCCAGAGCTGGGGGACAAATTGGATGTGTATTGATTGGATGTGTACATAAGTAGGGACAAGCCTATAAGTCTGTAACTTAATTGGTTCAATGTTGGTGCCTTAATATCTATCTGTGATTAGTATTCTCCATTTAAGTTATGGGTTTTTAGAGGAAAGGTTATATGTTGTGACTGTCATTACCAGGGTTGTGGGTGTGTATTGTATGTTCTCTTTAATAGCCTGTATGAATTAAACCTGTTTGATTATTTGTAATTGATATTGTATATAATTCAAATCCTGTATATAGTTAACCCTGTTTGCAAGACTCATCCTCTGTACAGGGAGACCCTCTTCTTGAGGAACATGCTGCAGCCACTAGAAGGGTTGGGCAAGGTCACTACCGGGCACCCCAGGAACTCAGTATTCGGTGGTGGCCACAGGCAGTGCTGTGCACCTGGGTTACACATAGGCGGATTAATACCCCAGCTTTCACATTTATTTCCCTACTGTAGCTGGGAGCGAGGCCCCTCCCTCAATGGGGCTGGGGGAGGGCAGGGCAGGCTGGGCCAGCCAGGAGTACTGCACCATGCTATGCCTGAGGTGGGGAGGGGCTGGGCCAGGAATGCACTGTAGTGCCACACCTCTGCAGGTGGGTGGCAGCGCTGGAGGGATCCTGGGGCACTATAGCCCCTCAAATTCACCTTAACCCCTGTGACAGGGAACCCTAAACCTGTCACGAGGAAGAAGGTGCGCCCCTACAAGGCCAGAACCTTCTGGGCACAGAGGGCTGGGGAGGAAGGGGTTAACTGCTGAACTGGGACGGATAGTCAGCAGAAGAGGCAGGACTATAGAAACCCTGGGTTGAATGGCGGTAAGGGGGAAGGAGTGCATTGCAGAGCTCCAGTGAGAAGCTTGGTGGGAAGTCCAAAGCCAGGAAGAGGGGAACTATAGAAGCCCTGGTGAGACGACAGCTGCACTGCAGCAAGGACTGGAGCTGATACACGAACCCTGCAACTGTAAGCTGACATACCACTTTCCTTATTCTCATTTTTGGGGTGGCAGATATTGCCCACGGATGGGACTGTTTATTTGTTTTCTTTTGGTTATGGAATAAGACCGGCAGTTTGGGTAAGGCTATTAGGGGTTGGAAGAGGCCTCATTTTGGGGACCCACTCCAGAGTGGGATCCCCGGTGCCAGTGAGGGTGCAGCTTTTGGGTGGGGCACAGACCCCGGTGCCAGTGAGGGCGCAGCTTTTGAGGGCAGAGACCCCAGCGCCAGGAAGGGCACACCTTTGGGGTGGGGCACAGACCCCGGTGCCTGGAAGGGCACAGCCCAGCACCAGTGAGGCACAGAGAGAGACAGGGCTATGGAGAGCCCAAGTGTCAGTACAGGCACCGTTTTGGGATGATCTTAAAAAGGCCAGGGAGGTCTGGAGCACCTGGGGGGGGGGTGCAAGTGTATATTTTTTCTGTTGTTTGGACAGGTGGAGTCACACCCGGGTTTTGAACTTGTGACCCCTTTTGGCTGTGGGGCCAGCATACATGCCTCTGGGCCACTGGGTGCTGTGCCTCAGAAGGGAGCAGAAGAGGGGGCCAAGAGCCTCCAGGCACTGGAAGGAAGAGCTAGAGCCTTGGAGTCTAACCCTGTTTGGTGGGTTTGGATGGAGAGGCCTAGCTAGAGAAAAAAAGGGGTCAGACCATCATAGGAGAGACCCCAACATACCTAATATAATCAGCAGTCTCCCGCTCACATACTAATTCCATCAAGACGTGGCAGACGAGATTAGAGCGGGACAGCAGAGGCCCAAGAGGACTCCAAGGGCACCCCACGTAAGGCACGGATGACCTGGAAGATGGCGCTGGGGAGGGCGACGTGTTACAACCCGCCATAGCCACCCTTCCCAGCACTGCCACCTGCCTGCAGAGGTGCAGTGTTCCCAGCCTGAGCTGGCCCAGCTCCATGCATGTGCACAGCTGCACAGACACAGCTGGGCAACAGCTCTCAGCCAGTCAGTGCAATGGGGTGGTAGGGAGTGAGATAGAGCCGTGGGTGGCTCGTGCAGAGGGGGAAGGGGCAGGGGCAGGGGGCTGCCTCAGAGTGATTGAGAGTGGGGGAGGGGGAGGTCCTGTGGGGGGGCAAAGTATGTGGCTGGGGGGGGAGGTAATCTGTGTGTGTGTGTGTGTGTGTGTGTGTGTGTGTGTGTGTGCATTGATCTGAGCAGCTGACTCAACTAAAAGGGACATAGGACAGGATATAGACTATGATGCAGAACACAACCACATGCCAGCTCATCACCTGTGCCGAGTGTTGCTGCAGAGGCTTGTGCACACAAAGGTGCCTTGGTTTGGGCTTACAGGAGTGTTTGGGGTTGGGCTTCCCAGGGGGCCTTCCAAATCTCTTTGAAAGGGGAGACCAAAGAGCCCCTGGGGAGCTTCCACTGTCTATTCATTCCTTCGAGACCTCTCACAAAGGGAAGACTGAAGAGCTCTTCTTTGGAGACCATGGGGAGTTTTCAGTCTTTCCGTTCATTCTTGGGTGTCTGTGTATCTACAGGGCGTGTGCAATTTCACCTGACTGCGCAGCCACCAACCTGGTATTCTTTGTCCCCACCCCTTTAATTATCCTTTAATTATCCCCACTGTCTCAGTTTTGCTGGAATCCAATGAAGATCTTGAATGCAGTCATTGCTATGAAACTTTACAGTTTATTGGGCTTTTACTACATTTTACCCACGCTGGTCCAGAAATGATGCAAGAGGCAAGGATTTCTTAGGGTGATCTCTTTTATTGGACCAACTCTATAGTTGGGTTAGTTAGACAAGCTTTCAAATACAAGACATTCTTCATCAGATCAATCCTTGACATTTTAGTCTGTGACTTTTTTATTACATGTGTAAAACCCAAGAATCCTTCCACTCTGTGGGGCAGGGAAGTCAGATGTTTCCCAAGCAGTTTTTCCTAGCTCTAGTCCTTATTCCAGGGGTTGTCAACTATGGGGTACACATACCCCTGGGGGTACTTGGGAAGCCCCCAGGAGGTATGTAGTGGGGGCACAGAGAAGTGGGGGTACTTGGGAAGCACTGCTGCCACGTGCCACCGAACCACCACTCCTGTGCACCTGCACACTGCTGCGCCACTGCTGCTTTGCGTTCAGCTGCCAGGGGACCCCTCCCCCCTCCGCCTCCCCCACGTCCAGAAGGCAGTACCTACCAGGAGGAGTATCCACCAGAACGGGTACTCTCCTTAAAAAAGGTTGAAAACCCCTGCCTTATTCCATTGCAGCCTGCATTTTGCAGGGAAAATGACAGTTTAAACAGCAACAAAGGGTTTGTTTTTTTCCCTCTCTGGATGCTGGGTGGAGGCAGGAGAAGTGGTTCTGAAGAATGATGGAGGAGGCCATATCAGGCCCTGAATACCCAGAAAAGCCAGCCTTAAGGGTGGGAGTCATGGTCAGAGGGGCACCACATATACACACACTTGTGAGTAGCACATGCTCACAGCAGCATTCACTCACCCTAGGCAGGAGAAGCAGTGTCCAGCCCAGCCTGCCCTGCCACCCCTCCTAGCCTTCAGGCCTTGCTCAGCAGGAGCCAAACTGGGCAGTGTGGGAGCCCCATGCCACTCCACCTCCCTGCCAGATTTGCCACTGCCTCCCTGTCACTGCTGACTTGGGAGGGGGCAGGCTATAGGAGGAATGCCGAATACATATTCACCCAAGGTATCATTTTCCCTTAAGGTTGCTCTGCTACCCAGGTAGAGGACAGGTCTAAGCAGACTGTCCAGAGCTCAGGACAATAGCTGAGGAACCCTAGGGACCAGGCACTGCTGCCATAGACCCATTGTTGTGACCCCTTTAGCAAGGTGCTCAGCCCTTTTCCCTCAGTGGCCCACCCAAAGCAGGGAGTGACGGTACTTCTGTGCCTGGCAGAGGAGCTGGGAGGACAGATGTTGTACAGACTGAGTTACTTGGGCACTGTGAAGAGGACACTGAACAGGCAGGCCACTGGGTGCATTAATACATGGTTAATGGCAGAGGCTAGGGATAAACATTATGCGTAAACCAGTTTAAGTGATCAGAAACTGGTTTAAATCTGTAACAGAACAGATGTTCAGTGTACATAAACCGGTTTGAAAATGGCTGAAACCAGTGTGAGATAAACCTAGCTGAATGTAGTATCAGACTTAACTGATCTGGGTCAAACCAGTTTATGTAATGTCTGTTCTAGACCCCTTGCTGGTTTAAGTTAAATCAGACTCCCCCAGCATCCCAGCATGCTCTCTGGGCTGGGCGGGGCTCTCTGCTCCACAGTAAGGCTGGCCCCTCCCCTCTGCTCCCTGGCGGAAGCTCTGGAGAGACTTGCAGGCACCACTCCCTGCTAATCAGGGATCCCCCTTCTCCTCTGCCTTACACAGACACCTCGGCATTAGCTAGCAGATCACATCCTGGCCATGGTCCATGCTGTGGCAGACAGCAGTGTCTGTTTAGAGTCTTTTGGAGTTAACTCAGCTGGTAATGTCCCTCCTTCCTTCTTTGTTTGAGAAGAGCTTGAACTAATGAGAGAGGCTGTTTGTTTTCTGATGGGCTGATAAATGTCAAAAACAGAGCTGATAAATGCTCTGTTATCAAGGAGAGGGGGAACCCCTGCCTAATCCTGCTGGAGCCTGGCCATGCCCCCCTCAGCTCAGCCTTGTGGAAGGGAATGGAGGGCTGCTGTAGTGCCCCCTGGCTTCTAGCCTGAGCCACTGCAGGCATGTGCTTTGTGGTGGCCAGAACCAGAGGGGTTACTATCATGAGCAATAAATATATGCTCTTGGAGACATCCAGGCAATTGTGTAGCAGTTAAGATTAGCTAATGCAAAGCTTGCAAGTTTGCAACCCACACAGAATTTGTCTGTCACAATTTAACCAAAGTGTTGGATCTAACTGTTTGCACTGATCATGGGACTGAATAGGCCCCAAAAATAAGCAAAACTACAAGATTAGCAGATCTAACAGGTTTTTTAAAGGTCAGCCATAACAAGATCTGACCACCTAATATAATTAGCACATTCCAAGAAATCCAAGGAATAAAAAACCAAGGGGTTGAGCTTGGGCAGAGTAATGCTAATTTCAAACCTCAGAGTAATGTGGTATAATTTGCTTATTGGGTGAACCTGAGTTCAGGCGGTAAACTTTCACGATAATTTCTAATACCTTTTAATCCCATAGGGTAATAGCTATATGGCAAGATTGTGAGTGGCTCTAAAACCAACAGATTAGCATAAGATAAGGCATAAAGGAACACACATGTCAAGTAACCAGTTTGAAGGATGGGACAGAAGGACCATCGCTGTACCAAGCCTGGCCCCTGGACTCCCACTGTAAGCGAGGACCGGATCCTGACCAAGGGATCTTCCCAGTGACCCCTCAGACAACGTTGATCAGGGACGCCTGACTTCTCTGGAACAACTTGGTGTGCACCTGGCACAGAGGGACTGCTAATAAGTTGCCAACCCCATGTGGGAACTCTTTGTCGTTCTGTCTATCTGTTGTTATTATTCACTATTAGCTCTTTATTATTGTACTATTTGTTTGTCGCATTAACCTTTCCGTTAACTGTTGTATGCTAACCTATAAGTAAATTTGCCTTTACTTCACTCCCGACTCGCCTCCTCGATCCCAAACCCAGCAGCCTAACGGTTGATACACTCACAGCACCTAGCTGGCCTGTGGCAGTGCCTACATGTCTGGGATATCTGTACAGTTGCAAACTGATTTAGCCTAGCCAGGTTACACTATCCTGCAAAGACTCAAAAAGGCTGAGTCAGAATTATTCAATGTCTGTCCCTAGCCAGGGAGATTGCCTGGACATTTCCAGAACCCTGAAGAGGAGGGTCTTCACCCCAGACAGGGGCTGTTGCTCCAGCTGTGCCTGGCACATGGCCAAGCTAGTAGCACAAGTGAGTGTACCCACATTTGCTCACGCAGACACAGTATCTGCAGCCCAGCAAATACACAGCAGAGCAGAAGTTTGGCTGAGACCCAGGGAAAGCGGGCTAGCTCTAGCCTCAGGGCTGGGCTGATATGCTCCTTACATGAGTGTCAGCCTTGTAATCCTGGATTCAAGTCTCTGTTCCAGAAGTAAGCTCTCCTTACATGCAATCAGCATGGAAGCAGCTGGCATTGCCCTGCTATACCCCTGCTGTACATTGATCTATTCTAAAAGCAACAACCACCTGCAGAACCATCCCTTGGGGGGGGCGAATTGGGGCAACTGCCCTGGGTCCCACGCTTTGGGGGGCCCTGTGCTTTAGGAAGCCCTGCGGAGAGTGCTGTAAAGGCCCTGCTGGCCACCATATGGCATCAGTTCCACACTCCAACCACTCGCCACTCCCACCCTCCCAATCACACAGGCCCCGCACAGCGTGTTATGCCCTGGGCCCCACACACCCCTAGAGGCAGCTCTTACCACCTGCTACCTTGGAATTAAACCCAGCTCAGCTGTTCACTGCAACTTTCAGAGTCCCACTATAGTGGGTTTTTCAACCCACTATGAGGAAAACCTAGAAGCAGTACTGTAGCAAGGAAGTTTGATGCCTGGGGCAAGCCCCCAGTGGCAGCCCGCCCTCACCCCACGCACAGATCCAGGGTTACATGCCCACCATGCTTGCCCAGGCATGCACACAGTGTCAGGAGCTGCCTCCTACCCCGCCAACGAGCAGCTCTCGATTCCATTCAGCACCCTACCCCGCTGGGCAGAAATTGCCCCAGTCTCAACCCCCCTCCTCCCTCACTGGGGGGCCTTGATTTGCCCCCCTCCATGCCCCTTCCCTTCCCCTGCCCCTCCCCCTCCCAACAGAGTCACCAGCTGGACACTACTCTCCAAGCTGCCAGGCTGGCTGCGTGCATGCTGTGGTTGTGCACATGAATGCAGTATTTATTGGTGACATTATTGGCCAGACAAGCCAAAATTTTTCAAAATATTTATAACAAAATATCGACTCACAGCTTACCTGTTGGTGCCCCTTTGCTTCAGTGCCCGGGGCAGTTTGCCCCACTCACTCCTCCCTTGCTATGGTACTGCCTAGAAGGGCCTTTCTTTGCTCTCTGGTGGGGGATCCAGGTAATGAAAGAGGGTAGAAGTATAGGAGGATACGTTCCTGAAATCTTCTAAAAGTAGGCATTATTCATATCTACATTAGTCCCTGAAGAAGCCAGTCAACAGTCAGTTGTACATTTGGTCTCATTTTTGAAGTTCTGATCTCCAGCCAATTCAGATATTGACCGTCCATCTTTCAATGCTTACTCACCCACCGATACATCTCTAATTTAATGCGATTATGTCATCTCTGGGTTATCATGTTTGATACTAAGTTGACCAGTATCAGAATCATGGGGTATTGGACACAGTTCTTTTAGGGACGGTTTCTCCCAATGCAAGAGGGCTGCAAGTGGGGCAGTCAGGGTTCAAGTTATGGGACAGCTGAGTCCTGCCCCCCCCCCACCATAAGAGATGAGATCCCCCTGTAAGATTTGAAAATCATGACTTGGGGGGGGTCTCCAATTTTATTAAAGCATCAAGATGGGCAGCCCATTTTTTTTGCAGACCCCCTAAGAATCAAAGTGCAATTTGAACCCTGGGGGCAGTAATGCTAATCCAGCAGGGTTGTGTTCCTTCCTAAATGAGATCCTGCCAGTCCCAGCTCCAGGAAGCCTGTGTGCTCCAGTATCTCTACCTTGGGGCAGAATTTGCAGCGTAAAGAAGGACACAAACAGAACATGATGTCCCTGGAGAAGCAGAAATGAGAGGGGAGAGAGAGACCAGACTATTTGTCAGGGGGTCAGCCCATACCCTCTGCCCCCAGGCCTTCCTTTCCCACAAGGATGTGGAGGGGAAGAGGAGAGGGCACACTTCAGCTCCCAGTTTTAATCCTTTTGCAACTTCCACACAAATTTCCCTTCCAGGTAAGGTGTTTTGTGCTTCACTACGGATTACCTTGCTAATGCCTTAGGTTTGGTTACTATGCGTCCGGGTTTTCCCAGACATGTCATCTTCTTTGGCCCCCTGTGCTGCTTCCAGGTGTTTTTTTTTAAATGCAAGCCAAATATCCAGGATGTCCTCCCCCGGTCTGTTTTCAATATGGCCACCAATAGGTAGCACTACAGTTCCCAGAATATCTAGTGTGGTGCATGAGCGATTGGGAGCTGAGTTTGCAATTTTGCTTTGCTCTGCTGGTGGGAGCAGGGGGAGGGCAATCAGAGGCAGCAGGGAGTGGAGCACAGAGGGTCGGAAGTGAGGGGCACCGGCAGGGCCGAGAGGGCAGGGGCTGTGGGCCAGAATGAGCAGCACCAGCAGGTCGGGGGTGTAGGAGGCTGCAGGTCAGGAGTGAGGATCATTGGCAGGGCTGGGGTCAGTGGGCTGGGAATGAGGGGCAGCAGCAGGGCTATGGGGGGGGCAGGGCTGTGGCTTGTTTGTGAGGGGCAAAAGAATGGGCAGGGGCAGGGCACTGACATGTCACTGCCCCCCAACCATCATATTCCCCCCCCCCCCACCACCACCACCACCAGGTGTCCTCTTTTTTGGACCTGGAATACTTACATTGTTATGCAGTTGACTGGTAAAATTGCACAATAAATTTAGTCTGACCATACAAAGTAAGACCAGCTGCATGTGCAAAGTAATTATCACATGATAAATGTGCCTATCCAGCTATGAAAAGAGGCAACCAGCTATAAAGATAGTGCTTGAAAATGTGGAAGCACACTAGAGCTGGTTTCTATCCAGCTTTAATCTGAACATATAGCAGGGCCCTTCAGTAGCTGCACCTACCTGGTCAGCTAATTGAAGCATCTACAGAGGCATTTGCAGAGAGTCCAGATTCTTTGCTTTCCTGGGTCCTGACTGATTGACCATACACCAATATGGCCCAGCCACCCAGCTGAGCACTTACAATGATACACTAGCAATCCTTGGAGGTCTCGCTGTGCAGTTCTGAATCTTCCTGACCATGGATTCTCTGGGGCAGTTCTGCCTTTGATCTGGAACTGTCTGGCTCAGTTGTCAATGCCAGCTGTTATGTCTTGTCCCCCTCCTTATACCCTTGGTAATATTTCAATGCAGGCTATGAAGTTTCCAGGTGAAACTCAACTGTGAGATGCATCTGAATTCCCAGACAAGGATCTTTGGGTAAATCTGATATCTTTTATTAGACTAACTAAAATAGCTGGAAAAATTCTTCTTGGCAAGCTTTCAGGTACAAACAACTTTCATCAGGGTGAATTCCTGTGTCTTTCTAACCTGCAGAAGGACAGAATGATTTGTTTTTCTTACTAGGCATGGCTAAAATCAGGTGTTGGACAGTGCCCTCATCCCCCTGCTTTTGCTGCGGCAGGCTGCGGTGTTTTTGGGTAATGCACTTTGCAGTTATGTTGCAGAGTTGCTGTTGCTACAGCTGTCAGGGGTCTTTTTCCCTACCTTTCCCAGAGGCATTGGGTGTTGGCTGCAGACAAGGCTGGGCCTGGTGACTGGACTATGCTGAAGCTCCTGCTGGGACTTAGAGCCAGAGGTTCCTGGCTAGAGGAGTTTTCCCCTCTGCTCAGGATCATACAGATGCCATGCTGGGGATCAGGAAAGGATTTTACCCTGTGGTCACATTGGTATGGACTGTAGGGATTTTTGCCTTCCTGTGTAGGTGGGTGGGGGGAACATGGCCCTCTTCCTTAGATCTCTCAAGTGTATTTTTAACAACGCTTGCAGCAGCAGGATATTGGCCACCATTGTCCCCCTGCTTTACCTGTGGGTGGTTAATGTGGAGTGACCACAGACCCCTGGTCCTCCAGACCTACTGGAGAGAACCAGAAAGCTGTTTTAGGGGTACGGTACAGTAATAAAGATCAAACAGCCTTGGAGGAGGAGCAGATTGCAACACATACAAGATGGCTGCATGTGTCTTTGTTTCACTCACACCACAGTCTCCAGCATTTAAGGCTCCCATATGTGGCCTTACTTCCACTGACTTCCTTTCCAATGACTCCCTGACAGCTGCCGGTAGATGACTTGCAGGGGAGATACCATGATGATAGTTTCAGCCCAGGTGTTTTTACTGACCGGGGGGAGATCCCCTTCTTCTCAGCCTTGAATGACTTGGTGTAGTTGAGGGTGGAGACCTATTCATTTGCCCTGCTGGCAGCCCCGCCCCCCCCCCCCCCCCCCCCCCCCCGGATCTCAGCTACACAATTTATGGTGGTGGGGGATTACTCTTGGACTTTCCCCTTGGCTTGCTCCTTTGGTGTTTTGGCTGGGGGCAAGCAAGACTAGGGGGCATCTCAACTCCAAGGTCTCCAGGCTCGGGGCTTGCATGTAGGATGCCTGCCATGGATTGGCAGACTAGGTTCTTTGGGTAGATGTGCTATCTTTTATTAGACAAACTAAATAAGTTGGAAAAATTGTTCTTTGCAAGCTTTTGGACACAAACTCTGAAGCCCCAAAATGAAGAGTCTGGGAGACAGGATACTTGCTGGTGGTAGTGCCACACAGACTTGAATGATTGGAACTGATTATGGCTGATGTGACCAGAGACCAAAAATTAAAAAAAAAAAAAAATTGAGACTGGGGCCACAGGTCCCAGAGCAGAAGACCTGGGGAGCCATAGCAGGAGAAAGAAACCAGAGCAGAAGGCTTGGGGCTGAGTGCAGGCTGGCTCCATCCATCCCCATCAATTCTCACAGAGCAAACCTCATCATATCAGACCCAAGGCATGGAGGACAACTCCCATTCTCTCACCCTCCTGTGAGTACTGGGGTCCCAGGGCCAGTGTGCAGATCCACTCTATGCCCATATGGGCACCAGCAGGATAGGGGTAGCTCAGTTAAATGTAAGAGCCATTTCCTGTGGGCCAGGCCTAGCCTCTGGATACCTGGAGTTGAGGACTAGAGGGTTTCCCCTCTGGTTGCACATGTGTGTGTGCACATGCATGCTGTTCACACTCACTCTCCTGTCTCAGCCCAAGGTGCCCCAGTTCCTCTATCCCAGTGGGGCCTGTGTGCTCCTGCAGCAGGGTAGGACTCCTGGATTCTATCCCAGCAATTGGAGTGGGGTCCAGTCTTGGGATCAGAAGGGGCTGCTGGAATTCACAAGGGTGTGGAGCTGAGAATTTATACACTTAATCCATAAACAGACATCAGATCCCCCTTCCTGACAAAGCCTGTAGGACCCTGGAATCCTACAGACATACAAGCCCATTGTCTCACCTTAAGTACCTGGGAAATATCCAGTAAGTACCTGTGAAGCACCGAGATAACTTCCCCCCACAATAGCAGCCAATTGGAGTTCATTGCCAATCAAGCTGCTTATGTAAACAATTTGTCTGTGGCAGATTAAGGTGTGATGCCTTCTGTTGTGTGAGGGTTGACTATATAGTTTTGCTAAGAGGTCATACAATGGATCTGTATAGGATGATTTGGATAGGGCTGATCCTGCCTCAGGCAGGGGTTGGACTAGATGTCCTCTGGAGCTGTCTTCCAGCCCTACTTCTCTGTGATTCTATGACTGCGCCTTTCCTACCACCCCCAACCTGTTTTGATTGGGAGTCTGAGATAATCAGAGTTGAAATAAACCCAACATCTGCTTTTAGCCTGTGTCTGCCCCAGATACCCAAAGCTGGGAAGATAAGAAGGGGCCCTCTGCTTCAGTCACACTTCTGCTTTAGTTACATGGCATACACTCGTTGGAAGGGAGAGGCCATCACAAGAGAAGGCTATACCTCAGTAGCTCGGGAATGCAGGGGGTGGTCAGGAAGGCCAAGGCAGAAATGGAGCTGGGACTAGCAACCCAGATCAAGGACAACAAGAAGTCCTTTTTCAAATTCATAGGAGGGAAAAGAAGGTGCCAAGTAACGTGGGGCCTCTACAGGACATGCTAGGAAATCTGGTCATCTCACCTGATGGTAAAGCTGACATATTCAACAATTTCTTTGCCTCCGTATTTCTGAGGAGGGACTCGGATATCTCCCCCACTGGCCCCCCGAGGGACTTGTAGGTGGCACACCCAGGCCTAGGGTTAATGTGGACCTTGTCAGGGAACTTCCTGAGGGACTAGATGTATTTAAATCTGCAGGTCCTGATGATCTCCACCCCAGAGTACTGAAGGAATTAGCAGGGGTCATTGCGGGACCCCTGGCACAGCTCTACAAGCAGTCATGGCACTCGGGCGATGTGCTGGAGGACTGGAAAAGGGCCAATGTGGTCCCCATCTTCAAAAAAGGGAGGAAGGAGGACCCAGGAAACTACAGGCCTGTGAGTCTTACCTCAGTCCCGGGGAAGCTTTCCGAAAGAATTATCCTGGCACGTGTCCAGGGAGGGCCAGCAGGGGAGGTTATGGTCAGGGGCAACCAGCATGGGTTCATTAGGGGCAGGTCCTGTCAGACCAACCTGGTGGCCTTCTATGACCAGGTCACCAAGTCCTTGGATGCAGGTGTCACAGTGAATATAGTCTTTCTGGACTTCAGGAAGGCCTTTGACACAGTCTCTCACCGCATTCTTAGTAAGAAACTAGGAGACAGCGGTGTTGATGCCTACACGGTCAGATGGGTCACTAACTGGATGGAGGGCTGCACCCAGAGAGTGGTGGTGGACGGGTCTTATTCGACCTGGAGGGATGTGGGCCATGGGGTTCCCCAGGGCTCAGTCCTCAGGCCCGCACTATTCAACATCTTCATCAGTGACTGGGGCTGGGGGTAGAAAGCACCCTGTTCACGTTCACAGATGACACTAAGAAGTGGGTATGCTAGTAGGAAGGAACAGGCTGCAAGCGGATCTAGACAGGTTATAGGGGTGGGCCGATGAGAACAGGATGGGGTTCAACACTGACAAGTGCAGGGTAATGCACCTGGGGAGGAAGAACCAGTGGCACACCTACAGGCTGGGGAACTCCCTTCTCGCCAGTGTCGAGACAGAAAAGCGTCTTGGAGTCATCATTGATGCCACAATGAACATGGGCCAACGAAGTGGGGACGTGGTCAGGAAGGCCAACCATACCTTGTCATGCTTCCACAGATGCATCTCAAGCAGGTCCAAGGAAGTGATCCTCCCCCTCTATGCGGCACTGGTCAGGCCGCAGTTGGAGTACTGCATCAAGTTCTGGGCACCACACTACAGGAAGGATGTGGCCAACATGGAGAGTGTCCAGAGGAGGGCCACCCACATGATCGGGGTCAGCAGGGCAGGCCCTAAGAGGAGAGGCTATGGGACCTCAACCTGTTCAGCCTCCAAAAGAGAAGGCTGAGAGGGGATCTAGTGGCAGTCTACAAACTAGTCAAGGGGGACCAGCAGGCATTGGGAGAGTCCCTGTTTTCCCCAAGCACTCCTGGGAGTTACAAGAAACAATGGACACAAGCTAGCAGAGGGTAGTTTCAGGCTAGAAATTAGGAGGCGCTGTTTCACTGTCAGGGTGGCTAGGACCTGGAACCAACTTCCAAAAGAAGTGGTGCTGGCTCCTACCCTGGGGGGTCTTTAAAAAGAGGATGGATGAACATCTGGCCAGGGTCGTTTGACCCCAGTACTCTTTCCTGCCACGGCAGAGGGTCAGACTAGATGATCTCCTCAGGTCCCTTTCAAGCCTACCAACTATGAAACTATGAAACTAAGAACAGGCATACACATTGCATGTTACAGCCACTCAACCCTGAGTTAGGGTAGGCACCTGGGGACAGGCCTGCGTGGGTCATAGCAAAGACATGAATCACTGCACCTGGGGTGGTGTGCTGAGAACTGGAGTACTCTGCATGGCACAGCCCCCCAGGTCTGATATGGAAGGGGCAGCTGAGCCTGGCCTGTTTTTACCTGGCAGCAGTGGAGATTGCAGAGAGTGGGTGGGTGGTGAGAACAGACACATGCTGTGCTTGGCTGAGAGAGGGTTGGGTCTGCTTGCCATGTGGCACTGTTCTCAGACAGAGCTGAGAGTGGAGAAAGAGCCTGCTCTGTGCATGGCAGGGACACATCTGGCTAAGATGAGGGAGCTGAGAGACCAGGTCTGCTCAGTTTATGGCAGAGGGTGGAGAAGCTCAACAGAGGCCAGGTGGAAGGAGGGCACCAATATTCCCAGTGCTGGGTTGGCCTGAGGATCTGAGGATGGGGCTTTTCAATGCCCAGTACGAATACTAGGTGCCAGTTAAGGTGTGGGTAGCTGAGAACAGGCAAACTCAGTGCATGACACAGACTGGTTGTGCTGAAATGAGTGCATAGGGTTGGGAAATAAGCTGTTTAGTGCCTGGGACAGATTGAACAGCCCCTCATGAACTGTGAAACAGCGGTGACGCTGGTGGCTTGTTACCAGCTTTGGCCATTTGCAAGGGACCAGGACCAAGCTATAAAAGTGTGACTAAAGCAGAAGGCCCCAAGCTCCATCTCTGTGTGGTCACAGAGTCAGGGGTATCCCTAGGAGAGTTGAATCGGGGTGACCACCCTGGGCCCTGTGCTTTGGGGGGCCCCACAGAGCCGGGCAGAGTGGTGGTAGTGACTCCACACTGCTGCTGGCTTCACAGCCAGCCAGCAGCTTGGCAACCCCTGCCCTTCACCGCCAAATCCACCGCCAGCTTCCTGGCATCCAGGGGCAGGGCTCCCGCACAGGCTGATTTGCCCCAGGCCCCGCACCCTGCTCGGGTCGTCTCTGCACAAAGTGACCCTTTGCAGAAGTTACAATTAGCTTGGCAAGCAAGTAAAGAAAGCAGTCAATGCATCCAGCTGAATTAGTGGTGAGATCTTAAAAGGGATTTTAGCTTACTGTTTGGTGTAACTGAATATTTTAGATGCAGTTTTGCTAGCATAGATTTATTTGTGCTAAGTTATAAAAAAACCCCAAGAGCCTCTTCAGAGGAAACCATAAACTACGGCAAAAAGGAAACAAGATAGTAACAAACAACATTTGAGGATGGTAAAGGAAAATGTCAAGGAATCCTTCCTTTCAAAATTGTATTTTTCCTCAATTCCAGCTAATTCACACCTTCCAAGTCTATAGTTCCATCCAGTTTCCAAAGTCTCATTGAAACACAGGCATTAAAATCAGTCAATCATAGGAAGTTTGTTAGGATTAGCCATGTAGAAACTGGAGGGAAACCTGGAGACCTCAACAAATTGAAAAAGATCTGTTGCTACTTGGTGTGGCACCTTTCCCCCTTTTCTGCATCCTCTCAGCTGGTAGGGATGAGTCTGTGCACTGTCACCAGCTGCCACTGTGACATGGGGATAACTAGTGTTCCTCCTTGTGCTTTGAGATATATACAAAACAGCTGGGCTCCAGCCCTGTGTCTTGTCTCTCTTAGCAGCAACCAGAGGATGATTTCACTTGTCATTCAGGCAACATGTTACAAGTCCACTCAAACCCTAGAGGAGTCGTCTGCTCCCTCCTTTTTTTCCCTTGGGTAAACTCACCCTCTTGTGTCCACACATTTTAGGATCTGGGCACAGGAAGGAGAGAAATGGCCACAAATAGAAAGAAACCCTCTGCTCATTCCCCAGGTGAGGGGAGGAGGAGACCTGTGCATGGTGGGTGATGGCCAGAGTGCTTGGGACCAAGGGCTCTGTGGCTCTTAGGGGTGGAATCTGGGGCAGGAGGTTTCCCTGGTGGCCAATGACAAGGAGTGTTGGGTTCCCAGGGCTTCTTAGCAATTGGGGTTACGAAATGTTGGGGCCGTGCTTTTCCACAGTGCTTGTCTAGGTGGAATGTGGAAGCCACAGGGATCTGGCACGGCTGAATGAGGGCCTGTCCTAGCACAAAACATTTGTGGTGGCAGAGGGACTGGACTGTGACAATCCAAAGGTGATAGGGTGGTTTGGGAGGACGGACTATTGGGTCCTGAGGTTTCAATGATGGGTCAGTAGGGGAATGCTGGTACCCGAGGCTTCCGTGGGAGAGGTGAGGCCTGTGGGCTCTGTAATGGTTGAGGGGTAGATAGTCTCTACCCAAGGGTTCATGGTTTTGGGAGGTGGATTATAGAGTCCAGGGATTTCATGGTTGTTCAGGTGGTCACCTGTTGGAATCTGAGCTGATGGTAGTTGGAGACTTAAATGCTGGGGTCCAAGAATTCTGTGGTGGTTGCTGGGGGTGCAATATCTGGGCCCAAGGGTTCCACGCTGGTTTGGGGGCGGGGGGGAAACATTTGGTCCCGAGGGTTCTGTGATGGGTAAGGGAGTGGCTTATTTGCTCCTGACGTTTCAGTGGCTGATGGGGGAACAGCACTTTGGTGCCTGTAGGTTCTGCGGGCATCAGTGAGGTACAACCTGGGGCTTGAGGGCACTGTGGTGCTCGAAGAGCGGAGTGCTCAGTCCCAAGGGCTCTGTGCCAGTTATTTGAGTGCAATGCTTGGGCCCAAGGGTTCTCTGGTGGGTGGATGCGACAAGTTTCGGTGCTGGGTAATTAAAGTGTGGAACTGGGTAATTAAAGTGTGGAACTCGTTGCCACCAGATGTGGTGGAAGCTGACAGTTTAGCCGGATTTAAAAAGGGACTGGGTGAATTCTTGGAGAAAAGGGGTATTAGTAGCTATTGAGCATGCGAGTGAGGGGTGTGGCCTCTGAGTCAGAATTTTGTAGATCTTAATCCTGGAGCCTGCAATTGAAAAAGGAACAATGGAAAAAACCCTGCTCAGACCCAGTTCACTCTCCCTTCAGCATCTGCTTGCTCTCTGCCCTGTGTGACACAGGACAGGAGACTGGACAAGATGGATCTACGATTTGACTCAGTACATGGCAATTCTTATCTTCTTAGGCAGGGTTTCATTGCTGTTGTGGGGTGACGGGGGTCAAAGATTCCTGCCCAAGGTCTCCATGGCAGTTAGGCAGGGTGGTATATTCTGATATATTCCTGTGCTCAAGCATTCCATTGCCCTACCTGCCACAGAACCCCTGGAGCCCAAAAATTCAACCCCAACAATTCTCACAGGACCCTTGAGCACCAACATCCATCCCACCTCCCCACCCCAAATGCTGCAGAGCACTGGGGCCAGGACATGCCCCCCCAGCTACTACAGAAACCCAAACCAAACACTGAGCCAAACATTCCCCATGCTCCATGACCCTGGGATTCCTAAAACTCTGCCCCTGCCAAACATCATGGAGACAGAAACAGTTAGCTGCGTTCGTCTAAAGTCAGGCAGAAGGCAGGATTGATTTGCACTTCGCAGCCTAAGTAAAATAAGCCAACTGTTACAGCTACCTCCATACCAGCAGCTCTCATCCTAAACACACCACTACATCCATCATCCACAGCCAAGCTCTATGTTACAACTGTATCTCCTCTGATCCCACTGACCACCACACATACCTTAAGGCTCTTGAACAGGGATTCCTACACTTGCAATATAATCCTAAAACTGTAGCTGCTCATATCAACAAAGCCAGATTCTGACCTGCTACAATACTAACCCCAAGAAAGGAAAGCCGAATCCCTCTATCACCTACAGCCTGCAGCTTGAACACCTTGGACACGTCATCAATGACCTCTTGGAAAATGATGACCATCTAAAGATAGCCATGGGGGACAAGCCTATCCTGGTTCACAGGCAGCCCCCCAACCTCAAACAGCATCACTCCAGCAACAGGCTACCTAACCCCTATTGGCACCAACGCACCAGATCTGGCACTGTTACAGAGCAGATGCCAAGTGTGCCCACTCATCTATTACAGAGCATATGCCAGATGCCAACTGTACCACCTCATCAAAACAGACCACATCATTACTGGAATTATAACATGAATTATAACATCCTAGATTAATTTACCAGTACCTTTACCAAGATCATACACACCATCACCTGCTTACAGTGCCCTTCTGCTGTCTATATTGGACAGACAGGGTGACCTCTACATGTAAAAAATGAATGAACATTGATCTGACATCAGTTCCAGAAAGACACAGAAGCCTGTCACAGGACACTTTAAACCCCCTGGACAGTTCATTGCTGACCTCAGAGTGACTGTTCTTAGACAACAAAACTTTAAAAATTAGCTTGAATGGGAAATTGCAGAACAAGAAATCATCCAGATTGAATTGTGTTAAATCTAGGATCTAACCAAGACTATGGGGTTTTGTCTTACTCTTACACTCCCATTACCTGGATTATCTTTAATAACTCCTATGTCCCTCAGTAAATTAGCTGCTTTGTTTTTCTCCCTCCTACCCACCTTGTATTTATCAGTAATTTATGCAGCCACACCTTGTCATGCATCCAAAGGTGCATCTCAAGTCAGTCCAGAGAGGTGATACTCCCTTTTTGCGACTTTGGTCAGACCGCAGTTGGAGTACTGCATCCAGTTCTGGGCGCCACACTTCAAAAGGGATGTGGCCAGCCTGGAGAGGGTTCAGAGGAGGGCCACCCGCTTGATGAGAGGGCAGCAGGACAGGCCCTACAAGGAGAGACTGAGGGACCTGAACCTGTTCAGCCTCAGCAAAAGGAGGCTGAGGGGGGACCTGGTGGCTGCCTACAAACTCATCAGGGGGGATCAACAGCAAATCAACAGCACCACCTGGGGTGACAAGGAACAATGGTAATAAGCTGATGGAGAATAGGTTTAGGTTTGAGATCAGAAGGCAATATTTTACAGTTAGGGTGGCCAAAATCTGGAACCAACTTCCCAGGGAAGTGGTCCTCGTCCCTACCTTGGGCAAATTCAAGAGGAGGTTGGACGATCACCTGTCTGCGGTCTTGTGAACCCAGCATTCATTCCTGCCTGTGGCAGGGGTCAGGCTAGATGATCTGTTCAGGTCCCTCCTGACCCTAGCTACTATGAGACTATGAGTAGTGCCCCTTTTTTTTTCTCCATCCTTCCCTACCCTTTGTAATTCAATCACTACTTTCTCTTTAGCTCTTCCTGCAGTTCTTTCACAGTATCTGAGTGATGATGAAGTAAGCCCTCTGCTTATGAAAGCTTACACTATGCCTCTCTGATTTAGTCTATAAGGAATAAATCTACCCTGAATTCTGCTTAGCGTCAGGGGAAAACTGCTCTTTGCAAGCTTTCAGGCACAAACACCAGACCTCCACATTCTGTGACAGACTGTGGTATTTTCTGTAATATTTCTGGGTTAAATGTATTTATATTGCAATAATGGTGTGTGCCTTTCTTTTCCTGACTAACCTGTATGCTGGGGAAAAAATGGGTTAATGTAGTGTCACCCTCAAAGGATGTGGCCTTCATGCCTCAGTTACTTGGGAATGGGCCATCCAGAGAACAATGAGCCAGGCTGCATAGAAGATACACTAGAGCCCCATTTAATCCAGGCTCCAGCACTTGAGACTCCCTGCTGTTCCTGGTGCCTGGGAGGGATTTCAAGAGTCCCAGTGTAGAGTGTGTTTTGAAAGGTGCAGAACAAGGGTCTTTGGATAAATGTGATAACTTTTACTAGACCAACTAAATAGTTAGAAAAATTGTTCTTTGCAAGTTTTGCAAGTTTCAGGCACAAACACCCTTCTTCAGGTATATTGAAATGGGGACTCCCAGTGACATAGGGAGGAAAGAGAGTGAAAGGCAAAAGAAAAGTCTGAGAGGTTGAGACAACAGCTGGGGCTGAGACTGTGCTTAGCAGCTGGCCACGGGAATGATGGGCTTCACTAACCTATCCTTGTGAAAGGTTCCCATACTTACCTGGCAGGGGAAATACCATGACCACTAACATGGTTTTCCATTTGCAATGGAAACCACTTTCTTGGCAAGGAGTAGTACCATGACCGAGGTAATGTATAGTTAGTCTCCCACTTTCACTTCCAGTGGGAAGATCTCGGCTATACCCCGACTTTAGGGAAATAGGAGGTTTCTCCCTAGCTTCCTCCAGTGGCCATACAGTTGAGGACAAGCGAAACTCAGGGACATCTGAACCCCAAGCCTCTGGGGTTGGGCCTGCACATAGGATGCCTGCCAAAGGGTTTGGAAGCATCTGAAGCCCCAGGTGGGGATGGAGGATGCTTGCTGGTAGCAGGGGCAACTGTGGTTCTTGAATGACTCAGAGATTTGGAATTGATTTGGCTGATTTGGCTTGGGACATGAAAAAATTTCCTTTAAAAAAACCCAAAACACAAAAAAAATGGGCATTGTGGCCCAAAGACTTCCTGGTATATGGCTTTTGACTAATAAATGCTGGCTTCGTTGCATTAAGGCGATTTACATACGTCTACACAACCACGCCCTAAGGCACATTAATGCAGGTGTGTGGACCGACCTGGGACTAAAATTAGTGCAAAGTGTGTCCCTGTTATAGAGCAGTGCAGTAACAATCACCATAAGCCTTTATGTTTAAAAGAAATGAATTCTTTGTTATAATGTAAGAATGTAATATGCACACACACACTTAAACAGGCATAAAAAGTATTTTAGATTTGGCTGGATATTATTGTTTCACCTTAACATGCTACTGTAAAAAAAATCTGTAATTAGCACATGAACTGCACAAATGTATCTTTAAAGCAGCTAAGAAAAACGTTTACAATCTTGTATAAATCCTCGCATCTGATATGTTCCTTACTGGAGGGAGCAGAGACCAGACCTACAATCTTAACATAAGCATGTAGTAATTCAGCATTTTACTTTTAGCAAAAGCAATCATTAAATGCCTTTTCCAAGGTGACATTATCTCTGCCCTCTTCCCTTCCCCCCTTTCCCCCACTTCCTTCCCCAGGCTTTTAGCTGCAAGAAGAAGGGGGAAGGGGAACGGAGGGAGATTTACAGAATAAAAAAAAATCCATGAGTGGTTGGAATTACTGCAGCCTTTTCTTACTTTGCTCGTAACAACACATCAGAACCCAAATGCACATGCCAGCACCATCAGTTACAATTCCAGACCACCACTGCTGTTTGCTATCAGCATTTTTCAGATTTATCTGGACAATAATGTCTCTAGGAGAATCCAGGTTGAATTCTGGAATCATTTTCCATTTCCGAAGTTAACCCCTTGCTGTGCTTCAGTTGTTACTTTCCCTTCTAGGAAGGGCAGGCTGGGCTGTTGCTGGATTTGTTAACAGCTTGTGTTGAAGCTTGAGTTGCGATATAGATCTGAGGCCATTCTCTAACGGTCAGGCTAAGTCCTATGGGCAGGCTTGGGTTGAGAACTAAGCACCCTTAGTTAATTAATGTCCGGGAGTCCTGACACTGCGACACAGTCCTTGGTGTTGGCTGTGTCACTACATTTCTCTTCACAGGCAAACTGATTCCAGAAGCCATTCAGTCTGAATCACAATGATTAGCACATGAGAGAGGACAGGTGAGAGGAGATTTGGGGAGGGGGGGGAGGGGAAATATATTTCTATATATATAAATAGATAGTGATATATATACAGCATCTAACATGCCATTCTTTCCAACCCTTCACCCATTTTCAAAGCCTACACACATACCAAAAATCTCACATCTGCACACCCACACACCTGTTACAATGATCGCACCCGACCCATGTCGATCCACTTTCCTTTCCTCGTTACATTTATATTGTCCCTTGGGTTCTAGCTCTGATTACGAACTTTAAGCCCTTAACAGCTCATATCATTGTTACTGTTGCTGTCTCTGGTGGTTTAGATATGTGAGGGTCAACTGCAGTGAGCTGAGATGCTTAGGCCAGTGATTACATCAACAAAGAGGACCCCAGGTAAGAACAATGGTCACCCGTCATGACTCAGTTTCCCTGTTCCATTGGCCAAGAGACAGAGATCTCAGAGAATAGGGTGGGAATAATAGAAATTTGAATCAGAACTGTATAAAAAGCCTCAACAAAAGGCAAACAGGTGGGAGCCTGGAATTTGCCTGACCTATGAGGGATTGATTTGGAGGGGCTTGAGACCTCAGTAAGTATATTTATATATCTATATATTCTCTGCTGCTATTGGTAATTTTTGTCAGATTGCTAATATCCCACTAGTTTGGAGGAGCTTGCTTTGGCTTGTCTTGAACTTCAGATAGAATAAAAGCCCTCAGAGTCATTCTGCATATAACATTAGAATTCCTGCATTAAGAAAAAGGGAAAAGGCTGCAGTTGCAGAGAGATGCATCCTCTAGTGCCCCGACCCCCCAACCCTTTTCATTTTTTCCTTTTTCCTTTCCAGTTCCAGAAATGCCAAGGTCCGCATCTGTACTTAGAATTTTTCCTCTTGTTCAATGTGACCTTTTTCCTTAACTTAGTTTTGAACACACAAACATTGATAATGAAAGAAAAAAATAACAATCCAATTTTACCGATTTAAAAGACAAACTTGGGGGAGTCTGTTGTATTGGATGTATTTGTGTTCAATATATCTTTTTCCAGTTCCCCAAGTGATAGGTGTTTCCCAAGTGATAGGTGTAGCATTGCATGTGTGTCTGTTTGGTAAATCTGCCTAGGGTAGTGTAACAGTGAGGTTGTAGCCATGATGGTCTAGAAATGATGCAAGGCCAGGGTTTCTTAGAGTGATCTTTGTATTGGACCAAGTAGGTAGCTGGAATAAAGTTAGATAAATATCTGCTGCACCTGAGAATTTCTCCCTGCCTTCCCCTAGACTGTGCTTCACTTGCTGTGCCTGGCTTCCTACAATGGAGACCTGACGAAGTATGTCTTGCATTTGAAAGCCCAATTTTGTCCCAGTGACATAGTTGCTTCAATAAAAGAGATCATCCTAAGAAATCCATGTCTATTTAGGGAACAGAACAACTGGACAGGTGGCTTATGGCCATAGTTGGATTTATTCAGCACAATACTTCCGAACCTCCCTCTTCAGAGAGGAGGCAGCAGCTGCAGGCTGCGTCACTTGGAGATAAAGGGGGTTCTTTAGGGCTGTGTCCTGAGGGATACAGGGGCTCATGGGGAAAGTGGGGCTCAGGGGACTTCTGAGGGGAAGGTGGGTGACCTAGTATTTGGGATGATAGTGGTTTGTGGGACTATCCCTGGGTGGAGAGAGGCATTGAGCAGGGGCTAAGGGTGATGGAGAACAGAGGGCAATGCGATGGATATAGGCATAAGAAGATTCCCCTCTTAGACCGCATTTATGGGGCTGGCCTCTTTTTGAGGCTTTACCTTGCTGCTTTTCTAATCTGTGCCAGCCATCAGAGGCTTTTCCTGACTGCCCCATCTCTGAGAAATATTACCTCTCTCTTTGCTTTGGCCTTGGCATATCTCAGGAGTGTCTCGTGTTGAATTCACATTGGCTTCAGTCACAAACTCAGTTCTGTGGCACCCAGAGGAGAACCCAGGTAGGATTCAGTCCTAGAGCTCAGGGGACAGGACCCCCTGCCTGCGCAGGGCCTGTTCTCAATGGACCGCCCTGCCCAAGACTTCAGACCGGAGGAGAGTAAAAAATGCCAAGAATCTTGTGCCGATTTATGAAAACTGCCTTTTCACTTTTTTGCAATTTCCTCTCAACATGCAACTCAAGTAGGAAAATGCTCGGGGGAAAAGGTGTTTTTTTTCGGGTTCTTAAAAAGGTTCCTTTCAAAAACATTCTTTTAAGACACTGGAACCCAATATGTTGCAAAGGGCTCAAACTGGACTCGTTATATTACGTTTTGATCTGTCTCTGAAAAACAAGATACAATTTTCACTGCATCTTCACAGGAGACAAAATGATTCACTGAAAACCAAATTGAGATAGAAACACTGCATTGAAAAAAAACATGAATTTTCTTGGGCTAAAAAGAATCCAAACTGGGCAATTCAAATGAATATTTCCTATTAAAAGGTTTGTTTTATCCCCAAACATCATATGGTTAAAGAAAATAGTGAAATGATGCAGCTGTGTTTTCCAACTCTAAAGGGAAAGATGCCACCTCTGTCGGCAGGAGGGAAAGGGGCAGCCAGGAGTGGGCACCGGGAGTCACCCTGACTGCGAGTGGGCCGCAGAGGGGAGATGCTGCTGGCCAGAAACTGCCCCTCCTCTAATCACAGCTGTTTCTGCCCCATCCCCTGCCCCACGGCCCCTCCAAATGCCCCACCCCACAGCCTGGGGCAGAACCAGAGCACTGCGGTGGGTTGCCCAGCCCAAGGACAGCCCTTGCCTCCCCCCCGGGGCTGAGCTGCGTGGGGCAGTCGAGCCCTCTGCGCCCGGGCGGGGCTGCGGGAGGGAGCCTTTCCCTTCCCCTCTGGGGTCCGCCCCGATGGTGACACAACAAACCGCCCCAGCTCTGCCCACCCCTGCCATGGGTCGAGTCCCCAGAGCAGGGCTGCGCAGCCCCAGGGCTGAGGGGGCAGTTGAGGGGCGGGCTGCAGCAACTGCCCCTGGACGGAGCCCTTGCGGGGCCGGGGCCGCACTGAGCCCTGCCCTGCGCGGTCCCAGCGGTCGGTGCGGAGCCGGGACCTCAGCGCGCACCGCACCCCGGCCTCCTGGGCCTCGCGCCGCCGGCTCGGCACCACACGGAGTCGCCGGTGCCCCCCCGAGCCACAGCCCCGCCTGGGCCCCGCCCCGCCCCCACTCGCAGGCTTTGCAGAGCCCCGTGGCTGTGACGCGAGCCCACGTCAGCGCGAGCGCCAGGCTGCAGCGGGCTGGGGGCGGGAGAGACCCAGACCCCTTCCGCCACCCGGGGAGCAACGGGTTAATGCGGCCACGGGTGGAGCGACCATAGAGTCGCGGTCCTCCACAGCCACCAGAGCGGAGTTGGGTACTACTCTTCCCCCGCCTCCCCTCCCCTCCCCTCCCTTCCAGCGGGAGATTCCATCCGGTCCGAGCGGCGCGTGGTGACGTCAGCGCGGGCGGGGCGGGGAGGCAGGGCTGGGTCCGGTGGGAGCTGCGGCAGCGCCGCCCGGGCCGGCTGCTAGGGGCGCGCGGCAGCACGTATTCGGGCCGGGCCTGGATCCCGCTCCGCGCTGCAGGTGAGACCGGTGCGCGGGGATCCCGCCCACTGGTGATGTCATGCCGTGACGTCACGGGCAGGTTGCTGCAGCGATGCACTCGCCCCTTTCTCTTCTTTCCAGGCCGACTCCGCCCCGAGCCCCGGCGGCACCAGCCCGGCGCGTCCCCTCGCCCTGCTGCTTCGCTCCTGGCCGCGCCTGGGGCTCCCCTCTGCAGAGCGCGGGGAGGCTGCAGTGGCATCAGGTAGGAGCTGAGCGGGGACATTCCTGTGTCTCGTCACTGGGGTCACACATGGGCTGTCAACCCCGGGGTGGCTCTGCGGCTATCCTTTTATCTGGAGCACAACAAGAGAAGCCAAAGCAAGTTCCTCTTAACCAGGCACCAGCCAATGTGATCACCAGGGAGTCTAGTTTTCCGTGGAGGTAAAAAAGCAAAAAGAACCTCTCCATTTAGAAAACACAGAACTGTGTTGTCCCACAATTTCCTAAAAGCATGGTGGCAGCCTGCAGCAGGTGGCACCATTTTTGCTTTTTCTTATCTTGCTCTGGTTTTTACCTCTCAGCCAGTCAGCAGCAGGGGAGGGACACCAGTGATTGGCTGAGATGGAAAAGCACAGCAAAAATGGGACTGCTTGCCATGGGATGCCACTGTGCTTTTAGTAGGTTGTGGAAAAACATGGGCGCTCTGGTTTTCACAGTGAACAGAAAACTAGGATCCTTGGTGATCACTTGGGCAATGTGACCCAGAGCAGCTACATGAATACACAGACGTGCTCACTGCAGGGTGTGAGGTCTCAGGCTCCTTGGGGTCACATGTCGGGGGCAGGGGGATCTCTTGGAGGATTCTGGGCCCTTCAGTTCTCCCCTTGCCACTGGGAAGCAGATGAAGACACCTGACACTGGAGGCTGTGGGTTTCCCTGGGGAGGTGTTGGGGGCAGAAGGATAATTCTCAGTCACTCCTATGCAGCAGGTTCTCCACTGCCTTGAAAACAGCCTCCCCAGGGCAGATTCACTATAGAGTCTGTGGTATAGAAGTGACGATGGCAATGCCTCTAAGTGGAATCATGGCTATGCCAAGGGAGGAGCTGCACTAGCTTCCTGGGAGACACGGGTTGAAGCAGACACGTGCATGCTCTCTCAGCAGAGCTATGTCCACCTCCGGGGCTTGGCTGGTGCAGCTGGGTCAGCTGAGGGGTGGGAGCTTCCATCCCTTCCCTCCTGACCCATAGTCATTGTCATCGCTGCACTTTTTTTTAGTGCCTAGTAAAGATCAGGGTTATGGGAGCTGGAAGCAAGTGGAGCTGAAGGGACCTTTGTGACTGCGCTCCAAAGGCCCTTAGAAACATTGTTCTATATTCTGCCTGGAAGGAGTGGGACAAAGAGAGACAAGGTGCTTTCCTGGGACCAGTTGTTTTCCCTGGGTTAAGTTTCTGTTCCTTGCTTCCCTGGAGCTATGCGAGTTCCAAGAAGTCCCCTTCCTGTCCTGGTTCTTCTACAGTCTTTTCCTCATGAAATATGGGCGGGTGGCTTAAATCTGCCTTCTCTCCAATACTGTTATCAGTGGTCAGGTCTATACCCTCCTTTATTTGACCTTTCCACCTTCTCTTGTACATTCCTCTTGGTTTAACTCCTGGGGGTTCCATATTCAGCAGTTACTTTGCAACATGATCTCCCCCTCAAGGAGTTCCACACCATCACCAACCAATCTATAAATACTCCCCAAGTGCCCTTAACTGGAGAATTCTTCTTAGTTCCTCTTTTTCTTTCCTGTTTTATCGTGTCTAAATGTTAGCTGTCCTAGCCAGCATGTTTTGGTGGTTTGTAGTAATCAAAGAGAAGAAAGTGGATTAACTAGCATAGATCTATGGAGGCCTTACCAGCATCTGATGCTGCAACACATAGTGTTTCCATTTCCTTAATATCTAGTGACATTTCTACTTGCGACAGAACCCAAGAGCTTCTAGCAGGGAGTCGCTGTAAGTTTCTGCCCATGGCCTTTCTAACATCTCCGCAGACTGCAGGTTCTGTCTGCTGTAGTTACTTTATGACTTGTGCTCCCAAGCTCTGCCACTCTGTAAAGTTTTCTTGCCTTTCCAAAATGTGTCTATGTACACATGCGATCCACGGTGCAGGTTATCTAAATTGTGGTCCAGTGACATTCATCAGCATGATATAAAGAAGTGGGCTGAACGTCGAGCCCTGCTAAAAACCGTTTTTCATGCCCAAAGGCTGTTGCAGGTGCTTGTTCTCACTTGTCAAGTTTTGCTCTACAGCTTTTATTAGCCAGATGTGCTTTTCTGCTTTCTTTCTCCAGCTTCACTGAAGACCTTCACTGAGGACGTCTCCAGTAGCTTTGTCACCACTTGTCAGTGGTAACTTTGTTTTCCTGTAAAGAAACATTGGCTGTTGCTTCCTCTCTGTTTGAACAGAGGTAGTGACATTACATTTTGTCACCATTTATCTGAACTGTTTGCTTCCTGTACGCTTTTCTGGATTAACTTCTGCGACCACCATTTTTTTAAATCTTCTAATGCTTTGGAAACTACCACAAATCAGGTACACAATCCTGCAGTTCTTTCTTTCTTTTCAACTTACTTTCAGCTCTCCTGATTTTCATCTGAACTATCAACTGGAATTTCACCTTCATTGCCTGTGTGAACAGTTACAAATATTCTCTGGAACATTCTTCTTTCAAAAAGTTCTCAAAATACTGGTACATGTTTCAGGCATTCCAGATTTCTCTTGGACCAGCTGTTAATCCACCTTTCCCATCACTGATTGCATTGAGCACATCATTATCCAAGTTTCTTTTTTATGCTTAGTTGCCTCTTCAGCCAAGGTTATCAACTATTTTCTCACGCTTTCTGCTGTTAAGTTTGTCCAGCTGCTTATTCAGTGCTTCAGATGCTGGCTTGGATACACTTGCTTCCAAGACTTAGTTTCTGATATCTGGGTAATATAGGTGCCTTAACAGGCTAGCCACTTGTTTGTGATTTTTAAAACCTTAGAATTTAGGACATTTGAGGTTTACAGAAGCTTTCTTCTTTTATCAGGATTAGTAAACTCATAGGTTTATAATCATTGTATTGTTTGTAATTTTAACAGATTCTAAACATTCTTCTTTGTAATACGTGTTTTGCATAATCTGACTGTTTGAATTTGTCTAACAGTTTCTTTCTTTCCAAAATCACGTAGAATCATAGAAAAGTAGGGCCAGAAGGAACCTCCAGAGGCTGTCCAGTCCAGGCCTCTGCCTGAGTTAGGATCATCCTTATCCAAGTCGTCCTGTACGAATCCATTGTCTAACCCAGGGGCAGGCAATTATTTTGGACAGCTTACTGAGTCTCGGCAAGCCATCGAGGTCCACGTGACAGGCAGCCCAGGGCAGATTAATATTAATCTGTCTACATTTTTTAGGGGCCCCGCGCGCCAAATAGAATACCTGGTGGGCCGCATCCAGCCCCCCGAGCCGCATTTTGCCAACCCCTGGTCTAACCTTAGCAAAATTACAGAGTCAACCCTGACACAACCACAAGATACAACACCCCGACCTGCTACAAGTAAAGCAGGGGGACCACAGTGACCAACGTTCTGCTCCTGCAAAGGCTGTTAAAATATACTGGAGAGAAAAGTAGAGGGCCACATTTTGCACTACAGAGGAAGGCAAAATACCTCACTGTCCATACCAATTTGACCATGGGGCAAGACCCTCTTTGGTCCCAGAAGGAGCACTGGCCCACCCTAGTTACTTTCTTCTGTACCACACTTACCCAATCGAAGATGATTTTGAATTTAAAATGACCTCTCAATAATTAGATTCTGTACATGGACAATCCATATGTTTGTTATAATTGTCCACGTACTGAATCTAATTCTTGGAGGATTGTTAAATTTGTCCCCCTTACCACTGCAGCAGGGGAGGGAAGGGGCACTGGTCTGACCCCTGCCCTTTGACTCTTCATCTGCCTGACCTGCTGCTCACCTCCCTTTTCCTGATTCCCTGCTGACATTTACCCCATGCAGCAGCCCTGGCTCCAGCTCCCACTCAGGGCACAGAGCACACAATGACTTCAGCCTCATTCCTGTCCAGGCAGCAGTAGCAGTGGTGGCAGCTTTGGCCCTTGCCCCTGCTCCAACCTGGGGCAAGCAGTGACTGCAGCTCCAGCCCAGACCCTGTGTCTGATTTGGGGCCAGAGCTGGAACTGCAGCAGCCACCTGCCTTGGGCTGGTACTTGAATCCAATATAAGGCTTCTTCTCCCCCATGCTGAATGAGGGAGGAAACCTCATCTTGGATTCAAGTAAATATATCATAAACCTCTGGTTGATACTCTAGGTTTTATATGACCATTCTTCTGCTTATCTAGGTGGCAAGGACCTTTGTTTATTGAAGATTTCTGCCTCTATTCTAAATGCCCCCCTTCCCTTTTCCTTCTAGGTCCCATTAGAATGTTGAGTCCATTGGATCCATGCCTGAAATCCCAGCTAGGTACCGGGTGGAGAGTAACCAAATATAATCACCCATTATCCACTTCCCCAAACAGGATATTGAGATCCCACACCAGACTTGATCTGCAGCAACCAGCAAAGGGAGGTGGAGCTCTGGAGAAGGTGTGTGGTCTGAGGACCTGTTTCAAGGTGAGTTATGGTAATTCCCCTGCTGCCTTACTTAGTACTGCTCAGTACCCAGAATGACAGAAGCTGGAACCCTATGAACTTGCTGTGAGTTACCCCAAAAGGTATTAACCTTATGGCTCAGCCTGATATGTTCTGTCTAGGCAGGGTGATTAGTCATCCTGAAGTGCAGTTTATAGGGAAGATGGAGATTAGAATTTTCTCAGTGGCTGTAAGGAAGAGGACTAAGAGCAGTGGCCTCAGTTGTGCAGCAAAGGAAATTTAGGTTGGAGATCAGGAAAAAATTTCTATGAGAGTGGTCAAGCATTGGAACAGGCTACTTAGAAAGGCTGTGGAATCTCCAAGCCTGGGGACTTTCTAGAGCAGGAAGGACAGACACGTGACTGGGATGGTTTAGTCAGGGATGATTCAGCCTTGAGCAAGAGACTAGATTAGATGACCATATGAGGTTCCTTCCAGCCCTATTTTCCTATTCAACCTATGTTTGCACATCCTGCAATTCAGTGGTGTGGTACAAGCAATTGTTCCATCCTTCTTCCTTTAATACGGTTCTTGGGGCATGAAATCTAACAGCAGTGTCCCTATCAACCCCATCCCTCCACAGATTGAGTCTCTGGCACCTTGTCAGGGCCTTTGTCATGAAGAAAGGGGCCTGGACAGAGTGATACAGTGCTAGGGCCAAAGCCTCACTTGAAGTCTTGATATGGGGCACAAATTGAGTCTCCCTTTAGTACCAGGGGCTGGCATGTTCATCTTCACTTACCAATGTAAATGTGGATACCTCAGCCAAAGGTGGCAGAGCTTGATGAGATTTCTGTTGTCCCTGGGTAGTTGTCATGGTGGGCAGAAGCTCTGAGAACTACCAGGGACTGAACTGTTGAGTGGTTGGGGCTCTCCTACCCACTGCTGCTGGTTCTTCCTGTTCAGGTTGAACTGGAATTTGCTTCTGTAACAGACAGGGAGCTGTGCTACACAACTCCTAAGTGCAGGTGGGATTCACAAGGATGATCAGTGGTACAAAGGACCTTCATATGAGGAGAGACTGAAGAGGCCAGGCTTGTTCAGTTTAGAAAAGAGATGCTTGAGGGGAAGGACATGATCAGGGTTTACAAAATACTAAGAGAAAGTCAATAGGGATTTATTATTGCCTGTCTTGCCAGACAAGAATTAGGTAACTGGTAGGTAGTAATTTTTAAAACTAACACAAGGAAGTTCTTTTTCACCCCGTGTGTAATACAAGTTTGGAACTCATTACCACAGGATATGGTGGAAGCTGAGAGTTTTCCAGAATCAAAAAGGGATTGGATCAGACAAATTTGTAGAGGAAAGGGGCATCTGCTGTATGCCACTGAGATGGAGAATACTGGAAAAAGATGGACCTGTGGTCTGACCCAGAAAATGGCATTTCTTATGTTCAGGGGGAAATACACTCATGATTGGCAGTAGAATCTCCCTCTTTCTGCTGCATCTCCTGGGGCCCTGAGTGTCACAAGCCCTGGGCCCTGTGAGCTGGAGTCCATATTCAGGTAAACCCCAAGGCCTTTGTCCTGCTACAGATTCCTCTGACATGGAGGACCCCTTGGACTCATCAGGAGATGAAAGCTGCATGGGTTCACTTCCCAGACCAGAGCCTTCTCTGCAAGCAGGTAGGAAGCAAGGCTCTGCTCCTTTCAAGGAGAGCTAATTTCAGGCCTAGCCCATCAGGAATGAGGGCTGACAGTTTGGCTTGTTTTCCTAATCCCAGCCATCCTTAGAGCTCACTTATACTATATCAGCAGCCTATCCTGCACACCCATACCTGCTGATGTGCACCTGCCTTGGGAAGTTTGCCAATAAGACTTATTCCCAGATGCCATTCCCAGGTGTGCCAAAGACTGAGTGTTCGAGAATGAGAACTGGGGACAAGCCCCAAGCATCTTCACGGATGAACTTCTTGGTCTCAGGCCCAACGGGTAGGTGGTAGACTTCTCAGCGCCATCTTCCACAAGTCCTACCAGTGCTGTGGTAGAGACAAGCCCTTAGAGAGCCACACTCCTCCTTTAGGCAGATGCTTTTAATCACACCCTCAGCCACAGGCAGCGTTGGGCCATTCTGGTTAGTGCCACCACAAATATCCTACATGCATGTGTCCCACTGAGAGGTAGGAGGTAATGTAGTTCTCCCCACTCAGGTGGGGCTTGAACTTGGGAGAGAACCACTGGGAAACTATGCAGAGTTCACCAGTGGGCATTAGCACCAGGGCATGGACTTGCCCCTCCACCCTCAACATTAGGAGTCCTTGAATTTGAAAAGCTGAGTGCCTAGACCCTGCCCTGCTCTGGGGCCAGGGAACTACCTGAGTTTTCCCTTTGCCTGGAGCACAGGGACTAATCTCTAGGTTCCCTTCTCCACACAGCAGGTGCCGGGATGCTGATCAAAACTGAGGAGCCACCTCCTGAGGAACAGCCCATAAATCTGAAGAAGGTTCCAGCCAGAAACCAGCTCCCTGCACTTTGGGGACAGAGAGCAGCTGAGCCCCAAAAGAGCCCTGGGTGCAGGGAAGGATTCAAGGGACAGAGAGACCTGAGGAGCCATGAGGGCAGTGCTGACAGGGCAGAGGCCTTGTATATCTGTGGGGAGTGTGGGGAGAGCTTTTGGGGCCAACGGGAACTGCGGGCGCATGGCGGGACTCACAGGAGGGAGACAACAGCCCACCCATGTGGAGAGTGCGGGAAGAGCTTCCGCTACAAGTCGCGTCTCCTCATCCACCAGAGGACACACTCGGGACAGCGCCCCCACCTGTGCCCAGAGTGCGGGAAGAGTTTTGCCCACCCAGACTATGTCCGCGTCCACCAACGCATCCATACAGGGGAGAAGCCCTACCGCTGTGGCCACTGCGGAAAGAGCTTCATCCAGCCCTCCCACCTCCGGCTGCATCTACGTGTGCACACAGGGGAGAAGCCGCACACGTGCACAGAATGTGGGAAAAGCTTCAAGGACCCGTCCCATCTCCGTGTCCACCTGCATGTGCACACAGGGGAGAAGCCACATGGCTGCTCAGACTGTGGGAAGACCTTCACGGACCTATCCCACCTCCACGTGCACCAGCGCGTGCATACGGGCGAGAAGCCGCATCCTTGCCCAGATTGTGGGAAGAGCTTCAACAACCCATCCTACCTGCGTGTGCACCGACGTGTGCACACTGGGGAGAAGCCCTATGGCTGCAGTGAGTGTGGCAGGAGCTTCCGGGAGAGCTCAGCCCTCACCAAGCACCGACGCATCCACACCGGGGAAAAGCCATACCACTGCACTCACTGTGGAAAGAACTTCCGGCACAGCTTTTCCTTCAGCAAGCACCAGCGCCTCCATGCCATGGAGAAGCCACTGCCTGGTGATGATAGTGGAGGGAATTTTACTGATGCTGCTGCTCTTGCCAAGCATGAGCAGACCCACAGCCCAGACCCTTGTGACTGACAACGGTCAGTTTTGCTGGCTCTCCCCTCCCCGTCCTCTCCCAGCCTCAAGCAGGGGTAGCACTCAGCCTGAAATGCCTCCCAGATCACTCTGTTAGTTTGCATGGCCCTGGACATGGGAGTATTCCCCCCAGGAGCACCCGATGTGGGATGTAGTTGGGGGTTAAAACTAACACAAGTTCTTTTTCCTCCAGCATGTCATTTAAAGGGTGGAACTTATGGCCACCAGATGTGGTGAAAACAAGGTATTTAACCAGATCCACAAAGGGATTGGACACATTCTTGGAGGAAAGGGGCATCAGTAGCTATTAAACATGGGAGTGAGGAGCATAGCCTCTGAATCAGAACTACCTAGCCCCTAAATGCTGGATGTTGCAAGTGAGAGACAAACAGTAGGAAAAACCTTGCTCAAACCCAGCTCGTTCCCCCTTTCAGTATCCACTCTCTGCCGTGGTACGACCAGGATGCTGGGCCAGATAGACCTATGGTCTGACCCAGTCAATGATAGTTCTTACGTTATGGGCTACAGCTGGAACAAAAGAGAAAACGGGGGCTCAGGACTGAACTGCAGGGCTCCTGGCTTCTCCCAGGTCAGTTGTCTGTGCTGCAGCACCCAGGAATACTTCATCTAGCCCCGCTGCTGCAGGCTTAAGGAGGAGCATGAACCAAAGAGGCTTTATTCACTTCCACTTGACTGATAGAGTAACTGCAGTTGTAGTTGTGCCCATAGTAGCACTAAATAAACTTTTCCCTTCTGTCTGTGGCCTGGTGCTGTGTGGTTATGTCACAGTCTGTTTATGCTTCCCTGGTGGAAGTGCCTCAGGTAGCCACCACTAAGTTGAAGTATTGGGGAACTTTCTTACCCAATTAACTTGACCATAGCATATGTGATGTGTGGGGAAAAGTGAAAAGCTGCATGCAGGCCAGTGCAATGGGGGCAGGAAATTGTTCCTTGTGAGAGCTGTGTTCTTGCCAGGGAGTGAGCATCTGCCCAACAAACAGGATTGATAGTCTTATGAAGAGTTTAAATTATCGATTTGTCTGGGATGGTTTGGATAGAAATGATCTGGCCTCAGGTAGGGGGTTGGACTCTGTAGGTTTCCTTCCAGCCCCACTTATCTATGATTTAAATGCCATTCCAGGAGTCAACGGGATCAGACTGGTCCTGTCCAGTGCCCCAGGACAGAAAATTAAGCTTAACACATCAGGAGTGGAAGGGAGGTACAGCCTTTCACAGGACAGCAACTGCAATAAAGCACAAGCTAAATACTAGAAGAGGAGGTTTCACAGGACAGCATGGAAGAGGCTGACAATAAGCTTCCAGAACAAGGAACGAGGAAATGCTAACGCATCCATGGCACTCTCCAGGGATCTAGGGTGAGCTCTGCTGTTCTGTCCTCAGCAGGCTCTATGCATGTGCATGCTGCTTCCCTCAAAGATGAGTGGAACAGTAAGTCTTGAGGTCATCCTCCATCTGCCTTTCAAGGGGCAATCTGTCAGGACAGCCCACAATCTCCTCTCCTTTGCCCCACTGTTCCCTTGTCTGAAAGGTGGTGCCCAATCTTTTTTTGCCCAGGGTGTCAGATCGGCAGTGCCCAATTTATCTGGGTTGGATCCATCAAGCATTCCTGGTTCAGTGCCTGGGCCAACAGCATCTGGCTGTGTGGAGGGAGGCAGAGAGCAGGCCAGCCTCAATGCAGCCCCACAGGAGAAAGGACCTTGTTCCTCCCCTGTGGAAAGGGAGTGGGATATAGCTAGGCCCCAACCTCTTCCCATGCGGAGGGAAAGGGGCATGGCCTGGCCCTAATCCAGAAGCAGGGAGGGGGAGCATGCCCTGGCCCCATGGGGGAACGGTGTAGCTTGGCTCTGACTGGCTGTGCAGGGATTGGGGTATGGGGATTTGGCAGGGGGGAGGTTGGCCATATTAGCCATTGCTCCCCTGCTGCCAAATTTCCAGACACATGGAGAGCCCTATGGGCCAGATGTGATGGCTCTCTGGGCTGCATCTGGGCCCTAGACCAGAGGTTGAGCATCCCTGCCTTAAGGGATCACCCTCCCTTCCCTACACACCTGCATAGAAGGATCAAGCACTTTGTGGCTCCCCTGCTTCATGGTGTAGGAGGGGAGTTCCTGACAACTTCTGCTAGAATTATAGAAATCATAAGTGGGGCTGGAAGAGACAACATAAGTGGGGCAGGTCACATGTAGTCCAGCCGCCTGCCTGAGAGGTTCATCCCTATCCAAACCATCCTATACAAATCCATCTAAACTTTCTAAAACTGCCATCAACCCTGTTGCAATGCAAGACTCTAACCTGCCACAGGCAAAGCAGGGAACCACAGCAGCCAGCACCCTGCTTCTTCACTTTGTTCCTTTGGATCCAGAAAAAAATAACAAAGTTTTTAACATGGCTGCTGTGAAGTCTTGTCTCCATGAGTTCACTATGATCATACCAGGCAAATTCATCACAATACTGGAAGCAGGGAAATGGGATGGGAGTTAGATTCACTGGGGGATGGAAACAGAAACTGAAGAGATGAGTTAAGAGCCAGGGGCCCTGGATAAGAACTTAGTAAAGGGAAGCACCAGCAGAAGCCTTAGCAGTGCTCTGGAAGAGAACAGGAAAATCAGAATCAAAAAAGGGTTGGAAGGGACCTTAGGAGGTCATCTAGTCCAACCCCCTGCTCAAACCAGGATGATCCCCAACTATATTAGATACTTGAAGTGCCTATATACTAAAGTGAGAAGTGTGAGGAAAAACAGAAGATTCACAGAATTGTGATGATACAGTTGGGATTATAGAGACCTAGTGGGATAGTTCATGTGACTAAAGTATGGTCATGGATGGGTATAGCTTATTCAGGAAAGACAGGCAGGGGAAAAAGGGTGTTGCACTATATTTGAAGGTGATGCATGCATGTTCAGAGGCATGGTAGGAAGTGGAAAGTTGGCCTGTTCAAAGCCTCTGGGTAAAGTCAAGAGGCAACAGCAGGATGTCATGGTAGGCTTCTGTATAGGCCTTCAAACCAGGAGGAGACGGGTGAGGTTTTAAACAACTGACAGTAGTTTCCAAATGGCAGGACTTGGTTCTCTACCTGCTGGGAAGGAAACCACAGCAGCAAACAAGCAATCCAACAAATTACCAGCGTGTGTTGGGGATAACTTTCCAATACAGATGGAACCAGGAGGAGATGGATGGAAGGCCAGCAAGGAGGGGGGGAAGCTGTTCTTGAATTACTGCTCACAAACAGGGAGAATTGATTGAGAACGTGAAAGCTGCCTTTTAATTTTCAATACATTTCCTCTGAACATTTTCTGACAGAAATCCTGAACTCCAGGAAAATGCCTGGGGCAATCTCACCCTCCTCCCACCTTTTCCTTGGCTTTCAAGATCTTCCATAAAAAAAAGTACTTTCCAGAAAACCGGAACCCAAAAGGTTGGAAGTGGCTTCAACTGAAAGAGATTTAATTTTGGTCTGTCTCTGAGAAATGAGATCCTCTTCAGCACAGAGGAAATAGTTCACTGAAAACTAAGTTGAAGAACCATCATTACACTGAAAACTAGTAAAAGACAGCTTGGATTTTGATCACCAAAAAAATCCTAAATAACCTCTAAAAACATTTCTTTTGCTGAAAACCCCATATAGATGAAGACAATATTACTCAGCTTTGTTTTCCAGCACAAAGAGAAGGTGCCACCTCTGTCGGCAGGAGGGAAAGGGGTAGCCAGGAGTGGGCACCCGGAGTCACCCTGACTGCGAGTGGGCCAGGCTGAGGGGAGATATTGCTGGCCAGAAACTGCCCCTCCTCTAATCACAGCTGTTTCTGCCCCATCCCCTGCCCCACGGCCCCTCCAAATGCCCCACCCCACAGCCTGGGGCAGAACCAGAGCACTGCGGTGGGTTTCCCAGCCCAAGGGCAGCCCTTGCCTCCCCCCGGGGCTGAGCTGCGTGGGGAGAAGAGCTCACATCTACGTGGGGCAGTCAAGCCCTCTGTGCCCGGGCAGGGCTGCGCGGGGCTGAGGGAGGGAGCCTTTCCCTTCCCCCCTGGGGTCTGCCCCGATGGTGACAGGACAAACCGCCCCAGCTCTGCCCACCCCTGCCATGGATGGAGGGGTCGAGTCCTCAGACCAGGGCTGTGCAGCCCCAATCCCCTGCCGCCGCCGCTGCCCCCCCCCCCTCCAGGCTGAGGGGGCAAGTGGAGGGGGTGCTGGGACAACTGCCACAACTGCCCCTCTGGAACAAACCATTGCCAGTGCATAGAGGGTGGGCAACTCCACCCCCAGGACAGTATTTTCACCTCTGCTAAAGAAATTTTAGATAAAAAAAACCCTTCTCATGTTGCTCCCTCCTTTTCAGATTAACAGGTTTAAAAATGTCAGCATGGGCAGGTGTGTTTCAACCCCTCATGCCCATGTGGGAACGATTCCTCCTAACCCAGGTGGGGGAGGCGGGGAGGGCAGCTGCCTCTTGCCCTTCCTTAAGCAGAGTCCAAAGTCAAGGTGACAGCAGAGTAGATTTGCACCTTATAGTCTAGCCAAAATAGATACACATAAATGTATAAGATTAGAGAGACATATAGAGACAGATAGCACAAGCTTGGTCAGCTGAAGCTCACTTCATCGGATGCTGTGAAAAAACAGTGCAGAAAAGTGTATAAAGGGAAATTAAAATACCAAAGATAAGGACGGGGGGCGGGGAGCAGGGCAGTGCTGGGGAAGGCAAACAAACACGAAGTAGTCAATTCGTAAGACCACAGGTGTCACAAGTAATGGGATAAGAATCCCTGGTCTGTTTAAACCATATGTAACACAATCCAGCTTGTGGATGATTTCTTGTTCCACAATTTCCTGTTCAACTCAGCTTTTAAACATTTGCTGCCTGAGAACAACAACCCTCAGGTCATTGATGGCATGTCCAGGTGGTTGAAGTGTCCAGGAAAGTTGCAGTTTTTATTCACAGGCTTGTAGGTCTTTCTCAATCTGATGTCAGAGCAGCGTTCATTCTTTCGGTCGTGTAGGGATCATCCCATCTGCCCGGTACAGACAGTAGAGGGGCCCTGTAAGCAGGTGATGCTGCATATGATGTTGGTAGTTACAAGTGAATGAATCTCAGATATTATTTGGTCTAGTGATGATGTAGGCGTATTGATGTTGAGGCACAGAAGGCATCTGGGCCCATTGCAAGGCCTGGTGTCTCAGTGAGACTGGCCACAGTAATGTCTTCAACCTATCCAACCATAGTCAGCTCAGCAGAGGTGTCTATTATCCTGTGGTCTTTCTGCCCTATTTCACAACACGATACAGTAAAGCTGCATGGAGAACTTGAGCCTTTTTACTGCTGCCCAAGACTAAGGAAATATTTCCATGACAAGGAGCCACGCAATGACCAACCTGACACAGACCAGACACAGATACAGGACAAAGTGGCCAGGTCACGGACTCTGAGTGCTGCAGCCCCGTTCTGGACCTGTACAGGAACTGCTTCTACTTCCCTGCCCACCCTGAGATTTGCAAAAACATAAAATGTACATTACAACCTCAGTCCTGCAGAACAGAAAGCCATACTCAGCCTTCAAAAGAACCCATGATACTAATATGATAATATTATCACACAACAGGCTGATAAGGTGGGTACCAATGTTGTCAGAGTCAAAACAGTGTACATACAGGAAGCTGAGACAATTTTCCAACACAGCCTTACAAACTCCTAGTAGGACCCCATGGCATACCACCAGAAGAAACTCAATAAGCTTTTACTGGATCTACCTTGGGAAACAAAGGAGAGGATTGTTGCTTGTTTTTAAGGTAAGTTATAAAAACAAAACCATCTTGGCAGTAAGTAGACTATAAAATGGGGTGAATAAAAAAAGATTGTGGCAAGCACTAGTTCAAGATGACAAAGGATGGAGATAAATCCTTCCTTCAAAAAAGTTTACTTTTCACAGAGACAAATCCCATCTAATTGACACTTTCCAAATCTATAGAAAAAATGGTTAAATCCACTTCCTCAAGCCTTCGTGAAATAAAGAAAATGCAATCAAAGAATGCTTTAGAATTAGCTATGTATAAAACTGGGATATAGACTAGAGGGATAACCAGAGAATTCGAGACAATTCAGGTTGATCTGTTGCCAGTGTGTGCGCCACCATCCTCATGCTCTTGAGCCATCTCAGCCAGTATAAGCAATAATCTGTATTGTGTTGTCAAAAGTAGACAAGCAGATAACTGGGTCAATGTTTATTCTTGTGCTTTGTATGCAAACAATAAAAGGTTAGGTTGTAGACCCCTTTCTTGCATCTCATCAACAGCCAACCTACCAAACACCTGTTGTCCAGATAATCCCAGTGGCTTCCCTGGGTGCCAGCTGCTGTCTGATGGGAGGTTGTTCGTACCTCTCTGCCTCTTTTCATGGTACATCACAGGTGATGCTTCTTCTGGGTCAGTAATCTGACTTGGGAGGTAGCAACCCCTCCCCCACACACACTAAAAGGAAATGGAGAACCATGTCAAAGGAGAAGTTATCCAACAATGGGGGCAAGACATGGAAATGGGGTATATACATTTCCCAAACCTGTGTACAATGGGATGAAGTGAATTAAAAACAGCAAGACACTGGGGATATACAGAAAACAGACAACTCACCTTAAGGACTTGAATATTCCTTAAAGTTTGTCAGAGTACTGGCAAGGTACACGTCCTCGTCAGAGGGGTTCAAAGTGTTGCAGCAGAGCTATAAGCCCAAATGAAGCCACATGCACAATGACAGGACAACATTCTGCCTTTATACAACAGAGTTAACTGAGATGTGAGCCATACGCTTCAGAGGCTTGACTAGGAATGTGGGTGTTCTGGGAAGAGATTCTGTTAAGAATCAGAGAGAAGAAGATAGATGGAGAGGGTGGGGGGCAATGCTGGAAAACAGAAGGGGAGGGAAGGCAAGGAGCCATTGGGGTGCCACAAGAGCCCCACACCTGAACCCCAGCAGACACAGCCACGACCTCCGTGCTCCCCAATCCTAGCTCAGAAGGTCCAGACCCCTAGCCCTGCCCTGCTCTGACCTAGCCAATGGCTGGGAGAGACCACTGCCCCTACCCATGCAAGAAGGCTCAATTCACCAGTGGGATAACTGCACAGTAGCCCAGAGCCAACCACAGCAGGGAGAGGGAAAGTGCTGTCTCCCATAGTGCCCTTAGGCCAACATGGGTCAGAGAGAGGGGTGCTGCTGGTACCCCTCACCCTGCAATGAAGTTAATGCATCAGACAGAGGGGGCTACTCTGGGTGTCAGGTTGGTAAGTGTCGATGCCCAGCACCAGTAGGACAGCAAAACCAACTGTTAAATTAAGTGACTGGAAACATGGAGCATTTAAACTGCAGTTATCACTGATGGGTGTCACTGGGGACAGGTTAAAGACTGCTCCCCTGAAGTGACAGAACAAGTGAATTGGAAAAAAAAGGCACAAAACTTTCCAAGTTGCTTCAAAACCCTTGTTAAGAAAAGTGATCAGGCAGGGCAGGCTGTGCTGCAGACATCCCTGACCAGTGACACAGGAGAGTAAAATGTAACCTGGCATGGAAAGGGCTTGTGCTATGCTGCAAACACACAATTTAAGTTATAAGGGAAAGAAACAAGACTCCCTGTATTAAGAACTAAAAATGCTGTCGAAAATCCCATAAGGCAGGAAAGGAATCATGCTAAAAATACCAAAAAGTTAAAATTACACAACCTGCAGCCACCTCCATGCTTTTGAACAGTAAGTATTACAGGATCATAGGAAAGCAGGGCTGGAAAGAACTACAATCCTCTCTCAAGGCAGGAGCATCCCTGACCAAACCATCCCAGCCAAGCATCTGTCCAAACTGCTCTTGAAAACTCCCAAGGATGGAGAGTCCACTTCTCTAGACAGCCTGTTCCAATGCTTGACCCCCCCTCAGTCAGAAAGCTCCTCCCAATCTTCAACCTAAAATTCCCCTGCTGCAGGTTGAGGCCATTGCCTCTAGTTCCATTGCCTATGACCACACAAAAAAAAAAGCCCATCTCCACCCTCTCTATAATCACTCTTCAGGTATTTGAAAACTGTTATCAAATCCCTCCTCAGTCTTCTCTTCTCCAAGTTAAATAACCATAGCTCTTCCAGACTTTCTTCATGAGACTTGCTTCCCAAGCCACTAACAGGCCAAATTCATCTCCTCTCCTCATGTGTTAAGCTGAATTTTCTGTGTTCTGGGACAGTGGAACTTAGCAATTTGAGCCAATCTGCTTCTAGAAGGGTATTTGCTAGACAGCTTCTCAATTCTCACAGGGAAGAGTTTCCTGCCTCCATCATCTTGTCCTGAATGCAGCTTTCCCAGCTCTCCCCCCAGCATACACTCTGTTATCAAGTTAACTGAATGAAAAAAATTCCCATGCACTTTAACCCCATGGTATCCAGACAAGAATTTTTCCATGAGAAGAGGGTGAATAGACTAAGACATAACCACATATTAGCAGGTCATAGGTAGAAGGGAAAAGTTTGTTCAGTGCTACTATGAGCACAGCTACAACTGCAGCAGGTTCATCATTCAATAAGGACACTAGATGATCAGAATATGACCCTGACCTCAGCTTTTAAGTTTAAAACCAAGCTTTAGTCAATTAGACTCCACTGACAGTGGCTGTTTCAGGCTTCCTAGCAGATGCTGCTGTTTTGCTCTCAACTTTTGTCACTGTCTCCCTAAGAGAATTAGCATTGGCTTCAGGACCCCTGTGGTCTCCCTGTGTCCCATATCCCTTGAGGCCCTTCAGTCACAGGTACTTTTGGCCCCAGCTCCTGCTCCTTTTAATGACAGGGATGTGGAACAAAGTCACCATTTTGTTTGCGGTGTCATTGCATGAGAGGAACACCATGGGCAGCCCCCAGCTGAGCTGGACTGGGCTATGCCACGGCCTAGATGGAGTGGGTTTGGAGATGTAGGGGAGCACAGCCTGGAGCTGATCCATTGAGTAGGGCTTGTTGAGAAGAGAAGCAAGGAAAGCTTCAAAATATTTCCCATTCCAGAACTATAACCTCAGGCTGGACCTTCCTGCTGGAAAATCTCCATTCTCTAAGCTGTCTAGCACTATAGTAAAAGCCCCTGCTCCTCAAAGGCACTGGCAGTTCTGTCATGATCTTTTCATCCTGGTGTGCGCCTTATTTTCTCTGCCTTGTTGGTATGCTATTTGGCCCTGAGAAGGAAAGGTTAACTTTCACACTGGACAAGGTGGGGGGCACTAGTTACAGCAGATAATAGGCCATCAGGAGAGGAGTTAGGGCTGTTTCCCTGTGGAAGGATCCCGTGAGGACAGAGAAGGAGCACAATGATTGGGGGCTGCTTACAGGCATAAGTGCCCAGAAGTGGGGATCCAGGGAAATCAGCCCTGAGGGTGGCACTCCTGCCACTATGAGTAGAAAACGATTTCTCAGGAATGGAGCCTGTCATAGCTTAGCGGTTGAGAGGGAGACAGCAAGAGAGGCTGTGACCCAAAAGCCCTCTCTCTCCATCCAAGATGTCACAGGTCTCACCTTGACTACAACCCATGTGTGTGGCTGGCTTTCTGGATGCGCAGGAGACAGGGGTCAGGTATGGGATACAGGAATAATCTAGGAGACATTTCCAGCCTCCAGGTGGGTCTGGGAAATAAAGTGTCCCTGAAAGCCATAAGGGTGGCAGTTAGTCAGTAGCCTCTGTTGGCTCAGCCAGAGGCTAGGCCATCTTAAGATGGTAGGAAAAGGTTAACCTCCTAAAGTCCCCCAAACTGAGCTCTGTTTGAAGATCAGAACTGTCCAGGAATGTAGCAGTTATTAACAACTCAAGAGGACCAGGAGTTACCTGAAAGGATGAATGGGCCTAGAATTGTCATGTAAAAAAGTGCAAGCAGAAAAAATATTCAAGGGTCACCTCACTGCATACAGCTAGGATTGGATGACTGAAGGTATGTCATCTGGTTTCACAGGGATTTTGGGCTTGATACCTTGGTATTTATTTCCTGTGCCAATTGGCTCCGTCAGCCAAGTAGAAGTGCATAGTCTTTTTTGATTTCTACTCCTCCCTTGAAACTGCAGCAGTGAAGCTGGAAGAAATATCCCTGGATGCTGCAATAAGGGCTACCTACCTGGAAGAAACTAGGGCCCCTGCAGTGTAGCCCTGAGCCCACTTGATCCCTCTCTCCCAACTGCAGATCGTAAACCCCAGTATAGCCTGTTTAAGAGACTCCTAGGCCAACACTCCTATCCCCAACGTCTAGTGAATGAGGTGGGAGCATTTCAGGACAGATACTGGAACCTCTTCCTCCCTCTACTTCAGGGCACAGGTTGTGGGGAAGAAGATGAGACTATAGCTGGCAAAAACAGTCCTGTGTCATTTGTGAGGTTCTAGCCTGTGGGTGCGCTGGTGCTTGGTGAGAACAGAGCTCTGCCGGAAGCTCTTCCCACACTGCGTGCAGTGAAATGGTTTCTCCCCGGTGTGGATGCGCTGGTGGACACGCAGGTGGGACAGGTCTTTAAAGTTCTTCCCACACTCCCCACAGTGGTATGGCTTCTCCCCAGTGTGGAGGCGCTGGTGAACCTGGAGATGAGAGGAGTGGTTGAAGCTCTTCCCACAGTCTGCACAGTGATAGGGCTTCTCCCCAGTGTGGGTGCGCTGGTGTTCAGCAAGAGACGTGCTCTGCCGGAAGCTCTTCCCACACTCCAAACAGTGGTATGGCTTCTCCCCTGTGTGCACACGCATGTGGACTTGGAGATGGGACAGGCGAACAAAGCTCTTTCCACATGCCATGCAGCGATATGGCTTCTCCCCAGTGTGCAGGCGCCGGTGGTCTCGCAGGTGGTCAGGGCGGGCAAAGCTCTTTGCACACACAGGGCAGCCATATGGCTTCTCCCCTGTATGGAGGCGCCGGTGGTCTCGGAGGTGGTCAGGGCGGGCGAAGCTCTTCCCGCACGTGGTGCAGCGATAGGGTTTCTCGCCCGTGTGCACGCGCAGATGTGTGCGGAGGTTGTCCGGGCGAATGAAGCACTTCCCGCACTGGCCACAGCAGTGCGGCTTCTCCCCAGTGTGCATGCGCACATGGTCCTGGAGATGGTCAAGACGAGCATAGCCCTTCCCACACACAGGGCAGTGATGCGGCTTGTCTCCAGTGTGTAGGCGCTGGTGGTCGCGGAGATGATCTGAGCGGATGAAGCCCTTCCCACACTCCCGGCAGAGGTGGGGGCGCTCCCCTGAGTGCATTCGTTGGTGCTCAATGAGACGGTATTTGTACCAATAGCTCTTCCCACAATCAGGGCAGGAGTAGGCTGTTTCCCTTCTGTGGACTGCACTGCACACCCTGAGCTCCTGTTGGTCCTTGACACTCTCACCACATTTATAGATCGACTCCCCTGTGTGAGTGCTGCCCTCCTGGCTTCTCAGGTTTCTCTGCCCCTTGAATCCTTTCCTGCACACAAAAGTCTTCCGGGGCTCAGCTATTTTCTGTCCCCACTGCACAGGGAGCTGATTTCTGGCTGGAACCAGCTCCAAGTGTGCAGGCCCATCCTCAGGAGGCTGCTGCTCAGCTCTGCTCAGCATCTCAGCACCTGCTAGGTGGAGAAGAGAACTCATAGATTAGTCCCTGTCCTTCTGGCAAAGGGAAATTCCTGTTCTTCTGTGCTGGGGTGTGCTCAGAGCAGGGCCCAGCCTTGGGTTCTCTGTGAGAATAAGAGATCCAATTCCAAATAGTCCTCATGCTGCAGGTGGAGAGGCAGGTCAGTGCACTATGTTCATGTTCCCTAGTAAATTCTGTGGATTCAGTTTCCCTGTGGTTCATTCCCAAATCCAAGCCCCATCTGAATGGAGAGAACCACATCCCCTTGGACCTCTTGCAGAAAGATACATGTGGGATGTGTATAATGGCACAGGATCTGAATGGCTCCGTGTTCTTTAGGGCTGAGGGTGAGACCAGAGGCCAGATTCCCTGCTTTAAGGAGAAGCAAGGCTCTCTGAGGGCTCCTCTCCACCACAGCAGTAGGGGATCTCAGGGAAGAGGGTACTCCCCACCCAACCAAGCTTGCTGCCATGCTCCAGACCCAGAAGTTCACCTGTGGCTGGTTCCTGGGCCCATCCTAAGGATTATTATCAACTTCTCAGTCTTGAGGACAACATCTGGAAAGTATGAAAAAGCTTCACTGGAAAGCTTCTGGGTCTGGCATGCATCAGCAGACATAGATATGTGGGCCATGATGAGCATTGCCATTTCTGGGACAAACCACTGCTATAGTATAAGTACATCCTAAGGGCTTCTGAGATTAATGAGAAGTTAACTATGTCATCCCTCATAGAAATATTCTGGGAGGCATGAACGATGCGTGGCCCTGGAGGCTGGGGGGGCATGGCAACCACCCGCAGGCAGTGGCGTGGCAGCGGCAAGCGGGGACCACCCACAGGCAGCCGCACTGACATTGGCAGTGAGGGTGGGCCAAGTGGGGACCACCCGCAGGCGGCTGTGGCAATGTTGGTTGCAGGGGAGGTCTGGCGAGCGGGAACCGCCTGCAGCCACCCATGTGGGGGGAGGGGGGGCTGCCCACAGAAGCTGGCAGCAGCTTTGGCAGTGGCCAATCTTGGTGAGGGGCATGTGCCCTCCTGTGCCCCCACTACACATTGCCTATGCTGGGAGGGGAGGATTTGCAATTCATGAGCCACACCTGAAATGAGCTCTCCAATTTTCCCATCTAGAATAAGCAGAAACTCTTACCTGGCTGCCGTGAATGGCTTGACTCAGGAAACAAGCATGTGGAGCTTTGCTCTGCCAACAAGTCCCAGGCATCCTCTGTGTCAGAACAATCTGCACCAGAACAGAGGCCTTGAGGTTAACTTGCACATGGACTTTAGGTCTTGGGTCCTGAGCATCATAAGCCCTGAGCCCTCAAGGGATGCATCAGAAAGGAGTTTATATCCCCTAGAACATAAGAGTTTGTAAATCCCACCTGCAGCTGGGAGTCATATAGTACAGCCCAAGATACTGATTAAACACTGCCTTTATACCATTTAATGTCAAACAGGGCTATTGGGGAAAGCTCCAGTTCCAACTAAGCAGGAGAAACCATCAGCAGTAGGTAGGGGAGCTCCATTATAGCCCAACCCTTAATGGCTCCCAGAGCATCTACCTACCATGACAACTGTCCAAAGGCAATGCACAGCTCAGCATGATCTGCTGAGGGTATACAAGAGATATGGTCACCTTGACATGGGGTACCAACTCTTACATCACTGAATGAAGATAGAAATGCCAGCCCACGGTACCACAGGGATAAAAGTTTTTATTTATTTACTAGCCAACTGCACATCAAAAATGACCCGGGGGGGGGGGGGATATGTCCCTGGGATGGAGTGCCACCACCTAACACCCCATGCTGCCGCTGTGCTGTCTCTTGCAGGGTGTGGGGTGGGAAGCGCTGCTGGCCTCGGCTCCCCCACCCTCTGTCCAGTCCTTGGCACAGCTTTGGAATCATGGCAGCACTCCCCCATGCTTGGAGCACTCTGATTGGCTGTTTCCATCAGCAAATCAGAGTGTGAATACAGCATTATGGGCAGACAGACAGACTTAGGCTTTTATTATATTAGAATTTATTTTTTAACAGAAAGGGCCTGGGGCTCAATGTCCAAAGAAGGGGTGATAGAAAACACGGCTAAAGGGATGAAGGGAGATTTCATGCCACAACAACCATAATTAAGGGAAGAAGGAAAACAGTTACCTGTATCTACATCATTGTATTGAACTGAGTGAGAAACACACCTGGCTGGACACAGATCAGGGCAGGGGAAGCTGTCTGAGGTCAGTACCTTGGGATGGCAACTCAGGGCAGGACTGCAGGGTTGCAGCTCCCTCTGTCACTTTGGCACTCAGTGGTGCTAAGGAGGTAGGGCCAGGAGAATTTCCACAACTCACCTGGAAACAGGCCCTCAAACCACGCACTTTCTCCAGGCTCCTTATCGTCACCAACCCAAAGCTCCCCCTGTCCTCGCTGGATGCGGCAGATCAAGTCTGGTGCGGGACCTCGACATCCTGTGCGGGGAAAAATGGTGGTTATGTGTAGTAACTCTCCACCAAGTGCCCAAAGGGGATTTCGGGAATGGATACAATGGACACAACCATTCTAAGGGGGACCTGAAGGAAAACGGAAGGTGGACATGCAGCATTGAGGATGTGCCACTCCACGCAGAAACCTTCAATAAATGATGGCTCATCACTCAGGTAAATGGTGATTTCATGGTCACATCAAATGTAAAGCATCTATAATGAGCTGAGGGTGATCAGGTTGAGTCACACTGCTTATATAAGCTTAGAAAACACAGCAGAGAGCTGTCTGGGCAACAAACCACTTTGCTGCATCTCTGGCCTCCTTTGAACTTCTAAACCTAACCCTGCACACTGAAGTTCTGGCCTGTTACTCTCCTGTCTGTTTCTGCTTCCTCCTGTTCCCAGATCTTGTCCTGGATCAATTACTTGCCCTGACCACAACATCATCTCGACCTTTGGGCTGATGATCTCTCAGACTTGGACAGATACCCAGCTCCAGTAACCCCCTGACCTAGCACGTTCTACTTGGACTGACTTCCTACGGTAGGGGTGGGCAATTATTTCGGGTGGAGGGCTGCTTACCCAGTTTTAGCAGGCTGTCGAGGGCCTCATGGGTAGCCCTGCCCCTTGACAGGTGCCACACCGCCTTGTCACCATCTTGGGACCAATGTCCCAGGGCCAGCACCAGTGGGGCCCAAGCGGGGCACAGGCTGGCAGGGGTCTGTGGAGCCGGGCTGGGCTACACCAGCAGGGAGAGTGGGGAGCTGGCCTGGCTCCACAGAGCCCCTGCTGGCTGGGACCCTGCGCTCCTGCCACCCTGCCCTGGGCCCAACGGCACTGGCCCAGGGACACGGGTGTGGGCCCCGTGCTCCCACACCTGCTCATTCCCAGTGCCCCCCAGCCCCACGGTACAGGCGGAGGGCAGCGCACAGCCCTGACCCCCTGCTTGTCGGCAGGGAAGGAGCTGGTGCTGAGCACGGGGAAAAGCAGCCCATCTCCCGCCTCATGGCCAGCATTCCTGAGCAGGCACAGGCAGCCCCATGCAGGCTGCGAGTGGCTACAGGGCGGGGCACCAGCCACGAGGCAGGTGAGGGGCCACTTTTTCCATGCTCAGCACCAGGTTGTAACCCGCCCTGCTGCCAGCCTGGGCCCCACAGCGGCAGTAGCAGCAGCAGCTGTGGCCCCCGCACTTGCCGCACTGGGCAGCGTTTGCTGCTGGTGCTGCCTGCCCAGAGTCCACATGCTGGGCAGGACAGAGGCAGTGGTGGCAAACACTGTCCGGCGCGGTAAGTGGGGGTGGCCGCAGCTGCTGCCACTGCCGCGCAGCCCCAGCAGGCGAGCCCAGAGCCGGCACAGGGCACAGGCTGGCAGTGGGGCCGGGTTACAAACAGGTGCTGAGCACAGGAAGTGAAAAGCAGCCCCTCCCCCGCCCCGTGCCCAGCAACCCGCGCTGCAGCTGCCTGCACCTGCTCAGGACAGCCCCGCACGGGCTGCAAGCGGCTGCAGCAGGGAGCTCCGGCCACAGGTGGGGGGGGGAAGGGCTGCTTTCCTCCGTGCCAGGAAGGAGCAGGGAGGGAGCCCAGGGAAAAGCTGAGCGCAGGCCCTTCCCTGCCCTGTGGCCGGTGCTCCCTGCTGCAGCCACTTGCAGCCTGCGCGGGGCTGTCCTGAGCAGGCACAAGTAGCCCCACACAGGCTGCGAGTGGCTGCAGCACGGGGGGCCGGACATGGGGTGGGTGAAGAGCCACTTTTCCCTGCGCTCAGCTTTTCCCTGGGCCACTTTTCCCTGCGCTCCTCCCCTGCCCTTCCCCCCACCTTACCTGAGGTTCCCATGCCAGGGCAGCCACGTGGTCCCAGGCCAGAAGCCCCTGCTGGGGCTTTCGGCTGGCAGGAGATGGGGCCAGGAAGGCCCTGCTGTCGTGGGAGCCCGCCGGGCTTCCCCTGGGTTCTACTGCCCCTGGCTCCAGTCATTTTTGACAGGAACCAAGTGCAGATAAATATGAAGTTTCTAAAAATTTTAGGGGCCCGGCGGGCTGGATAGAACAGCCTCGTGAGCCAGATTCAGCCCACGGGCCATATTTTGTCCACTCCTGTCCTATGGCCTGGTCAACCCCTTACAGCATCAACCACTGAGAAGTATCTGAAGGGTATAAAACTCCCAGTAGCAGCATGAAAAGTGGGCAACAGTGCAGCAATCTGTGATATAACAGAAAGACAGAGAAATCTTTCATATATTTTTAAACATCCAAAAGTGAAAAAAGAGAGATTGGAAACACACATAGATGAAAAATCTAGTAGTCTAAAAGGATGATTATATGAAAACTTTAACAAAGCTTTTACTTTGTAACTTGTATATATGGAACTCCATCTAACTCTTGTTATTCCTGTTACAGCCAATAAGATCTTGTCAAATCCTGAAAAATGAACATGGTTACATAAAATCAAAACAGTTAGATTACAGAGAAGGAAAATACATGCTTATAAATAAGGAACATGGTTAAAAACCTAGGAAGTTTACAGATAACAAAAGTTATAAATCTAAAAAGCGATAAAGTTACAATTCCTATGGAAAAAAAATGACCATAACACCCCATATTTCCTTAGTTCTAAAGACTGAAAATTACTAATGTGTTATAGTAACAGAATAAAATTACAAAGTCCCTATGGCTCTTCTAGCATTTGATGCTGAGAAAGTCTTTGTGTTTCAGTAAATAATTCATGAGGTGAATACAGTTGCTGTATACCAGGTGTGGTCAAAATGGCGGATCTGGCCGGTGGCCGGACTCCATGCCCCAGCACATCACTCTGGCTGGTCTCGATGGAGACCCCAGGAGCAGCAGGCCATGACAGCTCAGGGCCAGTGACGGCAGCACTGGCAGGGTGTGTGACTGGGCAGGGAGCTGCTCCGGGACCGGGATCTTGCAGCAGTGACAGCTGCGGCCAGAGTCAGGGGAGACCTGCAACCTGCTGCCTGCACGCCCCTGGCGCAGTGGATTGCACCTTTACCCCAGCTGCCACTGCCGCAAGGTCCCAGCCCCAGCGGGCACCCTGCCAGTGCTGCTCAGGCCAGTCTCCGTGGAGACTGGCCCCAAGGCGTTATGGCTCCTGGGGTCTCCGTGGAGGCTGACCATAGTGACGCAGGCAGGGGCTGCTGGGAAATGGAGTCCATCATGAATATGATCCAACCCGCGGGCTGGACTTTGCCTGCCCCTGCTATATACAGAGCCCACTTCCAAGAGCTGTGACCAATAATATGCTATCCAATCTATTTCCCCTGCAATGGGAACTTGACAAGGTTGCCCATTATTACCCCTTCTATTTGATTCAACATTAGAACCACTGACAATAGCTATAAGAAATAAGCATGATATCAAAGGCATCAGGAGATAGGCAGGAGGCAGCGAACATAAGATCCTGTTACATGCAGATGCACTAATATTTCCATCACAGCCCGAGAGATCAGCTCTTGCCATCTTAGATTGTTAAGATTGTTGATCAATGATATCTAGATGTAAAATTAATTAGAATAAATCATGAGTTACTCTAAATAAGTATGCCACAAAGGATGTGTTCAGCAAATGACTGTTTCAGTGGCAATCAGAACACATTACATTTCTGGGGTATTAAAATACCCAAAAATGTTAATGCAATTGTCTGCCAAAACTTCCAGAAGCTTCTCAATAGTATATTACAGGACTTGGACAAGTGGAGCACTTTGGCAATATCCTTGGGAGATGGAGGTGTTAACATTTAAAAAATGCATGCCCTGCCTTACCCAATTCACTTATTTTGTAACCTACATGTTGTAATCCCCAATCCTATTTTGTTGAACATTAGGTTGTTTTTAACACATTTGTATAGGGAAAGGATAAAAGAGTTCAACTTTCATTTAAAAAAAAAAAAAAAAGATACAACTACCAACTGAAAGGTGTGGCTTTCATCTTCTGAATTTCTGAGGAAGTCACAATCACAATTCCTTATGAGTAAGTCAGGCTATGTACTGGATGACTGATAGGACTGATAACTCACTTCCATATGGGTGGAAATTGAGCAGGCATTTGTGTTTCCCTTTCCATTAGGGACCATCATACGGTCTACTTAACATCATCTTCCTAATTCATAGATTGTTAGGGGCTGGATTCTCTAATCCCTATAATTTTTGCAGCCCAACAAATTTAGACAAATTTAGCAAATTTACTGAAGCTCCATCCTTCATTATTCGAAAGGACTCTATTGGGACAATTCCTTGTTTTTGGGATACAAGTCTCTATAACAGGCTTGTCCAACATAGGACCCGCGAGCTGCCATGCAGCCTGCCAAGCCATTTTCTGAGGCCCATGGTGCTGGGATGGGAAACGAAAGTAAACACCGCTTACTTTAGTTCCCACCTCTTGTCCCTCCCCCAGTACCTCAGCAGCTTCCTAATGGCTGCTGAAGGGCTGGGGAAGGGACAAAGTTCCCACACGCACCACGTCAGCTTGACGTTGCCTACGCGGTACAGCTCCTCCCCTCCCCTCTCATTTCCCAGTGTCCCTTCCTCGCCCCACCCCTCCGTTCCTTATTCGCATGCCAGCTCCTCCCCTCTCCCACACTGCAGGGTTTCCGTTCCTAGCCCTGCCCCTCCCTTCCTCATCTGCATGCCATCCCCACCCTGCACCGGTCCCTGCCGGCTGCGTGGGCTGGAGCAGGTCACGGTGCAGCGTCGAGGCAGGCACAGGGGGTGCAGATGCTGGCTTGGTGGGATGCTGCAGCCGGGCCTGCAGGAGATGCTGCTGCCGCTGCTGCTGTGGTTGTCGGGGCGGGAAGCCAGCACTACTCCCGCCTCCCCACATCCCCCCCGCGCCCGCAGACATCGCACTGGGGGTGGGGAGTTATGGGCCCCCGGGAGGGAGAGACCCCTGCCACTTGGGCTCGGGCTGCCCCAGGGGAGAGGGAGCAGGGGGGTGTGGGCTCAGGCTGCCCCAGGGGAGAGGGAGTAGGGGGGTGTCCCTGCACATCCCACACCCCCCTGTAGAGTCCCCACATGTCTCCCTGGCTGCTGAGCCCAGGCGCGCAGGTGTGGGAGCATCCTCAAGGCCACCCAGGTGGCAGGGAGGACACGGTGGGGTCAGGCGGCATCCTTTGACCCCTGCACCCCCAGGCCATGGCCAGACTGGACAGGCCGAGTGAGCGCCCTCCTGCTGGCCCACTGGGTAATAAAAAGTTCATGATCCAGCCCCACATTCAAAAAGGTTAGACACCCCGCTCTATAACAAATGCTTGTCCCAGGGGTGGTTGCGATGCCCCCGGTGGCTGCCCAGCCTTTGCCAACCTGGCTCCCTTTGGGCAGTCTCTCATTTACTTACCCACCTTGATGTTATTAACTTTTAAGGAAAAGAAAGCTGCCCCTAAGCTCCCAAGCCTGATCCTACTTTTATGACGACAGGTGTCCATGGTCATTGCCTTAAGGGCTACTTATTTGGGCTCCATCCTCCCTGATACCCATCCCATGCCATGCCTTGCAGATGACATGCGGATATGGGCCCTTCCTGAGCTATGGGCTCCCAGCCCCAGTCCTCACCCCTCTGGGGCCATGGGTTCTTTGGCTCCCATCTACGGTCTCTGAGCTTTGGTCTTCCTAGACCAGGGTTAGGCAAAATACGTCTCATGGGCCGAATCTGGCTCACCAACAGATTTGATCCAGCTTGTGGGTAGATATCCACCAAGTCACTGAATCTGGCAGCTGGCAGCTCTGGCCACTGCATGGTGCCAGGTGGGTGAGACTGCTTCCACCCAGCAGCATCAGGCATCAGCTGTGGACCTGGGCGGGGCTTCTGCTGCAGTGGGGGAGGGGAGATGGAGGTGGCCCTTGATAGGTCCCCAAGCTCACTATGTGGCCCTCCAGACAAAATAATTGCCTACCCCTGCCCTAGACCCTGGTCCTGTTCTTACGCCAATTGAGATCTCCGGGCTCCCTGGCCCCAACAGTCTGGCTGTGGCCCTCCTCAACCTTTGGGCTCCCAGGCCCTGCTGACAACTGCCCCTTCTGAGCTACACACCTCTGGGCTCTTTGGCCCTGCTGACACTCTGCCCTGTGTGAGCTTGGGCCCTCTGGCCCCCGGCTCTGCCCCTCTGCAGGCTATGGGCTCACCTGCCCCTGTTCCAGGCCTCTCTCTTCCAAGGCCTGCCTCTCCCAGCTCTGGGCTCACCCACCCTTCTCCGGGTACTTCCACCTCCACCCATGCTGGGCTTCAGGCCCCGGGCACTCTCTACTCAGCCCCTCCTGAGCTCAGGCTCTTTCCCTTCAGGCCCCAGGCCCCCTATTCCTCTGGCCCCTCTCTGGGCCAGCTGGACCTCCAGGCCATGGGCTGAGCCGCCATTGTTCCCAGGCCTGTGCTGTTCCCAGGCTCTGTGCTGCTCACCAGCTCAGCTGTTCTGCTAGAAGCCCTGCTGCCAGGAGTTCCCCTATGTCTCTGGCTCCTGGGGCTAAACTGTCTGACCAGCTCAAGCCTTGGGTTTATATATCTCAAGCCTGGCCCCCTTCTGGTCAGGTGTCTCCTTAATTGGCCCCTGCCGCACCTGCAAGCTGCTTCTCCACCAGCCTCGTTCCTTGTGAGTGACAGGCGCGCTGTTGTGTCTTATTGTATTGGCCTCGCACTGTCCCTTTAAGGCCAAAGCCCTCATGTTCAGCACTGCAGGGTTGTGTCTGTTTTGCAGCAGTTTTTGCAGCACTGGAGACTCCATTCTCCCTGCCACGAGGAGCCAGGGACCATATTCCTGGTTCCTCTCACTCACCAGGACTGGGCTGGGTCAAGGTCAGGGAAAGAGCAAGTCTATGTTTTGCAGAGGGCAACTGTTAAGATCTACCCTGGATATGACTCCAGAGTTATATTAAAAAATACTTATTAGTTCAACACAGCAGTGTCCAGAGTGCTGTTGCTGAACTCACAGCATATCATCTGGCAACGAGAATGGGATCACTTGCTAAAGACACCCCTAGATTGTGAGGACAACATTTTGAGACCAGGCTGTGTTTTTGTGAGGAAGCTTCCCCCCCCCCATCTCTATTATGGCTGATGTTAGTTAAGATGGCTACTTTGGGGCACATAGAAGAATTTGATGCAAGCCAGCCGGCTTCTTAGGACTCTAACGCTGGGAGGCTATCCTATTACCTGGAAGCCAACAAAGTGGAAAACCCAACACAGAAGCGTGCGATCCTCCTGACAGACTGTGGTGCCCAAACACTTGCCATTGTTGGTTCCCTCCCAGCACCTACTTTACCAAACACTAAATCTTATGCTGAACTAATTGCTCTGCTATAGGCACATTTTTGCCCAAGGGCATCTGTTAACCTGCAGAGATTTTTTTTAAACTGAACCAAAAGGCCAACAAAGCCATAGCAGATTACCTGGCTGAGCTCCATCGCCTTGCTGAATTTTGTGAGTTTTGGGATCTCATGAATGGCCTGTTCGCGACCGTCTTATCTGCAGGGTTCAAGACAAAGCACTCCAAAGTCACCTGCTCTCTGAACCAAATTTAACCTTGGCTACTGCAAAGAAAAAGCCTTGGCAGCTGAAGCAGCATCCAATAACGCGAGAGAAATTCATCAAGCGCTCTCCAACAATGTCCACTTACTCCAAAAAAGGTCAAGAATCAGCTCATCACCAGCAAACTCAGTGGATTATACCCTCACCAACAGCATCACATAAAACAATTAATCCACAGACATGTTTGAGTTGTGGCAGCCAACATAGATGAAGGGAGGGCAGGTTTAGGAATGTGGAGTGTCATGCCTGCAAAAAGGGCCACATAGAGAGGGTTTGCCACTCAAAGGCCCATTCTGGGAGACAAAAAAACTGTGGCAAATGTATTCACTCCCAAACCACTCACAGAGTAGTCCTCAACAGAATGTAAGGTACAAAAACTATATTTATTCAAAATGTTGGTGTTGTTGGAACTCAAGGTTCTGAGATTATTGCAGCTGTAGTAATAAATGGACAGAAGTGCAACATGGAAGTGGATTTGGGTTCAGCAGTATTCCTCATAGATGAAAACACATTCTTCCAGTTGTTTTGGCACCCGCTCCCCAAGTTATTGAAACCCGAGTGTCGCCTGTGTGACTACAATGGACAGATTGTGGAAACTTTGGGTAGCTTCAGTATAGATGTCCAGTATGGATCTGTCAAACAGTGTCTCCCCCTTACTGTCACTAGGGGATTCCACAAAAGCCTTCCAGAAAAAACTTGGTTCTCACCATTGGGAATCAGTATTCAAGGCGTACACAGTCTCTGCACAGAAGGTCTGGAACAGTTTGCAAGGGAGTTTCCCCAGGTATTCGCTGAGAAATTAGGAACTTGGTCTAGTCCACTTGTGACGTTCCAAATGGATCCTGTGATAGCCCCTATCTTTATGAAGGCTCGGCATGTACCTTTTGCACTGCGGCCAAAAATTGCGACAGAACTAGATCAGCTTATCACACAAGTGGTCTTCGAGCCAGTTGTACACACAAGCTGGGCCACACCAACTGTTCCTATTTTAACACCTAACAGCAGTGTTCGCATCTGTGGGGATTACAAGTGTACTGTTAATAAAGCAGTTAAGCAGGACCTGCACTCAGTGCCTGCCATTAACCAGTTACTATCCATTCTTGCAGGAGGGAAGGCTTTTGCCAAATTTGACCTCGCTCAAGCCTATCAACAATTGATAGTGGACAACAAAGCTGCTGAGGCCCAAATAATAATTACGCACTGGGGAGCATACTGTGTTAAATGCCTCCAGTTTGGAATTTTTGTGGCACCAGGAATTTTCCAGCGGTTCATGGAGAAAATGCTAGTAGGAACTTCTGGGGTTGTTCCATACTTCAATGATGTGTTGATCATGGGGCCATCTCAAGAGAAACTCACTGAGACTCAGAGAAGTTTTACAGAGATTGGATAAAGAAGGTACCAGACTAAAATGAGAGATGTCAACTGGGAGTTCCAGTATCAACTTTCTGGGATATCAAATTGATGCTTCTGGCATTCACCCAGTTGAAGACAAGGTAAAAGCAATACATGATGCCCCTATACCAAAATGCAGACAGGATCTTCAAGCACTCCTAGGACTTCTCAATTTTTAGCACATCTTCTTGAAAGACAAAGCCACCATAGCAGAGCCCCTTCATCATTTATTGGATAACGGAGCTTAGTGGAAGTGGACTTACCAGCACAAAGCAGCTTTCCAGGGTGTTAAGAAGTTGCTGACATCAGACCTGTCCTTGTTCACTATGATGAGCAGAAGACATTGTCTGTTACTTGTGATGCCTCGACGTTTGGTGTTGGCACTGTCCTCAGCCACATGTTGCCTGATGGCACAGATGCACCTGTTGCTTTTTACTCAAGAACAATTATTTCAACCAAGAGGAACTACACACAGGTCGATAAAGAAGCATTGACAATCGTTGCAGGAGTAAAATATTTCACAATTATGTTTATGGCCACAAATTTAAAATCCAAATGGACCACAAACCCCTTCTTGGCATTTTTGCTATGGACAAACTAACTCCGCCTGTTCTTTCTTCCTGTATGCAACATTGGAGCATCATGCTAAATGCATATGACTATACACTCATGTACAAACCTGGAAAAACAATTGCAAATGCTGATGCATTGAGCTGCCTACCACTACAAATAGCCGACTGTGCTACTCCCCCACCAGCAGAAGCCCTCATCCTGGAATCCATGCCAGAAGCCCCTCTGCAGGCTGATCAGATAGCAAGGATGACTGCAGAATACCCTATCCTTGCCCATGTCCTCAACTGGGTGTGGAAGGCCTGGTCTGCAGAAAAAATTGGCTGAGAAATTCAGGTCATTTTCATCAAAGCAGCATGAGATGTCTAAACATAAAGGGTGTCTCTTCTGGGGAAATCATGTTGTAATCCCAGAAGCAGGATGCCAAATCATACTGACAGCGCTGCACACAGCACACCCAGTCATTGTGAGGATGAAAGCACTGGCTAGAGGTTGTGTGGTGGCCAGGTATGGACAATGACATAGAGAGGGTTGTAAGGGAGTATAGTGTTTATCAAGTGACCCATCATAATTCACCAAAGGCACTAGTATTCTTGTGGGAGATGACAAAGGAGCCACGGTCGTGCAACCACATTGATTTTGCTGGCCCTTTCCAAGGTAAGAATGTCTTAATTATGGCTGACTTGTATTCAAAATGGCTTGAAGTGATTACTGTCTCAACTCTTACATCAACTGCCACTATAACAGCTCTCTATCAGCTGTTTGCAACCCATGGGGTGCCCGACACTATCGGGTGCCTGACACTATCGTTTCTGATAATGGCAGCGCATTCACCTCGGCAGAGTTCCAAGATTTTGCCAGTTGCAGCCTCATTCGAACTGTTACCATTGCACCTCGCAGGCCACAGGCCAATGGGTAAGCTGAGCGAATGGTGCAAACCACAAAAGATGCACTGAAAAGGATTATTGTAGGAGACTGGCCTGTCAGACTGGCCAGATTTCTGTTTGCTCAACATGTAATTCCTTGCCCTACAGCAGGGTCTGGCCCATCAGAGCTTCTTACGGCATGTCTTGAGATGACAACCCTTGACCGTGTGAACCCAGACCTTGTAAGAGACACGCAGTTCAGGAAAGAAAAAGAGTTGGACTCTGCATTGGCATCTGGTACTTTATGGTTTTTCGTTCCACAACAGACTGTTTGCTCAGACCTACGGGACAGGCCCACACTGGGTTCAATCTAAAATTGTAAGCACGACAGGACCCATATCATATACAGTCCAGACTGACGACAGACAAGTTTGGAGACATCATGTAGACCAGCTGCATGGGCGTTCTCCTACTGATAACTCTACACCTGAACAATCTCCAGGCACCAATCTACCACCAACAGACATGGAGTCATTGGGTAAGTGTCTACCTGTTTCCACCAACTCAAACCCTATTCCATCGCCGTCAGAGGGAAGCGTCGCTGTTGATTCCCCAGACAGGCTGACAGGGCTGTCATCTGCTGAACCCCTCACCGAGGCAGGCTCTACGGAAAGACCACAGGGGAAGCGGAACCCTCCCCAATGGTTGGCTGACTATTCTGTCTAGGGAGAAGGGGTGTTGTGTCTTATTGTACTTGTCTTGCACTGTCCCTTTAAGGCCAAAGCCCTCATGTTCGGCACTGCAGAGTTGTCTGTTTTGCAGCAGTTTTTGCAGCACTGGAGACTCCATTCTCCCTGCCACGAGGAGCCAGGGGACATATTCTTGGTCCCTCTCACTCACCAGGACTGGGCCAGGTCAAGGTCAGGGAAAGAATAGGTGTAAGTTTTGCAGACATACTAGGGCAACTGTTAAGATCCACCCTGGATGTGATTCCAGAGAGTTACGTTAATAAATACTTGTTAATTCAACACAGGAGTGTCCAGAGGGTTGCTGCTGAACTCACAACGTATCATGCACCAAGTACCCTGCCACAGTCCCACAAACTGATGTGGGGAAAGAAAATAGATAAAGGTATCATGCATGTACTAAATCATAGTAGGAAGTCATATTAAATCCTTTTCCAAGTTATGTGATGAATTTGACCTTCTGAAAAGAGCTGCATGACAATATATGCAGTTGCATCAATTATTAAAAAGACACTTTGGACCCAAGGCTTTAGGTATAGCAGCTGCTCCAGATGCATTTTTTTTGCCTTGAAATCTGCTTCTTTCCCCATCCTGTGCCATCACTCTATGAATATATAATGCCATAAAGCAGATCTGGTACAGACTATTTAAGCCTAAAATGGAAACCTAGCTAGATGACAGTATCCCAGTGGAAATCAGCAATTCATAATAGTCAAAACAATGACAACTCATCTTAGACTTCATCTTATCAAAAATCAATTTTGTCTGCACTGGATTGTCTCTAAACTTAAAAAAAATCAAATATCCTGCCAGTAGACCCATGTTGGAGATCTGATTCAATGAAGGCTACCACACTTGGTCACCCTGTCTTGTCATGTTCTGTTATCAGTTCTTTTTGGAAATGAATTATAGCTAGAGATAATGTGGTTTAGCACACAGCACTGATACCTTTAGCAAATATGTGTTCTTGGGTAAATTCCCAAGAAATTCAAACTGAATCTTTCCCAAATTCCACAAATGAGCCATTAGATTACTGCACTGGAAAACAGGACATCTCTAAATGTTGAAACCTGGTACAATGGCATGCTGCAGCTGACATCTATGCAGAGTCATGTTTAGCAGACTTAACTGTTTTGAAAATTTTGGTGCAATTTTGGGAGGAATTTTTGCAATATTTTTTTAGCTAGATTGTGTTTCTCATTGCATGACTCTCTTTCCCTCTTCTTTCTCTCCCCTCTTCACTCCTCCTTTTTTCTTCCCTTTTATTGCTTATTATTTGAGATGTAGTTTGGTTTTACATGTACAGTTGATGTATATGCTTTTTTGATTTTTATATATATATTTTTTTAAATCAATTAAAATTAAAAAAAGAAAATTAGTAACAGGTAGCCTGTCTGTTAAAACAACTTTACCAAGTTTCAGGGACTTGTTCCTGAAAGCTAGGGGATCTAACATCTGTAGATGGTTTTGTCTGCCTGAACAAGATTTTAGTGTGAATGGAACACCAACTGACGATGCAGAAGGTGGCCTTAAATAGGCCTATTTTCTATTCTATTATTTTATGGTTAGGCCAGCTACAAGCAGGTCAAACTGAACTTAAATCTGTTCATGTCCCTGTTCTTTCCATCTGTGTACCTATCTTGTCCTTATCCTGGCCCTAAAGATCTCCTGCCTACAGATGTCCACATGCCTGTTACTAGTTCCTTAAGTTCTGTTGCCTTTGGCTTAAATGCTTAAGATTACTTGGCCTAGTTATCCCTAATCTAAAGATGAAACAGTGAATATTAGTTTAGAAGAAAAGAAAAAAAAGAGCTACATAAAGTCAACCTACAGTCATATTACCATCAAAAAGATTTTGATGCAGATACACTTTGGGATGCAGGAAAGAAGAATGTACTTATACCCACTGAAATCAAATCACTTCAGGCAAACCACATGGGAGACCTGGAGACTCAAGGAGCTACTGAAGGATAAACAGAAGTCTTCAATACATGGGTCTCATGGATTTGGGCCAAGTCATTTACACAGAAAAGACAAGAGTTGTGAAAAGGGCAGTAACAGCATTAAACGACTTGCATGACAAACTGAACAGCAGACAGGATGAAAAAAACAATTGATAAATTGGCTAAAACCCATTACGGATTAAAAAAAGGCAGCACTTTCTAGCAGCAATAGCAAAATGGATAGCAGCTAGTCTAAGAGAAAAATGGCAAGTCAGAAAGATATTTCGATAATTTACTGAAAGGAGAATATTCCAGAGAATATTTGCATCTGTTGGCACTGTAACAGATTTGTAGCTGAAATCCCATTTGACAATACAGAGGCAATCAGGAGAGCAGAAATTAAATTGGAAAAAAAAGGAAAATAAGCAAGTATATGCACAACCCATGGAAGTTACCAAAGCATTAGGAGATAAAGGGGAACGGTGGTTAGTGCACCGATTCCAGAAAAGTGTATAGAAAGAAAAGATTCTAGATAAATGGTGATCGCATGTCAGATCACCATTCTTGTGCAACAAAAAAAAGGGAGTAACACTCAAAGCTCCAATGACAGGAAAACAAAGTTAATTAGCCACTTGTTGAAAAGCAATGAAAAGTTTTTGCAGCTAAACTCAGGAGGACAACAGTTAGTGATACAAAGTTTGGTTTTAGAAAAGGAAATAGTTCAAAAAATCCTCAAGCACTTTCAAGATAAGTAACGTAAAGAATCAATCACTCTAGTCCATGTAGTCACTGTAGACCTAGGGCAGTGGTGCTCAGCCTTTTGGCCCCACGGGTTGAGACACTGGGGCTGGTTGGTGGGTCAGAGGGGCCCCACGCACTGGGACTCAACCCTATGCCACCTCCTGTCAGCCCACACCCCTGAGATCATGCCCTGTGCTGCGTCCTAGGCCTTGAGCTCTCAATCTAGCAGACAGGCCCATGCTATCCAGCCTGCAGGGCTCCCCATGGGTCCAAAAGTTTGGCAGCAGGGGAAGGACACCACTCTTCCACAGCCAAATTTTTAGAGCTATAAGGAGGCTTGTGGGACAGATGACAATCAAGGGGTTGAGTGCCCCAGATCAAGGAGAAAACAAAAATTAAGCAGGTCCAGAAGGAAGGTCTTCAGTGAAGCTGGAGGAAGTTGAAATCACCAGAAAAGTACATAAGGTTTATACAATATCTGGATGCAAAGTTTCCACACATGCCAGAAAAAATCCCTGTAATAAAAAGCCTTTCAAAGTAAAAGTGGTTTTCACCAGGGATCTGCTTTCAGCCCATTTCTTTGAATTGCAGGGATGTTTGTCACCGGAGAAAAGCTTAGATAGGCTGCACTGTAGATTGCACGTTATTTGCAGGTGCCCTCTCAAAATAGGGGGATTTAGGAAAAAGAGCAAGAAATTTTTAATAGGATGGCAGAGCAAGCTTAAGAACATGGGTCTTAAAGTAAACACAGCACAGACAGAAACTGTGGTCTGTGAAGATAGAGATGTTAGAAAGGCCATAAACAGAAACTCCTTGTTGGAAAATTCTGGGTTTTATTGTATGCAAACATGTCCCCAGAAGATGTGATGAGAAAGTGGAAAAAGGAAGTGGACTAGACACCAGAGACATGCAAGCTAGGACAGTTAATGTCTGGATAAAATACAACAGGACAGAGAATGAGGAGGGAAGAAGAATTCCTTGAGTTCCTCACCATCTATGGGTTGGAGATGGCATGGAACTGCTGGGAAGGCAAAGGGAAACCACCCTGCAAAGTAACTGCTAAATATGGAAGAACCAGAAATTAGACTAAGAGGAAGAGGTGGATCAGCTAAAGGAGGATACAAAAACATGAAAGGGAACATATCAATGACAGAACAGCGGGGAAAAGAAGGTAGTTTAAACTGTCAGCCCAACATTCCTGAGAAGACTGTAGAACCGGGAGAGGAAGGGGGTGTTTCTGAGCTCGGGGTGGGGGGGGAAGCAAGAAACAGAACTTTACCCAGGGAAACAAGGGCTTGGTAATTCCTCAGCATCTGGTCCCGGTAAAGCACCTTGTCTCCATCTTCCAGCAGCTCCCACTCCTTCTGGGTGAAGTACAGCGCCACATCCTCAAAGGCCTCCCGGAGCTGCAGGCACAAGCAGTACACGTTCAGTCCCTTCTGATCCAGCCCCTATAGCCCTGATCCTTATGCCACACTATAAAGACTGGCCAGCCTGGCTACACCTGCACATGGATGTAAAACTTCCCATCCCTCAGCTGCCATACATACTCCAGCAAAGTCCCTCATGTGGACACAGCATAGCCAGGGACCTACCTAAATCTGGCAGAAGTGCAGTGTGCAGCAGCTCCTTTAATCTTGCTCTTTTTGCTGCCCTCCCTAGCCATGGATTGATGAAGAGGCCCCAGCAGCCCTGCTGCTCAGCCAGGAAGCAAAAACCATGTTTTTAAACATGCTGCTGTTTTTCCCTCCCACTGCTGATGGGCTGAGGGGCCTGGCACCACCCCGCTTGCTGCTGATCAGCCAGGAGGTCCCTAAGCATAGGGTGAATCTATACTAAGGGGTATGAAAAAGCAGTTTGTCCAGTTCGTTCCATATTATCCAGGAGGCAGCGCATCTCTGCTGGCGTGGGCTGTGTCTACGAAAGGGCACAGCCACCATCACTGTGTCTCTGTGGTGCAGGCAGCCCGAGTCTCTCCTGGGGAAGCCGTTCCAATGGCAGGGACTGGCAAGGAAAACCTCTGGCCTGGGAGGCATCTTCACTTATGTCTCTGGGCACCATCCACAGGCTCCCTTGACTCATTCTGAGGGTAGCGTGTGCTGGCCGGTGTGCTCCGCTCAGTCTCCTTCCCAACCCCATGTTTTGAACCTATAACCCTCACTCTGTCCCCGTTTCCTTTTTATTCATCCCAAGCAATCAGCTGATGTGTCCCCACTGAGGGGGCTTACAGTACTCACAATGGGCCTGTGCTCATTATCTAACCCACGGGTTAGCAATGTTTTTGGGCAGAGTGCTGAAAACACCGGCACCCTCGACTTGTACGATGCTGGCGCGCCTGGGGCAGATGCTGGGGGAGCCACGAGGTGCCCGATCCCTATTGCGGCAGTGCAGCCCGGCCCTGCCCTGCCATACGCCCCACGTCGCGCGTGCCAAGCAAAATACCTTCGAGCGCTACAGTCCGGCACCGGCACCAGTGCTGCCTACCGCCGCAGGGCCTAACCCTACCCCAAACAGCTCCCTCGGAGGGGTGCCCGGGAACGCCCCAGGGCCTCGCAAGGAACCTCTCGGGCCTTCCGCGCGGAGCCGGGACAGGAAGATCTGCAGGGCGCGGAACCCCGGTCCTACCTGCGCTGCTGCGGCGGCAGCCATCCCTGCCCACTCGGCGCAGGGCGAGCCGCGGGCCGGAGCGCTCCGAGCACCCCGGGACCCCGCCCCGCCCGTCGGTGACGTCACCGCCGCGGGGCGCGCCCGGCGCGCAGGCAGAGGGCGGGGCCGGACTCCTTGCAGGGGCGGGGCCACCGCATGGGGGGAGGAGAGGAGGAAAGCAGCCCCGCCTCCGCCGACGCCGCTCTGGTGGCCCTGGAGGACCGCGGCTCTACCCGGGGACTCATTAACGCGTTGTTCCGCAGCCAGTGTAGCCGGCGCACAATAAGGATCGTATTTGTTCGATCATTTAACCCTTGTCTGATGTATGATCAGTCATGGTAAAAGTGTTCAAAATGCACCTTCATTTTGAGGGGTAGAGGTCGTAGCCGTGTTGGTGTAAGGACACGCGCCGACAAGGTTCTTTGGGTAAATCTGATATTTTTTACTAGACCGACTCAAATAGTTGGAAAAAGAAGACTTTTTCCAACTATTTGAGTTTGTCTAATACAAGATACCAGATTTACCCAAAGAACCTTGTCTGCCATAATTTTTAAGGCAGCTGATTGGTGCAGCATGTGCAAAACCCACCTCACTCCCAGGGAGTCTTAACTGAGTTTTGGGTTCGCTGTCAGGACTTCCTTAGGACTGCTTGTCTCAAAATAAAGAAATGCTTCAACTTTGATGACCCAGTACTCGCTCACTGGCTAGGTATAGTGAGCAATATAAAGTAAATAAGAGGACTTATTTGCATATTGTTTCAGGAAATAAGAACATTTTGAGCTTCCAATATGATAATTTAGTATTTAGGACCTGGCAATGCTGGCACATGCAGCCCAGCGCCCACAGCAGTCCACATTGCTTGTGTAGAGATGTGGCAAATCGTAGCATGTATATGTGCATATGGGTGTCAGCATGTGCATGCGCATGCAGGCTTGGTTGTGAGTTCCTGTGTGTGCTTGTGTGTTTACATGCACGTGTGCATGTGCCTGTGTGCTGTGTGCAGGCATGTGCATATACATGGGAGGGCACACGTTCCCCACGGTGCCATGCAAGGGAGGCATGTGCAGGACAGGTGGGGACTGGCCCTGCCCTGCATCACCTGTTCTGCTTGCAAAAACTGCTGCCTCCACAGGGAGTTCAGGGCATCTGGCTGAGGCAGCCCCGCCTGAGCGCACACAGTGGTGAAGCAGCAGGGGGAAGGCCCTGATCCTGTCCCAGCCCTGGTGAGAGGGCCCAGTCCTGGATTAACAAACAGAGCAGCCTCCTGTGAGGCAGCTGCATGTCCCACACACCCCACAGGCCTCAGGATCCAGGTCAAATGGGTCTTTGTACACAAGATGCAGCCTAATACTACTGTGCAGTAGCACGCCACATCAAAAACCGTGCTAATAGGCTACAGTAGCATTAGGCTATGATGCAGCAGCATCACTGTAATGCTGGTTACTGCACACTCATTTAGCACTTGGTTATACAACTAATAAACTTAATGCACAGGAGGTACAGCACATTAATGAACATATAGACACACCCTCCTGTCTCATAGATTGGGAATAAAGTAGCAGAAGCAGCTGCAGGTTCAGAGCCCCCATTTGTGGCCCGACCCAGCCTGGCCTAGGGCAGGGGTTGCTCGTGGGGTCTGTCCCCAGCAACAGCTACAGCAGCAGGGTGGATTTCATGCCAGAGCTCCCTGCAATAATAAAGGGAGTCTGTTTGGATCACAAGCACTTAGATCTTTATTAGCAGAGCCGCGTGCCCAGTGCTGCTGCCTGCAACCATGAGGTGCAGTGGGTGTGTTCTTTTCTGAGAGGTTAAAAATCCTTGGTGTTGGGGCAATTTCCCAATCCCCTCCCCCAGTGAGCATGGTCCCGCCCAGCCCTGGGGCAGGGGCTGTTTCCTTCCCCTTAGGCAGCTGGGTGAGGGGCAATGACAGCCCCGCCCTGGGGGGACATGTGGCAGGTGTGAGTTGAAATGAGTCCACAGGCACTGGGGAGTGGGCCCTGTGACATGTGTGCTGGTATCACAGGCCCCTGTGGCATCAACACCTCCCCTAGGGCCGGAGCCTGAGAAACCCACATCCTTCCTCTCTCAGGGTCTTGGCATGCAACCCAGCCAGGGCACCAGGGACAACGCTGCTCCCCCCTGTCACAACCCGCAGGCTGGAATACAAGTTATGTGGGGATGACTTGGAGATTGACACCAGGAAGTTCCATGTGTTTAGTGAATTTGTCAGTAGCTTGTGGCTGCAGGCAGCAGCACTGTGCACGCAGCTCTGCTAATAAAGATCCCAGTACTTGTGATCCAAATAGACTCCCTTTATTATTGCAGGGAGCTCTGGGCATGAAACAACCCTGCTGCTGCTGCTGCAGCTGTTGCTGAGAAGCAGCGCCCAAGAGCACCCCTCCCCCCCCCCCCCGACTCCACCAGCCCACAAGTCTTCACAGCAGGGCAGGGCCAGGATCAGGGCCTTTTCCCTGCTGCTCAGCCAGCCAACTGGTTTCCACCCTGCCTGTCAGCAGGGGCTCATGACTTCTGACATGCCAGGCTGCAGCTGGGCTGTTGGGACCAGTTACCCTCTGGTCCCTGTGGCCCAGAGGCATTTACAGGACTGGAGAAGGCTGAAGGAGGCTTGGGCTCCATTGCAGAGTGGGTGTCCCAGAGCGAGGGACAGAAGTGATCTAACTTTCCCGCCAGGTCCAGGCTGAAAAGAACAACTAGAGCAAGGCCCAGAATGGGGCCCTGCTGAACAGACAAACAGGGGAGGGGATCTTTCCAGTCAGGACTCATGAAGAGTGCCCATCTGTCCTGCCTACATCTCCCCCAGCTTGGGGAATATATCAGCCCTCCCCATGACAAAATGCATGGGTGCATACGCACATGTGCAGGCATGCACACACACCTGTGCACTTCCAACTGAACATGTGCACATACAAGCTTCTGCACATGTGTGTGAACACAAGCATGCACACACATGAAAACACCCATACTTATGTGCACAGGCATATACACATGTACACACATACACACATTTTCACATGTGCACACTCAGTTGTACATGTGTAATATCTGGGACTGATTATCTGTAATATACTGATGTTTGAAACACCTGCAATTGATGCATATAAACTATACACAGGCAGTCTTCGACTTACAACATTTCAAGTTACAACATTTCACACTTACAACGTTTATAAATTGATACCCTGTTTCAACTTTATGACACCAGTTTGGATGGCTCTTTACAATGCTTGACCCAATGCAACACCATGCCAGTGAACAAGTTCGCTGCGTCACTCATCTCCCTGGAGAACATCTGTCCAAACTTGCTTGGACACTTTCTTTAAGAAAGCAGACAAGACTCCAGAAAAACCTGCAGCCAGGACTCCTGAGAAGACTCCAGTCAAGAACCCTTCAAAAAGTCCAGCCAAGGCACCTTAAAGAAGTCCTTCCAAATCAACAGGATTGCTATTTACAATATAGATACATTCATGTAGCTATATTACTTATCTATAATTGATCGAGTACAAAATTCTGGGGTATTTTTGGTGAAAATAGGGTATCGGACCTTGGTTCAGGAATCAATCCCCCACTTATAACATTGTTTCTTATGAGAAAATTGGTTCTGAGTTGTAACATTTCGACTTAAGATAATCAGAAAGGGCTGACCCGGCATGAGGCTGGGGGTCGCACCAGATGTGCCCGCTGGAGCTCCCTTCCAGTCTTGTTTCTCTTATGCTTCTCTGATTTACGTGCACACACACACATGGACAAATATACATGGGCACACACATACATGTACCCATAAAATACAAGCGCACACACAAATACACTGCCCTCTGGCCCGGGCAGCCCGGGGCCGTGCGGGGCAGTCGAGCTGCACCGTCTGTCACCGCATGGCGGTGGCACGGGAGCTGCATTGTGGGGAAGAGTCACAGGGCAGCGAGTGACATGAGCCACAGCCCCAACCCCTCGCGTCAGGCTGTGCCCGGGGTAACAGCCCCAGTCCCCTAATGCCATTGGGACCCTCCCTCCGTGCCACCAGGTAGCTGGTGCCCAGGACGTCTCAACACCCTGGGGGTTGTTGTGCCAAGTGGAAATGCTGCACTCTCCTCTCCTGTTTCCAGGTTGATTTTTTCCACTGAGCCCAGCCTGCGCTGACCTACCCCACAGCATTGAGGATCCACAGCCCACGCTTGCCTGCCTGCTCCTTCTCTGGCCCTTCATTTGCTCTCCTTTGCAGAGCACAGCAGGGATGGCTGCAACTGCCCCAGCTTGGGTAAAATGTCACCAGGGAGGTCCCTTTCTTTCATGGGGATGAAGTGAGTCCCTCAAGCTCCTGGACCCTATAGATCTCCCCACCCCAGAGCCATATTGGAAGCAAAGGGGGATCCCTGATACTGCACTGCAAGGCCTCGGGTTCCCTGGGGAGGCATCTGGGTGAAATAAATGGCTGGAATCACCAGTTCAGGCAGCCCTGTGAGTCCCTGTCAGCCAAACAGCTTCCCTGAGGGGGGACACAGGCTGCCTTCACTACAGAGTCTGCTGCTGGAGTGATATTGGCAGCTCTCCCTGGTGTACACACAGCCTGTGCTGAACCTCCTGGATAACATGGACTGAAGGGGAGAAACATTCCTCTGTCAGCAGAGTCGTGATCACACCAGACTCTTTGCTGAAGCAGCTGTGTCAGATGATGGGTTGTGCATCCTTAACTGGCAAGACTAGCCAGGTAAATCTTTGTAGAGCAGAGTAAGGCTTAGACCTGTGTGGGTCCTGGGGCATTCTGCAGAGGTGTCTGGTGTAGAAGAATAATTTCCAGGGTCACTACTACTGGTTTAGTTACGATAGCAATGCCACCTGTTTTAGACATACCCTATGCACACACCAGGGGCTTTGCTGGAGCATCTGTACCAGCTGCAAAGTGGGACATTTCACAACCCTACCCTTTATATGCAGGCTAGCAAATCTTTATAGTGCAAAGTAATGCTCAAGGCTAAACGGACTGATGAGGCTGGAGCAGAAGGGACTGAGTGTGTACTATCTGTGACTGCAGTTCCCAGAGGCCTTTGAGGATGTGGTGCTGTACTTCACCCGAAAGGAGTGGGAGCTGCTGGGAGGTGGAGACAAGGTGCTTTAGGGGACCAGATGCTGAGGAATTACAAAGCCCTTATTTCCCTGGGTAAAGTTCTGTTTCCTGCTTCTCCCTAAAGCTGTACGCCCCCTGCTCCCCACCCACTTTTCCTTCTGTGTTTTTTTTCTTATGAAGGTTGGGCTGGCAGTTTAAATCCAGTTTCTCCCCATTGCTCTGTCACTGATTAGGTTTGTGTTCTATTTTGTATTTTCATATCCTCCTTTATTTCATCTACTCCCCTTCTCTTGGGCTTTCCTCTTCATCTAACTCCTGCTGCTTCCATATTCAGCAATTATTTTGCAAGATGATCTTTTTCTCCCTTCCAGCACGTCCAGATTGTCAACCAAATGTTCATAAATATTCACCAAGCACCATTATTTGGGGGTGGTTCTTGCTTCCTCATTTTTGTTTTTTTTTTTTGTATCTTGTCCAAATATTGAACTGTCTTAGCATGCACTTCTTAGTACTGTCTAATCCACATTTTTCTCTTTGCACTAAACAGCATAAGTCTGTGGTGGTCTTATCAGCATCCGCTCCTTCAACACGTCTTTCCCATTTCCTCAGTTCATCCTGTAGTGACATTACTATGAATGATAGAACAAAAAGTAACAAGAAGTCCCTGTAAGTTTTTGCCCACAGCCTTTCTAACATCTCCATCTCTACAGACCCCAGATTCTGCCTTCTTTCTATTTATTTTAAGATTTGTGCTGTCAAGCACTCTCTGCTATTCTATGAGGTTTTCTTTTCCTTCTAAAATTTATATTTTGGGAGGCCACTTGCAAACATCATGTGATCCACAGTGCAGGATATCTAAGTTCTTGTCCAGTGACACCCATCATCGTGATAAAGAGAAGTGGGCTGAATGCAGATCCCTAGTGAAATCCTGTTTCACTTTCAAAGATTCCTTATTCCAGGTGCTGACTAGTGTGGAGGAGGTTTGACATGTATGTATTTTACTAGTTGGATTGTATCCTTCTGGTACTTTATTCTTCCTCCAATTTCACGAAAGATATTCCTTTGGGACCTACTCAAGTGCTTTTTCTGGATCTGCAAAGACCCTATTTATTTTCCTCTACTTTTCTTGAAAGTGTCTAAATGTTTCTTTAATCTTTCTTTTCTACAACCAAACTGATTATCACTGATTTTTGTGGTCCTCTTAAGTCTAACTTCAATATCTTTTCATCATCTTTTTTCTTCAAGAATCCTTAAGTAAGTTTATGCTCCTGTGATTGGAATATTGGTAGTCACTACTTTCTGGTTTGAACAAGAAGAGATATATTTGATTCAGTCACCATTTGTCTGAAATCTTTTTGTATTGTGCCATTTTCTGGATTAAATGTAGTAAACACCATTTCCCTTTATCTCCTTATACTTTGGTTACTTCCACGAGTGGAACATATCGCCCTGCTGGGTTTTTTTGTTCTTTTCAGTGTACTTTTGGCACCATCAGTGATAATTTCAGCTTTATGCATTGTGTTTGTTGATGCAAATATTCTCTGGGATGTTTTCCTTTTAGTAGACTCGTGGGAGGACGGGGGACGCGGTTCCTGCTGCTGCTTGCACCGGAGCCCAAGCCCCGTGGAGAAGAGCCCCACGCAGACCCGCCTGCAGGCCGCTCCGCCCCGATCCAGGGAGCACACGCATTGCACGGGGGAAGGGCGTGTGCTCCCCGGACCAGGGCAGAGCCGCCCGCAGCCGGGTCTGCGTGGGTCTCTTCTCCACAGGGCTTGAGCTCGGAGCGGGTGCTGGTAGCACTGGGAGGATGCTGCATCCACCCCAAATTTCACCGCCGCTCCACTCCCAGATCTGGCTCAACGCCCTGCCTCCACCAGTGCCGCCGGGAAGTGCCAGGGCTGCACTGGGTGGCTGGCAGTGGTGGTGCTGAGAGCGGAGCAGCGGCGAAATTTGGGGTGGATGCAGCATCCTCCCAGCACCACAGGCTCCCACTCTGAGCCCAGCCCCCACTGAGAAGAGCCCCGTGCAGCCCGCCCTGTGCAGATCTGGGGGGGCACCCCCCCCACGAGCCATGGGGCAGCACCTGCCCCTGCCTCTGTCCCCTCCCTCACTGTGGGGAGTGTTGATCTGGCGGCCCTAACCGTAAAGTAATGTCTCTTGATGTGCAGCCTGAACCTTCTCTCTAACAATTTGTGGCTATTATTCCTAGTAACCCCGGGTGGTGCCGGGGGGGGGAAACAGACCCTTCCCAAATTCCCGCTGGTCCCCCCTGGTGAGTTTGTAAATGGCCAACAGGTCCCCTCTCAGCCTTCTCTTGTGGAGGCTGAATAGATTCAGACCCTTTAGCTTCTCTTCATAGGGCCTGACCCCCTGCCCCTTGACCATGCGAGTGGCCCTCCTCTGGACCCTCTCAATGCTGGCCACATCCCTCTTGAAGTGTGGCGCCCAGAACTGGACACAGTACTCCAGCTGTGGCCTGACCAGTGTCACATAATGGGGAAGGATCACCTCCCTCGTTCTGCTTGTGATGCATCTGTAGGCGCAAGACAAGGTGTGGTTAGCCTTACTGACTGCTTCCTCGCATTGGCGGCTCATGTTCATCCTGGAGTCAACAATGACTCCAAGATCCCTTTCTGCCACTGTTTTGACCAGAGGAGTGTCCCCAGCCTATAGGTGTGTTGCGGGTTCCTTCTCCCAAGATGCAGCACCCTGCACTTGTCTGCATTGAATTCCATCCTATTCTCATCCACCCAGCCCTGTAACCTGTCTAGATCTAGCTGGATTCTGTCCCTCCCCTCCAGCGTGCCCACCTTGCCCCACATCTTGGTGTCGTCAGCGAATCTGGACAGTGTGCTTTCCACACCCACATCCAGATTGCTGATAAAGATGTTGAACAGTACAGGCCCCAGGACAGAGTCCTGGAGGATCCTACTGTTCACATCCCTCCAGGTCGAAAACGACCCGTCCACCACCACTCTCTGCGTGTGACCATCTAGCCAATTTGCCACCCATCTGACTGTGTAGGCATCAATGAGACAGTCACCTAGTTTTTTTAAGAGAATGGAGTGAGAAACAGTGTCAAAGGCCTTCTTAAAGTCCAGGAAGACAACATCCACCTCAACGCCCTTGTCCAGGGACTTTGTGGCCTGATCATAAAAGAAAACCAGGTTAGTCAGGTAGGATCTGCCCTCAATGAACCCATGTTGGTTGCACCTGAGCATTACCTCCGCTGCTGGGCCCTTGCAGATGTGCTCCTTGATAATTTTCTCAAAGGTCTTCCAAAGGACCGAGGTAAGACTGACTGGCCTATGTCACAGGGCACCTCGGTGCCCCTGCTCCTATAGAGGAGAAACTGCCAGGGAGCGAGTGAGTGCGCCCTGGCCTGACATGACGAGCCCAGCTGAGGCTTGCTCAGGTAATGAGCGCAGCTGCGGGTTGCCGGAGCAACCAAGGGGAACCAGCTGTCTGTAGGAGGCAGGGCCTGGCCCTTATAAAGCTCAGGGCTGAGGCCAGGCTAGGAGTTCTCTGCCAGCAGTCTGGGAGGCAGGAGCTCTGGGAGTGAGGATGTGGAAAAGAGCAGGACGTGCAAGTACAGCTCATGATAGCCCTGAGAGGATGGGCACTAGAGTTTAGCCATGCGGCTTGTGGTTATGTTACAGCCTAGGGGCTTGTGGTTTTGCTTTGTGTTTGTGCTATTACACCCGGAGGCTTGGGTGAGGCTGTAGGGGTTGGAGGAGGCCTCAATTACAGGGACCCCAGAGAGTGTGGGGTGCCCTAGCGCCAAGAGGGCGCATTATTTTCATAGTGCCAGGGAAGGCGCAGCTCGCATGCCAGTGCATGAGCGACTGGCGGTGAGGAGCGCGGCCAGTGGGTCACGGGCGCAACCCGTAGGTTGCGGACGGGGACCTAGACCCCGGGTTGCGTGTGGGGGAACATAGACCCCGGCCCCAGGAAAGGGGCAGTATTACTGAGTAGCCCAGAGTGGGCATGGCGAGCCCCAGAGAGGGGGAGGAGCGCCATTGTACGTTACTGAGTAGCCCAGTGTGGGCACGGCGAACCCCAAAGAGGGGGAGCGCCATTACTGAGGAGCCCTAAAGGGGCCATATCGAGGAGCCCGAGACGGGCATAGCGAGCCTGGCCGCAGGCTAGTGCGGCAACACCCCTCAGACTGAAGCAGGGCGCTGCAGTTGCCCCGAGAAGACAGGGAGTAGCAGCGCGGTGAGCCAGGGTCAGAGAGGGTGCCCGTGCGGTTGGTCCATATGACTGGAGGCCCGCTAGAGAGTCCCGGAGCGGAACCACACCGGCAGGGGAGGCCCAGAGTGGGCAAGACGAGAGTCCCAGCAAGAGGCTGGGCATGAGAGAGGGAGCCCAGAGTGGGCCACATTAGAGAGGAGGCCTGGGAAGCGGGCGTACAGACCGGACAACGTCCATTACATCTGCGAGGCTTGGGGAGTGGTATTAGGGGCTGGTAGGAGCCACGCATAGCCCACAAGGCTAGGGTGTCTGGGGAACACCCACAATATCGGGAGACCCCCAGGGGGTCCGGAAGAACCGCGGGGACAGAGGTCCCGAGTAGCCGTGCCCAGGGAAAACACAAGGCAGCCTCCCATCATTATATTTACCATCAAAGACGTGGCGGGCGAGAATTAGAGGGTGCCTTGGGCTGGCCTGTACACGGAGCGAGGGACCTCAAGGAGATCATGGCCCTCTGCTAGGACCCCGCCGTGACAGCCTATAATTGCCGGGGTCCTCCTTTCTCCCCTTCTTGTAAATGGATACCACATTGGCCCTTTTTCAATCCTCTGGCACCTGGCCAGAGCCCCACAAGTGCTCATAAAGTCGTGCCGGGGCCCCACTTTGACCCCCGCCAATTCCCTCAGCACCCTCGGGTGAAGAACATCTGGACCTGCTGATTTAAACATGTCCAGCCCCTCCAAAAGTTCCCTAACTAGGTCATCCCTGACCCTAGGCATGGTGGTGCCTGCCCTGGGTCTGTCTGTAATCCTAGTAGGGGAAATGTCCCGGTCCCTGTTCAGAAATAGGGAGGCAAAGAATTAATTAAAGAGGTCAGCTTTTTCATTTGCTGCAATCACCAGATTGCCAAGTCTATCCTGTAGGGGCCCCACGTTACCCGGTGCCGCCGCCTTACTCCCTATGTATTTGAAAAAGGACTTTTTGTTATCCCTAATTCTGGTCGCTAGCCCTATCACCATCTCTGCCTTGGCCTTCCTACCAGCCTCCCAGCACTCCGGAGCAAAGGAGGTGTAATCCTCCTTGCTTCCAGTGTTTGTACGCCTCCTTTTTTTGTCCTCAGGCATCCCTGGATGCCTTTGCTGAGCCATGGGGGCTTCTTAGCACTCCTGCCCACCTTGGTGCGCATTAGGATTGACTCCCTTTGATCTCAGAGGATCATCTCCTTGAGGAATAACCACCTGTCTTGGACTCCCATCTCATTGAGACTCCGAGAGCCCAATGCCTCTCCTACTGATCCTAGCTCATTGAAGTAAGCCCTCCTGAAGTCAAGGACTTTTGCCTTACTGCTTGCTTTCACCACCCTGTGCTGGATAGTAAATGCCAGCAGATGATGATCACTGTTGCCCAGGTGGTCGAGTACCTGCAGACCCCTCACCAGGTTGTCACCTGTGGCAAGGACCAAGTCCAGTGAGGCATTTGCCCTAGTGGAATTATGCACCTTCTGGGTTAGGTGGAGGTCCTGTATCCCGGCTAGAAACTTACGTGAGTGGTCAGACCCATCCCCTCCCTGCTAACTACCCCCCCTCCCCCCGCCAATTATGGCCAAACATATATACACACAGGCATGCACACAGATGGGCACGCACTCTACTCTCACTCACTCTGCACACGGACACACAGACACAAACATACTCTACCATGAACACAGAAACATGCACTCACAGATTCATGCATGCACAGATACACACAGACACATGCATGCATGCATACACACACACAGACACGCACACACACTCAGATGGGCCTGTACTCTACAGTACTCTATTCACTCACTCTGCACATGGACACGCAGAGACAAACACACTCCCTCCTGCCATGAACATAAATGCATTCATGTATGCATACACGCACAGATACTCACGCACATATATGCACACACAAACATGCACGCAGACAGGCACACACTCTACTTACTCTCTGCACATGGACACACAGACGCAAACATAATCTCCCTGCTATGAACAGACACATGCATGCACAGATGTACGCAGGCACACACACGCATGCATGCATACATGCAGATGTGTGTGCATTCTACTCACTCTCTGCATATGGACAAAGATAAACACACTCTCCCTCCTGACATGAACACAGACGTACACATGCACGCACAGACACTTACACATACACGCAGACAGACATGCATTTTACTTATTCTCTGCACCTGGACACACACAGACAAATACACTATACCTGCCATGAACACAGACACACGCATGCACACACAGATGCACATGTGCATGCACATGTGCATAGAAACACTGCACACAGACGCGCACACATGCAGAGATGCGCACACATGCAGAGATGCGCACACATGCACAAACGCGCACACACACGCAGCCACATACCTTCCCCTCACAGAATCTCTCTCCTCCCCCGCTCTCCATCACTCTGAGGCAGCCCCCTCACCCACCTCCCCAGCCACCCCTGGCTCCTTTCCGCTTCCTGTTGCACTGACTGGCAGGGAGCTGCTACTAGGCCAGCTCAGGCTGGGAGTGAGTTGCAGTGCTGGGAGGGGCGGCTCCAGGGGTAAGGTGAATTTTGAGGGGCTATGGCTGAAGAAGGGTGTTTGTGCCTGAAAATTTGCAAAGAACAATTTGTCTAACTGTTTAGTTGGTCTAATAAAGGATATCACATTTACCCAAAGAACCTTGTCCACAGTGGTAAAACATTCTGACCTGTTGTGGTCTTTATGAGTTCTTTGCAAGGAAAAAATAATCTATTCTTTTGTTGCATTCATAGGATGTGTCTACATGTGCTTTTACCCGCGCCTAAACTTAATGTGCATTAGCCTAATGCGCATTAAGGCGATTTATGCACGTCTACACACGCATGCACTAAGGCTCATTAACATGGGTGTGCAGACCAACTTGGGACTAAAATTAGTCCCAAGTCAATGGACACGCACCAAGTAAATGCGCCTTAGCACGTGCATGTGTAGATGTGCGTCCCTGTTACGGAGCAGTGCAATAAAAATCACCATTAACTTTTATGTTTAAAAGAAATTAATTCTTTATTATATTGTAAGACTGTAATATGCACACACACCCTTAAACAGGTGTAAAAAGTATTTTAGATTTGGCTGGATATTATTGTGTCACCTTAACATGCTACTGTAAAAAAAAAATCTGTAATTAGCACATGAACTGCACAAATGTATCTTTAAAGCAGCTAAGAAAAACATTTACAAGCTAATATAAATCCTTCTGTCTGATACATTCCTTACTGGAGGGAGCAGGGTCCAGACCTACAATCTTAACACAAGCGTGTGGTAATTCTAGAGATGTAAAATTTCTGGAAATTTTGAAGCCATGGAAAAAAATAGTTTTGGGGGGAAAAATTGAAATATATGCTATATTTATTTTCTTAACCCCCTTTACAGATCTAAATTCACTTTGCTACTTTAAGAACATAAAAAGTATTATATATAACTTGGTTTGGCTATGCAGCACCCGCCAGGGCCACTGTCTGACTTGCCACGCAGCATAGCATAGTGGTCCTGGCCTGATGCCTTCCTGCCCCCACTGTGCTGCACTCCCGGGCAGCCTGGCCTAAGCCTGCTCCCCGCCACTGGCCCCAGCATGCCCCCCCTCCCCCTTGCTCCAGCCCTGCTCCCCCCCCACCACATCTGCCTGGCCCGCGTCTGCCTGCCTCCCCACTCCCCTCCCTCCCTTCCTGGCCACCGCCTCCCCCTCGCTCCTGGCTGTTCTTGGGAGGCAGCGGGACTGGGTGCCAGGGGGTGCCACCACCATGACCCGCCCCCCCCCTTCGACCTCAGACAGGGAGGTGGTGGGCAGCCCTGCTGCTTGGGAAGCCAGGACTTGTTCCCCACCACCAAACTTGCTTGGCAGCAGCACAAACTTGGGTCCACGCAGCCCAGGCGGACAGCCATTTGCCACCTGCCCTCTTGGCAGCGCATGCGCAGTTGGCTCACAGCGTTATGAACAGACAGACAGACTAAGCCTGTTATTATATTCAAATTGTGGGTTGGCTTGGTTGCATAGCTTCGACTTTCTGTTCTGAACTAACTTCCACCATTTTATTAGTATTCCCTTTCAAGTAGCAAGTAGGACACCGTGTTGGGTCATTTTGCTCTCAAGGGCTCAAACTTTCATTTCCATTCTATCTGCACTGTTAGTCATTGTGAAATCTCCCTGTCTTGAACGTCCATCTCATTTGGAGGTGAGTCTGTGCTCATCTTTTCTTGGGTAAACTGTGTTAACCAGTTCTGCGCTCTGGGCTTCGGCAGGCTGTCGAAATGTGCCTTACTCCTCCTTTTTGCCATATCCATAGCTTTGATCAACTCTATCATTGTTCAGTATTCACCAATTTGTGCATGGCTGGATCTAAAGAACGAAGCCAGTCCCTCTTCCATTCTTTCTCCCTTGTTCCTCAACCCCCTACCCTGCTCAAGGCAGCAATTCCCCTCCAGTGCTCATCGCCACTTACTCCCCTTTCCCTCCCAAACTCACCTCTGGATTTACCAGCTGTACACAGCTCTCCAAGCTGCCAGGCCCTGCCCCTTGTCACCTACGTGTTGCGCTGCAGCTGCGCACGTCTACAGGCATATTTATCAGCCAAGTTATCAGCCGCATCGCACCGATTTCCGATACAGCCAATTTTCTTTATATCGGTGCTGATCCGATATCAGACCGATGTATCAGTGCAGCTTTAACTCAGAAGAGTATAAAACTCCCAGTAGCACCATGGAAGGTAGGCAGAGGTGCAGCAATCTGGAATACACTGGGAAGAAAGAGAATTTTTCATATATTTTTTAAATACCAAATTGAAAAAGAGAGAATGGAACCCATATGAATGGACTTGCAAGCTTAGCATTAGCTAATATTAACTGTCAGACAATTACCAGATGTTTTCAAGAGTATATATTTATTGATTTAACCCCTCTGGTTCTGGCCATCGCACTGGACCCAACAATTTTCCGAGGTCCCTTCCAGCCCCTTACAATCTATGAATCTAGGAAATATAAAACATAAACCACTCAGAATAGGGGTGCACCGATAGAGATTTTGGGGGCTGATACCGATAGTCAATTTTTAAGGAGGCATATCGGCCGATACCGATCTGATACAGCTACATGCAGCTGGTAGGTCTGTTGTGGTGGAAGAGGATGGGGAAGGGAAGGGGGGGAGGGCAGATCAAGGCCCCAGCAGTGAAGGAGGGAATGGGGTAGGGTTAGACACTGCCCAGCTGGGGCAGAGTGGGGCACACAGTAGGGATGCACTAGGAAGAAAGAGAAGTTTTCATATATTTTTAAAATACCAAATTGAAAAAAGAGAGAATGGAACCCATATGAATGGATATAACATGTTATCAAGGGAATTCTAGGCAGAGAACTGGAAACAAGTTTATTCTCAATGGCAGTTTGCAGTGGCAAGTCTTGGAAGTGAAAACAGTCAATGACAGGGAGATGACAATTAAATTTCATGTAAGAGAAAAACCTAATTCAAAATCAACAAGTTACAGAGAAGAATGACACTGAAGATGCAGCTTTGGGTTGACCCCCAGAGATGGTCAAGGTAGAGACCAAGGTAAGTTAGAGAGACCTGTCCCAAAAACATTTTAGTCTAAGAACATTATATTAAAGCCTTCATATCATCATCCTTTTAATTTGTAAATATGGAACTGTGTCAGTCTCTTGTTCTTCCAGTTCCAACCGGTAATATTTTTTAAATCGTGAAGAAATTAAATGAGTATGTAGAATCAATAATTTAAGAAAAACAAAAACAAATGGTTAGATATGGAGAATGGTTAAAAACCAGGACAGGTTAGAAACAACAAAATGGTTATAAACCTAAAAGTAGTAAATATTACAGTGCCTGAGGAATGAAGAAAATGTTATCCTCAAGCCCCATTTTTCCTAAGTTCTAAGGTTTTAAAAAGCCAAAGTATGTAATCAGCCTGTTAAGACAACCTACTTTACCCAAGCTTCAGAGACCAAGCCATAAAAGCAAGGGTATCTAACATCTGCTGATGGGTCCTCTGCCTGAACAAGATTTTATTGTCAGAGGAACACCAGCTAAGGATAGACCTGCCCTTTTACTAGCCACCTGATAACATACAGTAGCCTTAACACTAACACTGGAAGCCAATCTCTCATTTTCTATTCTATTAATTTGCAGTTAGACTAGATAAAACCAGGTCAGGCTGAACTTAAATAATTTCACTTCCCTGTTGTTTCCCTGTCCCAATTTTATCCTGGTTCAACAGATCTCTCATCTATGACGTTGCCTAGATCAAGGATTTTCAACTTTTTTTTAATATGTGTACCCCCAGCAGCCGGACACAGAGCAAGGGCGGGCGGGGCAGGGGGCAGCGTGGCTGGATGCAGAGCAACAGTGGCACAGGGTGGTGGATGGCAGCGACCTGAGCAGCACCTATGCAGCCCGCAGTGTTATGCTGCTGCCTTCACTCCTGTCCCCTTGCCCTGCTACTGGGAGGTGGTGGTGCTGGGTGGTGGGTGGTGACTCTCTGTCCCTGCCCACCCATGCGTACCCCTTAGGTCTTTCCCAAGTACCCCCAGCTGATAACCCCTGGCCTAGACTGTTACTAATGACTTAAATCCAATTTCTCTTAGTGTAACTGCTTGACATGACCTGGCCTAGCTATTTGCAGTCCACTCCTATCCAGGAACTCCCCCCCCCTCCCCTCCAAATGGAGTGCAAGCAGCAGCAGGGGCCGCCCCGCACAGTGCCACCAGCTGGGCAGCATCTGCCCTGCCCCACTCCCTCCCTCCCTCCCTCACTGCTGGAGATGTTGATCTGCCCCTACCCCCACGCCCCTTCCCTTCCCCCTCCTCTTCCACCACAACAGACTTAGCAGCTGCATGCCGCTGTATCAGATCAGTATCGGCCCATGTGCCTCCTTAAAAATCAGCTATAGGTATTGGAGCCCAAAATCTCTATCAGTGCACCCCTATTCTGAGTGGTTTATGTTTTATATTTCCTAGATTCATAGATAGTTAGGGGCTGGAAGGGACCTCAGAAGATTGTTGGGTCCAGCCCCCTGCACCAAGCAGGAAAGACACAGGTCTAGTGACTCCAGCAAGGTGACAGTCCAGTCTCCTCTTGAAGATCTCCAGGGTAGGTGACTGAACCACCTCTGGAGGGATCTTATTCCGCAGTCTGGACACCCTAGTTGTGAAGAAGTTTTTCCTAATGTTGAGCCTGAAACGGCCTTCCAGGAGCTTATGACCATTATTCCTAGTTTTCTCCAACGGTGCCCTGGTGAACAGTTGTTCACCAAGCTCTTGATGTACACCCCGATGGGTAGCAGTAAGCTGCTACCAAGTCCCCTCTTAGCCTTCTCTTCTTCAGGCTGAAAAGTCCCAGGTCCCTCAGCCTTACCTCGTATAGCATGCCGTGCAAGTCTCAATCATATGGGTGGCCCTTCTCTGGACTCTCTTGAGCTTTTCCACGTCCTTGTTGAAATATGGCACCCAGAACTGGATGCAGTACTCCATCTGCAGTCTCCATCTGCAGCTGAACCAATGCTGAGTAAAGTGAACCACTTCCTTGGTTTTGCTGGAGATGCATCAATTGATGCACACCAAAGTATTATTTGCCCTGCTGGCTACAGCAGTCGCACTGTTGGCTCATGTTCATACTGTGGTCAATTATTACCCCCAGCTCTCTTTCATTCATAGTGCTTTTCAGATTGGCATTGCCAAGCCTGTAGGTGTGCAGGGGATTGTTTGTCCCCAGGTGGAGCACTTTACATTTCTTAATATTAAACCTCATCTGGTTCCGATCTGCCCAACTTGTCTGCCTGTCTAGGTCCGCTTGTATCTGTAGCCTATCTTCAAGCATAACTTGGTGTCATCCACAGACTTAGCCAGTGAGCTTTTCCCCCCACATCCAAATAATTGATGAAGATGTTAAAAAGCACTGGACCAAGCACCAACCCCTGAGGCACTGGCCACTTCTTACCAAGACAACACAGATCCGTTCACTATGACTCTCTGGGTCCTACCCCGTAGCTAGCTTCCTACTCATCTAACTGTCTCGCAGTTAAGCCCACAATCCTCCAATTTTCTTGTGAGAAATTGTGGGATACCAGATCAAAAGCTTTTTGGAAGTCAAGGTATACAATGTCAACATCCTCTCTCTTATCCAGATGGTGAGTTACCTGATCATAAAAGGAGATGAGGTTGCTAAGACAAGACCTGCCCCTGACAAAGCCATGATGGCTGTTGTTTAGAATTCTACCTTCTGCAAACTTATCACATATAGATTCCTTGATGATTTTTTTCCAGGATTTTCCCTGGGATAGAAGTTAGGCTAATTGGCTTATAGTTACCCAGGTCCTCCCTCCTCCCCTTCTTGAAGATGGGCACAACATCGGCCCTCTTCCAGTACTCAGGAACCTCTCCAGAGTGCCCTGACTTTTGGAAAAGTTTTGCCAGGGGTTCCACGATCACTTCAGCCAGCTCCTTCATCAGCCTTAGATGAAATTAATCTGGGCCTGCTGATTCTTAGATTCGTAGACATTAGGGCTGGAAGGGACCTTGAAGATCAAGTCCAGCCCTCTGCCCCAGGGGCAGGCAGTCAGCTGGGGTCAAAGGATCCCAGTAAGATAACCATCCAAACATTTCTTGAATGAGTCCAGAGTGGCCTGCACCACTTCTGGAGGGAGTCTATTCCCGGCCTTGGGGGCTTGGACAGTAAAGAAGTTTTTCCTTATGTCCAGTCTAAAATGGTCACAGAGGAATTTATGAGCATTGGTCCTTGTTATCCCTTGGGGTGCTCTGGTGAACAGGCAATCCCCCAGGTCCCTCTGATATATATGTCTAATTTTTTAATTGATCACACACTAGTTCTATGGCAATAGTAGGAAGGTGGTCATTCCTACCCTGGTCCTTCTGTACCCTGTCTGGCATGTTTTCCCCCTTGGCCCTGTGAAAGACCAAAGCAAAGTAGTCATTCAGGAGTTCAGTTTTGTCCTGAGTGCCAGTAACCAGCTTTCCTGAGTTGTTGAGCAGTGGCTCCACATTCCCTTTTGTTTTCCTCCTGTTCCCTACCTACCTAAAGAAGGGCTTCTTGTTGTCCTTGATCCCTGTTGCTAATTTTAGTTCAGTTGCGCCTTAGCCCTTCTAACCTGTTCCCTACAAGTGTGGGCCATTGTTGTATAGTCTTCCTTGCTGTGCTGCAAACTTCCATTGTTTATAAGCCTCTTTCTTCTTTCTTGAGAAGACCACGATTTCCCTGTTTAGCCAAGAGGGCTTCCCAGTCCTTCTGCTACCTTACCTCTGAGTGGGGATGGACTTCCTTTGAGCTTCAAGGATCATATCCTTAAGGAACGACCACTCTTCATGTACTCCTTTTGCCTTCAGTCTCTGGTCCCGCAGCACTTCCCCTACTAGTGACCTGAGCTTGTTGAAATTTGCATTTTTTTAAGTCCAAAACTTCAAGCCTGCTATCTAGTTTGTCTGCCTTGCGACGGACAGTGCATGTGGTGGTTTCATGGTTGCTGTCACCAAGGCTGCCCCCTATGTTTAAGTCAGTCACCAAGTCAATTCCTTTGGCCAACATAAAGTCTAGAAGAGCGTTACCTCTGGTTGGCCCTAGCACCTCCTGAGTCAAGAAAAGCTCTTTGATGCAGGTCAGAAAGGAACGCAACCAATCAGACTTGGCTGAGTGTTCCCCCCAAGAGATGCCTGGGTAATTGAAGGGGCCCATGATGACCATGTCTCATGCACCTGCAGCCTCTGTCAGTTCTTGGGCGAACTCTAGATCAAGTTCCTCCCCTTGGTTTGGTGGTCTGTAGTACACACCTACAGTTAGGTCTCTCTTGCTGTGCTGTGCCCCCCGGCCCCAGTTTGACCCAGGGGGTTTTGAGTTGTTCTTCTTTGGAGCGGATGTCAGCCTCCAAGGAGGTGTACTGCTCCTTCATATAAAGAGGTACACCTCCAACTTTCTTCCCTACTTGGTCCCATCTATGCAGGGCATAGCTGTCTATGGCCATGCTCCAATCATGTGAGAAGTCCCACCAGGTCTCCATAATCCCTACTAGATCCTAATGCTCACTGGAGAGTAGAAGGGTTAGCTCCTCCTGTCCTTTCATATGACTATCCTTCCACTTACTTGGGTAACAAAGGCCATCATCTGTTGAAGATTTTTCCCTGTAGCACCTTCACTTTGACAGTACATATCTGCCTTCCCTTTTCTTTCAAGCTCCCATTAAAGTGTTTGAGTTGGTTGGATCCATTCCCCAAATCCCAACTAAACACTGGATGGAAAGTAACCCAGCATAACCATCTTTCATGCACTTTGTTGCACAGGATGTCAGGGTCCTACACCAGACTTGATCTGCTGCATCCAGCGAGGCAAGGTGGAGCTCTGGGTCTGTGATGATGAGGACCCTAGAGAAGGCAAATGGTCTGAGGGTCTGTCGCTAGGTGAGTTGAGTCAATTCCCCCTGTCCCACCTCCTTAGTACTGCTCCGTACCAGAGTAACAGGGAGCTATGACCCTGGAAACAGGCCCCAAGTTCCACCACAAGGTGCTGACCTGAAATGGCTTCCCCGGCTCTGCGTTGTCTAGGCAGGTGTGTGTTCCCACTCCATTAAATTCAGTGATGTGATTGCAGGCAACTGCTCCCTTTCTTTTCCCTTCATTAGGGACATGAAATCCAAAATCATCCCTTCAGAAATGTTTCTTATCACTCTACCTTTGGAGACTGAGCCCCAGGCACCTTGGCAGGAGGTCTGTCCCAGTTGAGGGGATGTGAGGGTCAGCCCCACCCCCAGGGAGTCATACAGGGCTGGGGCCAAATGCCTGAGGTCTCAGTATTAGGCACAAACTGGGTCTCCCTGGGACTTTGTCATGAAGAAAGGGGGCCTGGACACAGGGAAGTAATACAGTGCTAGGGACAAGCCTCACTTGATGTCTTGATATTTGGCACAAGTTGGGTCTCCCTTTAGTACCACAGGCTGAAAATCCCATTTTCACTCAGCAGCGTATATGTTGATACTTCAGCCCATAGTGGCTATACATCTGCACAGTGCCCTATGGCAGGGCACAATGGCATTTTTGTCCCTTGGCAACTGTCATGGTGGGCAGAAGCTGTGAGATCTACTATGGACTGGACTGTTGAGTGTCTGGGGCTCTCCTACCCACTGGTTCTGGTTCCTCTTGTTCAGGTGGAACTGGGATGTGCCTCCATAACAGATAGGGGAAGAGAGGCAGCACATAATCAGCATCGCAGGCTGTGCTACAGGTGCAGAATCCCAGGTGCAGGTGGGATTGACAAGCTCTCATGATCTGGGGGATGTAAACTCATGGTTTACATCAGAATTTTCCTCTCGCTGCTGCATCTCAAGCCCTGAATGGCACAAGTCCTGGTCCCTGAGATCTAGAGTCCACATACAAGTAACCTCAAGGCTTTTGTCCTGGGGAAGATTCTTCTGACATGGAGGACACCTGAGACTTGTTGGCAAGAGCAAGGTCCACAGGCTAATTCCTCAGACCAGACCCTTCCCTGCAGTCGGGTAGGAAGCAGAACTCTGCTCCTTCCAGAAGGGAGAACTGGAGAGCTCACCTCAGGCTCATCAGCTGCAAATCCTCCCTGCACAGAATGTTGCCTTGAGGGACGAGTGGTGACCTCATCTGGCTTTTCTTCCAACCCCAGCTACCCTTAGGGCTTGCTCATACCACAGCAGCGATCTGTCCCAGAGGGCACTGTGCTCAGCATGCCCCACATGGCCATATCTGTGGACTGTCACAACCAAATTAAGTAGTGCCCATGTCACAAACAAGTAAAACCATTCAAAACAGTTTTTTTCTGCACTAGGTTAACTAAGGGTTAACAATAATGATAGTAACCGCTTTTTTGCTGCGCATGTCAAAAAGAAATTTATTGCTGCGCCACTAACAGAGATAGAACTTAGCCTTCTGTGCTGTACATAAATCATTATAACTGGTCAGAAGAAACAGAGAGTAACCCTATGATAACACCCTAGCGAAGACCGCTAGATAATTGGCGATTCTAATTAAATTTATGACGTGGCGAAAAGCAATTGGCTATTACACAAATAAAATCCGTCTTCACTTCCGTGAAGAACGGGAGACCTCTGTGCACACACCTGAAAAACCTCTGAACGTATGCATGAGAATAACTGACAGATTGATCGCTTGTCAGTCTCCCCTGTCTCGACCTTACCAGACGTAAATCAACGACCTGCCAGCCCGACTTTTTTCTCCGTTTATCTGCCCGACCAAAGAACTCTTATGCAGACCGACCTATGACCTACAAACCTTAAACTGTAACTAACCAAGTATCTCTGACCTCCGCTATTCACCACCTTGACGGCGTGAGTAAATAATCTTGCTTTGCAACCGATAAGCGTCCGCCTAATTAATTCCACTCCAAGCGTCACAAGTACCCGCCTGACGGCCTTCTAAGGCCCCGGACCCTTATCTGCCCGGGTGGGAGTCAGGGAGAGCTGCTGGCCAGCTGCCCTGGGTCCCGACATGGACAAGCTTCTGATCCAGAAATTTTCCACTGAGGCTGCTTCAGATTTGTTGCCAGAGGACCAGCTGCACAGGTGAACTTCTTGGTCTTGAGCAGCTAACTTGGTTGGGTGTGGGAGAGCTCAGCATCCTCTTCCCTGGGTCGCATCAGTGCCGAAGTATAGACAAACCCTTGAAGCAGGCTTCTGAAGCAGGCTCCCACGACAGCCTAGGGTGCCTTGAGATCCTTTCAGAGGTGCTGTGGCAAACAATGCTAGCTAGCCCTGTTAGGTTTGCAAACATGCTTCACAAGATAAGCCCAATGCTGTGGTCTTTCTGAGTTCTTTGTGACAGAAAAACGGTTCTATTTTTTTGCAGTCAAAAAATGAGTGAAAGCTAAGATCTGGCAATTTCTGAGGGTGCTGAGAGTCTATCCACGGGTGCCTTGAGTCTAAAAAGGTCAGGAACCAGTGCTTTAAAGCCTTGTTCTTCCTTGATGCAGATGCCTCTGGTCTCATCCTCAGCGCCAGAGAGCATGGAGCCATTCAGGTCCTGTGCAGAGCACATGTGCCTTATCCATCTCCCTCTGCGAGGTCCAAGGAAATGTAATTCTCCCTACTCAGATAGGGCTTCGATTTGGGACAGAACTACTGGGAAATTGGGTCTGAAATTAACTGGGGAGCTAGGGAACATGAGCACAGCGCAGACCTACTCCTTCATCCCCAGTACTGGGACTACTTGGAACTGGACCTCTTGTGCTCACAGGGCACACAACTACCAAGGCCCAGGCCTGCTGTGGGGCCCATCCCAGCCCAGGGGAATGGCAGGGCTTTCCCTTTGCCAGCAGCATAGAGACTAATTTCAGGCTTCCCTCCTCCACCCAGCAGGTGCTGGGATGCCAAGCAGCACAGAACAGCCTGTGGTCCTGGAGCTCTTTCCAGCCAGAGACCAGCTACCTGCACAATGGGTACAGAGACCAGCTGAACCCCAAAACAGCCCTGTGTGCAGGGAAAGATTCAAGGGTCAGAGTGACATGAGCAGCCAGGAGGGCAGGGCTCACAACAGGAAGGCGATGTACACCTGCAGCCTATATATGTTGTTTTATAAATGCCAAGAGTGTGGTGAGAGCTCCTCAGCCCTACAGGAGCCCCAGGCGCATCAGGGAACCCACAGGAAGGAGGTGCCCCCCCCTGCCCCGAGCCTGAAGAGTGTCCAGAATGAGCCCCGTCTCCGCACCCACCAGAGACCACACTCGGGGGAGCGCCCCCACCTCTGCCTGTACTGTGGGGAGAGCTTCACCCACCCCTCCTACCTCCGTGTCCACCAGCGCATCCACACCAGGGAGAAGCCATACCGTTGCCCTCAGTGTTGGAGGAGCTTCAGGGTCCGCTCCGTTTTCAACAAGCATCAGCGGCTCCACAGTGGGGAGAAGCTGTTTCTACTACTGTTTGCACCTGGCGCGCTGTGTGTGCTACCATGCCTCCCAGGGCACAGCAGCATATGAAGGGGCGGGAAAAGTGAGGCCTGCCCCATGGTGCAAGTGGTGTGAGAGCACTACCACAGGCTCTATGGTCCAGGGGCTGGACCAGTGTCTGCTAGACCCGTGGGTGACTCCCAGCTGCTCCAAGCACGGGATCTTCCCCTAGGAGCCAGCTGAGACGTGGTAGTGGGATACACAGAAGGGATGGGGTAGTCGGGGAGAGGATGGTCAGGCTCGACCCTGGGTGCTCGTCCATGCCACCAGTCCATTCTCTAGCCCAGCGTTGAGAACATCCCAAGAGTCTTTTGGTATCCACCTCACAGCTTCCCTGGACTTCAGCATGGTGCAGGGCAGGTGTTGCTTCTACTAAAGCTGAGCCCAGAGAGGAGAGAGTTGGATATCATCCAGGCTCAGCGTGGCAGTATTGCCCAGGCCTTGATACATCTGCCAGTCCTAGGTGGAGCTCTCATTGCTTCCCCCTGGAGCAAGGCCCCTTGCCTGCTACTGAAAGGACCAGGAACCTCTCGGGAAGGGACTTGTGACTGACGGACCTTGAGTCATGTGGGCAGGGGGACACCCCAGGGTCCTTTGAGCTGAAGCCAGTTCAGGGGGCGGGAGCAAGGGGAGCTACTGCAAGTCAGTAGCATCTGCTAGGATGCCTGAAACCCAGCCCCATTTCTGTTCATTAGGTCCTGATTATCTGCTTTTCAATCTTACGTGAAATTCTCATGGTGCGATGTCCTTGTTGGATAGTGACCCTGCCACAGCTGTGGTGCCCAGAGGAGCAGTGAATGATTTTTTTCCTCTTGGCTGTGGCCTGGTGCTGTGTGGCTAGGCCACAATCTATTCAGGTTTCCTGGCAGAAGCACCTTGGTGGGTACCACGGGGTTAAATTGGAAGTCTATGTTGTGACCCAGGGAAATTTGCTGCAGTGTGAACCGTGTGGGGGATGTGGCAGGACACCGCCTCCACCCTCCCCCTCTGCCTCACCACGCTCCCCCACCCTAAAGGGATCCCCCAACCTCACTACTGTCGTGGAAACACACGCAGCATAATTTTGGGTCAGGTCAGCAGAAGCTTTTTTTTATTCAAAAGAAACTACAGCTGTAGGGGGGACTCCAAAGTGACATGGATTTCCCAAGCACTTGGAAGCGGTTCCCCCCCCAAGAGCAAAATCAGGGGGCTTATATACTTTTTAACAGTTGCTTACAACTCACGTGATCATATAGTGAAATTAGCATGAAAAGCAGCTATAAACATTACTTCATTACTTCTTTGCTGTTATCAGAATGAGAACTATGGAGGAGACAAAGGGAGAAATAACACTCCCTGCCTGCACCTGGAAATCAGAGTTGTGCATACTTTTTGCTATCTTCAAGGCCGCGGTGAGCGAAGCAGTTGCAGAGGAGTTACAAAGAACAAATACTTTCCCTTATCTGTTCTACTATACAGAGCCAGCAATTCTCCACAAACCGGTTATGTCATCTTATAACTCAAATGATCAAAGTTTAAGGCATTTATTTTTTCTGATTCCACACTACCAAGCCCCTTACAGCAGCCTTGCTCCATGGTGCAGGAGGAGATTTCTGGGGAACTCGGGTCAGGCTTTAGCTCATGCTTTTGATCCAGAATGACCTCCCCAGCTGGGGAAATGGTGGCTGCCATGATCTGTCCTTGTCTGGCTAGCACAGTTGCACCCAGCGAGCTCCTTTCCCTGACACAAGGGGAGCAGGCAGGGGTCATTCCCCCAGGCTGTCAGCAGCTGCTGTGGTGGGTCAGGATTCAGCAGTGGTGGCGCACGGATAGAAACCCACAGGGGAAGTGATACCAGCCTCTGAGCCCTCCATGCTCAGAGCCACCAGCCCCTAAGCCACAACAGCAGCAGCATTTCCTGCCCCAGGAGGCAACAACAGTAACAGGAGCACCCCCCCCACCCCGTCCCCTCCCAGCATGCAGCCCCTACCCCCCAGCCTGGCCCTAGCAAAGAAAAAGCTCTGCCCCCTCCCGGCAGTTACCTTCTGCCAGTTCCTGTTGGGGTCTTCTCCCTGGATGACAGGGGAGCAGTCTGGAGCCCAGCCTCATGGCCACAGTCAGGGTCTCCTTGCTGGGGCTGCACGGCAGGAGGATGCTGGTGTTGGGTCAGCAGGGGCAGCCTGCAGCCACCCACTCCTTTTGGGTGGCAGGGGTGGGGAGCACAGGGAGCTGGGGGGTGGTGACTGCTGCCTCCAGGGTGGCGCAGGCACCCAGGTCTAGGAGGCTCATCCATTATCCCCTAGGCTGGTCCCTACGTAAGTTGCTTTTATCCCCACATGGGTCCCCTCTGGTGCCCATAGTATTGCTCCCAGCACCATGGGTGAGATGCAGGGGGCACAGGGTGAGGAAGTGCTGCAGGGCAGCTCTCACCTAGGAGAGGAGGAGGGCAGAGATGCTGTGATAGAGGGGAGTTGTGCTCTGGGGGTGGGTTGTGCAGGGATTGGAGGATAAGAGGGGGCACTGGGTGCTGGGCTGTTGCTTGTAACAGAGTACAAGGCACTAAGGTAAAGGATTGGGGGAAAAGAGTCGCTGTGGGAAGGGGAGTGATGGGGGCTCCAGCATTTGTTACTCAGCAGCAAGTATGGTAAGTGTATGAGCTGATGTTTCCCTCTTTAATTGACCCTTGGAAGAGAAGGAGCTGTTCCAAAGAGAAGTGTGGAGCTGCTACAAAGACTAGCAAATGAATTAAAAGCATTGTGTGTTATTGGTCCCCAGAAGAGTCTCAGTTTTTTGCATGATGTGTTATTGGTGATGTGCTTGTATTCAGCTCAGGGGTTTTAAACCTTACAACAGAATTGAAGTGTCTGTACTGAAAAAGGGCCCTGTTCCTATTTTCTTACCTTGCCATGGTGGAGGCTGAGCAGTTGCCACGGGGAATGAGAGCTCCCCAGTGCTAAAATGGCCGGTTAGCATTAAAACACCAAGGGAAAGAGCTCAGCCAGCTGGTCTCCTGCATCAGTCACCTCCCTCTCTGTACACGAGTGTGCAGGCTGCTCCAATGTGCTGTAATTACCGCGCTCCAGCAGCCTCCTGCATCTTGTGTATCAGTGTCCCCTGCTTCAAAATGGCAGCAGGGACGCTTGAACTTACGCTTGTCTGATGAGCTTTCATTGAAGAACCTCCACTGCCATTTTGAAGCACGGGGTTGCTGATACAGGAGACACTTACTGAGGCTCTCTCTCTCGGAGCCACTCTAATTAAAGCACTGCCCCCCACCACCCCCGGAGCACATGTAACAGTGCCCCTTCAGTCCAGCCATTTCTTTGGGCAGTCTGTCTCTCCCATTTGGGCCCTGAACAGCAGAGAGCAAGCCATGACAAATAACGATCAAGGTTTGCCTCACTGCTTACATCCTGGCTCCACTGATTTTTTAAACAGAATTGCTTCTTGGAATATTCAGACTCTACCCCTGGATAGGGCTCGGATCTGGATTCAGATCTGAGGAAAATGGTTGTGTTGAGAAACAAGCTTATATAGTTCAAAATTTATACTGCAGCTCTTTCAGAAACTCTGCTCTGAAATCAGGTTTCATAAAGGAGAAGGACTACACCATTTCCTGACGTGGCAAACCTGAAAGAGCAAGGAGAGAGCATGATGGAGGACTGTTTAACACTGAAGGTTCAGAGCTACATGAAGGTGAAGGAGATCATCAGAAGAGACCTCTTGTTTGCAGATGATGCAGCGCTTGTGGCTCACACTGTTCATGCCTTACAACTGTAGCAGCCTTTGAAAAATGGACCCACCTGAACAGAAAGGGAAGAGCTGCCTGGCAGAGACAGAGTTTGTCCCTGAGGGCACACTGTAGGCTCTGAGGGCAAGTGAAGCTGTTTGGGAGCAGCCGTGTTGGAAGTGGGAGGGGTGATGTAACCCCAGCACAGTTTGAAAGAGAGCCCTTAGCAAAAGCTCGGGAAGGGCCCTGAGCTGGGATTGGCTGAGAGGCTTGGATAAAAGGGGGAGCATTTTTTCCCGCGGGGAGAACAAGAGAGAGAGAGGGGGCTGAGGGACAGGCTGGAGACAGGACTGAGAGTCTCAGCGCAGTGGTCCGTCGGAGAGCTCCTGAGAGAGGCCTGCAGGAGCAGAGTGGAGAAGCTGGGCAGCAGGAGCAGGCAGGGACTGCTGGTGTGGAGAACGCAAGCCTGGAGAGACCTGACTGCAGCCGGTGTGGCTGGGTGAGCACAGCAGAGCCGGGGTGGGGACTGCTGGAGTCTGCCGTAGTTTCCCCGAGGGGTGAGGGGCCCCAGGGGCGGGTGAAGCCCAGGGAGGGGCTGCAGTTGCTGGGGCTGTGAGGCTGTGTGGGGCAGGAGGGTTGCTACAGCCTGCAGCCCAGACACTGCTGACAGCAGAACCAGGGAAGGGGACAAAGCAGGGGAAGGCTGTCTTGCAGGAACTGCAGAGGAGCCGCTGCTCGCTGCCCAGAGACCCCAGGAGCACGGAGACGGACACCAGTGCCAGGGAGCGTCCACAGACCACGTGCAGGGACACAGACAGTCCCGCTCCCTGAGATACCCCACCAGGGGCAGTGCACACGGGATCCCCAGTACACCGTGTGCAAGTGAGAGACTGTGTAAATAAGTTCTTGAGGGTTTATTAGACAGTATATCCATATGCTTATTTAATGATTATTTGTTATGTTGTAAATAATTAAATCCTGTAAATAGCTTGAGAACTGTCTGCAAGGGTGCTTGATTGTAAGGGGAGGCTCTCCACTCGGGGGCACTGCAGCAGCTTCCCAGGGGGGCTGGGCAGGGCGACTGGTTACCGGGTACCCCAGGATCCCATTATTCAGGTGAGGGCGCATGTAGTGTCACACCCAGGGTTACACAACATCTCGTTACCAAGTCCTCTGACTCATGCAAAACCCTTGGGCTTGAAGAAGACCGCTATCGTGCACCAAGGCTTTTCAGAACCGGTTCCAGATGTCATCCTAGATGGTACTCGTCTGGATGTTGTTGACCAATTTTTCTCCCTTGGCTCGACTGTTCCCAGCAATGTAGATCTTGATGCTGAGCTCACTAGTAGGATCAGCAAAGCAGCCAGGAACTTTGTTTTTTTGCAAGACAGAACCTGGACCATTAACAAACCCTGAACTAAAATGAAAACATATATATGAGGCCTGTGTTTTATCCACTCTTCTATACAGCTCAAAAACATAGATGACGTACACCAAACATACCAAAAGACTTAACAGCTTTCATATCAGATGCCTGCATAAAATTCTTTGAATAAGAAGGCAAGACAGGGTGACAGATTAAGAAGTGTCAAATCCTGCTAGTATGTCATCCATGGGAATGTTTATTAGTAAGAAAAGACTCAGGTGGCTTGGTCATATCAGGTAAATGCCGGATCACGGGGTCCCAAGGAATGTGATGTCCTCTGAAGCTCACGAAGGGTCTAGAAAAGAGGCGGGCGGCTGTGCAGATTTCAGGAAGCTTGCAAAGATGACTTAGCATCCTTTAGATTTGCTGTGGAGGCTTGGGAAAGGAGTGTGGATGGCCACTCTGGTTGGCAGAGTCAGCTTGCAGATGCAGTGAGGCGCTGTGAGGCAGACTGGATCAAGTTTTGTGATCACCAGTGTCAGAGGAAGAAAGAATCGGAGCACTGCTTTGCTAGTGCATGGCTGTGCCCTACCTGTGGGCTCGACTGTCACTTGTGCATGGGACTCGGCAGCCATAACAGAATTCATAGGCACATACACCATGCTTTGTAAAGAAAGGACAGTGCCAATTTGATTTGATTGATTGATTGATTACTGAGCTGTGTGGGGACAGGCGGGACAACCGGCAGTTGGTCAGGGCTGTGTTGGGGCAGGGTCTCCCAGCATGGCCGTGTCTACTGAAGGACCAATAGGCACCCAGTGAAGGCTGTGGGGGGGATGAGCCTGGCCGAGCGGGGCTGTGTCCGTGAGGGGACGCAGGGGCTGTCTGTCATGGCCGTGGTGATGGAATGTCCTGGAAGAGCAGGGTCAGTGCGTGTGAAGACAGTTTCTGGCAGAGCAGGGCCGTGTCCATGAAGAGCAAGTCCGACCGCTTATCGGGCTGTGGTGGGAAATGGCCTGGCAGGGTTGCGCTCTGTCCAGGAAGGGACAGGCAGGCTCCCCTGCACCTGGAACTTGTAGCACTGACTCTGGACGCCCGCCATCATCACAAGGCAGGCGCCCGGCTGGAATGGCACGGGGTCGGCCCGCTCTTCCTCTTCCAGCAGCTCCCACCCTGCTCCATGTTGCATGTGACCACGGGCCGTTCTCATCACAGCGCAGGTGGAAGTGGAAGGCGACATCGCTGTTCCCACAGCGCAGATTCACCGCGAACCGGCAATGGGATGAGAGGCCAGTGTGGCTCCCACGTGGGCAGGGTGGATGTGGCACCGCTCTGTGGAGGGCAGGGGATGGGGCCGTGGGGCAGAGCCTGACAAGTACCAGGACCTGGGGCCATTGCTTGCGGCAGGAAGGAGCCGGCGATTGCTCTTGTCATCGACTCCTTCCAGTCCTGGCGTCGTGCGCTGGACACGGAGGGGCAGGTGATTCAGGTATTTCCTCCACTTCTCCCTCAGCTGCATCATAGGTGGCTTGGGGCTGAACTCGCAGCTCTTCCTTCCTGTGTCTCCTGCTTGGCACTGGCAGGGGCAGCGCTCCAGGCTGAGCAGAGTGCTCCAGGCCTGGGAGGAGAGGCCAGCAGGACCTCCACGGTGCCACCACAATGCTCCCCAGTCACTTGACCCGATTGTCTGCTGGCCATGCAGGATTTTATGACGGGCTCTAGTGTTACCTCTCAGCTTCATGTTGTTGGGGGGCCCTGGCACAGGACACAGCCTGTCTGACTCAGGGAGCAACTGCCCTAGGTCTCATTTGTATCTGAGATGAAACCAGATGTCCATTCATTTACATGGGAAATAGAGAACAGAAAGCCCTAAGTAGACTGCAGTGAATTCTGGGATCAGAGAAGCAGGGGAGCACTGCATGATGGGGAATCTGCTCCAAATGCTAATCAACTCACATTTACACACACCCAGCTCAGCATTTATCAGACCAGTTCTAATCTGGATTTACAAAGAACTTTCCCTCCCAACACACACACACCTCTAAGCAGAAGTAAAGTTTAATAGGCATCTCAGGCCGTACACTCCCCAGTCCCACTATGAGGGGCCTATTTAAACTTGACTAAAACTCAGTTGCCGGGTTAGGGAATACTGAGGCAAAGAGACCAAGGCAGAGGGGGTATGGGCAACACTTGAACAAAGGTAAAGTGTTCATTACAGCGTCCAGCCTGTTGGAGCCCTGATCACGAGTGTTGTCATACTTTTCCCGGGACAACTGGTGGAAGTCCTCCCCACCAAAGGTTATGAACACTCCAATAATTGCCTTAAGTCTGTTAAAAGACTATAGTAAGATCTGGAAAAGTCATGCTAAGCTGAGGCTAGTTCACAACAAGTAAAAATCCCAAACCCTGATGCTGCAAGCTATCTATTGTTTCTGAAGAAACCATGAGATATCCCATCAGTATATCTGCTACCCAGAGCAATTTCAAGCTGGCTCCTAAGTGTCTGGTTACTCCTTAACCTTATGTTTTCCTGATTATCAATCAGTTTCTTGAGATGTTCCAAACCAGATAACCCTTTGTCAATAGAAAAGACAATTATTTACACTATTAAAAATGCTTTGAAGATGCTGAACTGAGGGTATAAAAATTTGTAAAAAAAATCTGCACAAATCCTGGGCCTGTAGGCAAAGCCCTCCATAGTCCGTGCCTCCATTTCTCCTTCTCTATCAGACAGATACCAGAGGTTCTAGTACTAGGAGATACTCAGAAGCAGGAGCCAGAGTCCCAGCCTGGCCGCTCAGGGCACCTGGGGATGCAGGGCTCTTTGGGGAGAGGATTTCAAACTGCTCAGTCAGGGCAGGGCACAGGCAAGGCTGGGCCAGGAATGGTTTGCTCCCCATGGCCAGGGCAGGTGTTTGCACGCGGCACGGTGCAGGGTGCTGTCTCCTCCCAGGACTGCAGACTGAAGCTCTGGCTGGGCCGTGGTCAGGGAGCAGGTGGGGGCAGGAAGGGCCCAGCAAATGGCCACCACCCTGTCCATGGTGCAAGGTATGGCTCTACCAGTACCTCACAGCCACTCACCTGGGTCTTGCCCCTGCGCACATCACTGGTCCCCACGTCTTCCCCCTCTTCCCGTTGGCACGGTGGATGCACCAGCAGGGGGGCCTGCACCCAGACCGGTCTGTTTGTTGGCCACAGTGTGCCAGGAGGAGGCTGTGGGGTCAGCTGCACCCCAGAACCTCCTGGTATCTGCAGTCGGGGCAGCTGGCGGAGGAGAAGAGCTGCTCAGCAGAAGCCCCCTTGGCATCTCTTCCCCCCACCAGCCTGCAAGCCACTCCCTGCACCCACGGGGAACCTTTCAGGCCCTTCCAAGCCTGTGCTGACCCAGCGCCCTATTCCCAGAGCTCCCACCCACCCCATCACCAAGAGGCAGCCCCAGCACACCTGGCAAGAGCCAACAGCATCACTGCTAGCTGGAGAGCTCTGCTCAGCCCGTGCCTGGGTATGCAGAGGGCCCATGCCAGCTTCACACCTCCTTGCAAACCCCCAAGGTGTTGCTGGCTCCTTACCCGCACTGGGCAGTCCCTCGGCCGTCTCTCCCTGCCGCCTGGGCCAGAGCAGCTGGTTGGAAATGGGAGAGTGATGGGAGCGAGCTCCCAAGTGCTGAGACCCCGAGGCCGTGGGGATCTGAGCTCTTCCCTACCTACCATCACTAAGATCTATTACCTATTCTATCTATTCAACTCTATCTATCTAAAGTTTATCTCCTCCTTCTACCTGCTCTCCTAACTACTACCTATTCTAGTATCTCTAAACTCTACAACTCTCTACTGGCTACTAATCTATCTAATCTAATCTAATCTCTAAACTCTCTCAAACAAACAAACCTCTCCCTACACCTTAGCTGAGTCTCTCGGGTTGCGCTGAGACTGACCAGAAAGCACCGGGGCCTAGGATTTATTCCCTGCCCATCCCTGATCTCTGTGGCGATGGAGTGACATGGGAGCTACATCACAAAGCAGCTTGTGCCAGGCCCTGTACATGGCAGTCGGGCAGGGACCCTGGGCCACATCCTGCCTTCCCTCCCTCCTCCCCCGACTACAAAAGGCCTCAGGTATACAAGCATGATCTGATTCTGCTCCAAACCATTAACAACAAGTGGGTCCTTCTTCCCTCCATGGACGGACACTGGCTGAAGGCTTGGATGGGCACAAGGAGCCGTGGGCATGGCGTTTCAGGGTCTGCAGCAAGCTGGGGTAGGATGCCATGCAGATCAGACAGTCCTAGCAGAGCCGGGCTGGCAGGGCCTTCAGGAGGGCTCGTCTAGTCCAGCCCCTGCCCAGGGCAGGATCAGTCCTGTCTGAACCCCCTAAACAAGGCGCAGGAGGAGCTGGTTCAAACATGCTCAGCAGCCCCCAGGCAGATAGAAGACAGACCCCCCCCTCCCCCCCCCCCCCCAGCAAAGAACACCCCCTGCACCCGTGCTGATCTGACTGAGGGCTCTGGCCCATTCAGCTCACTCCAGAGCTCCCCACGGTTGCTGGGCTCATGAATTGCGAGGGCTTGGCCAGACCAGAGGTTTGTGGGATTAGGAGAGAATGGGCGCAGTGGGCTGCAAGGTCTGAAACACAGCCATGATACGAGCCACCTGCAGGAAGGGCAGTCTGAGCTCCTGCCCTGTACAGCGTGGCAGGGGCCAGCCTGTCGTGGGGCCTCCTAAGCCCATCCTGCCAGCTCTTCTGGGCAAAGCTAGGATTTTAAAAAGGGGTATGCAGATGGTGAGGAGCAACATCACATGTAACACAACAAATTTTTCTCCAGTTACAAAAATAGATGCTTTACTAATATGCCAGGGGCCTGGGGCTGTATTATTCAGTTTAAGAGTGAAGCAAAAGCAAATATAACTTGCTTGGGACATGAATTAATGTGCTATGTTATATATTGAATACAACAAACAATGCAAACTAGGCGAAAAACAATTGAAAGCTGTTGTATCATTAGTCAGGTAGTCATTACAATTAAACATACATCTCTCCTTCAGATTCAGAAGACAGAATCAAGCCTTCTTGAGCATCTTGGCAGTGCAACTAATGCCTCACTTAAAGTTATAGCCGCACCTGAGTGAATGTTCACTTGAGTTAACGTTTCCACACCTGACTTAAAGTTTTTAGTTAGAATTAAAAATGGTCTTCAGGGCTGCAAAATAGGAGTTACATTATAGGACCAGCTAACAGCAGAATGGCACAAAAATGCTAGTTTGATTAATGGAACACCATTAAAAAGCAAAAAGTGTGGTTAATACTTGTGGAAAAAGAGTTTAGAAGGGATCAGGTAGATAATAATGAGCAATGAAGTCTATTGAGTCCTTCTCTGTTGCCTGAATAGAAATGCTGCTGTCACTGTCAGGCAGTTAGTTTTAAAGTTTGGTGGACCAGGTATGAAAGAATTGGGGCTGCACCACTGCATCCACCTTGGATTTCCCCTGTGGCTTGATAAGGGCTATTTCTGACCTCCCTAAGAAGACTTGGGTGCAGCCAAGGTTGTGGATTCTGACTGCGACGTGCTGATATCTGTGCTGAGACTGAAAAAACATCAGAGGTTCCCCACTAGAACTTCTTGCCACTCCACTCAAAGTCAAACCAATCATCACTTGTAGACTCAGGAAGGAATTTTTACACCACGGTCAAACTGGCACGGTCCATGGGGGTTTTGCCTTTCTCCATTGCCATGGGCCTGAACTTCTCTGGATCTCTGAGCACATTTAATAACTACTTTTGTCTTGGCAATGGCTTGACATTGACAGGGTCCTTGCTCCCCCGCTTTACCTTTGGTAAACTGATGTTTCAGACATTGTGCTTGGTTGTTACATGAGAGAGCAAGTCATGAAGGTTTTCAGTCTAAGTTAAACAAAAACTCTTCTAAGAAGCGCTTATGCATCAGAAGCAACAGTGGCTGCAGGCAGTGGGGCACACAGGACGGGGGTGAGTGGGTGGGTGGTTGTGTGTGTGTTTGGCTGGGTGTGTGTGTGTGTGGCATGTGGCTGGGTGGGTGTGACATGTGGGTGTGGACTGTGGCGTGTGACTGGGTGGGTGTATGGTGTGTGGCTGGGGCAGTGGGTGTGTGTGTGTGGGTGGGTATGTGGCACTGGCTGGGTGGGTGTGGCACGTGGCTGGGTGTGTGTCTGAGGTGTGGGGGGGGGGCGGCAAATGGGGCTGGACGTGGAGCGGGGGTGGGGGTTGTGTGCAGCCGGACATGAAGCAATGGCAGCTCAGGGCAGTGGGTGGTGGCACTCCATTCCCACCACCCACCCATCATTCTTGATGGGCACTTTTATCTCATATTATATATATATATATATATATATATATATATATATATATATATATATATATATATATATAAGGGCGGGGCAAGCCTTTCTCTTGCCTTCACCTGATTGGTGGGAATGCCTCCCCAATCACTCGGAGCCCTTCCGAGCCGGCAAGCCAGGCTGTTACCAGCAAGCCTGCCGTATCAGTAAAGACTGATTCACACCTGGGTACCCTCGTATACTTTTATCTTGGTAACTCTCTTTCCTGGAGATCTGCTTCACATCCAGGACCATGCCCAGGCTCCTGGCTAACATGGTGGTGAGCATGAAGGCCGAGGGGTAGACTGGCTCTTTGCTCCCAGTCCCATGTCAATGGTAGTATTGAGCAGCAGGGCCTCAGGAGGGCTCCAGGGATGGATCTGGGACTCAAAGACTTCCCTCAGTGCAGATCCCCTGAGCTCTGGGGGAGGTCTGCAGGAGAAGGGGCAGGGTCTCCACTGTCTCTGCCCTCTCTGTGCCAAGCTGCTTGGGTGGCAGGTGTCAAAGGAGCAGTTCCTGCCCTCCCGCTGGCTGAGATGTGGGGCTGGGAGAGAGTGGGATTGCTCTCATCCAGCTGCAGCTAGCTCTATGACAGCCAAATCAGAATTGGCCTCAAGAAAGTCCGAGAAATCTTAGCTCAGTGTTTTTCTTCTGTTTTCTATTCCACACCTCAGGGCTCTACAGAACTGAAGTCCCTGATGCCTGAAAGCAGTTTAAAGACCTCAGAAAGTTTCATCCTCATTAATGTTCTGGAGCTAGGAAGGAAAGGCAAGTGGAACCCAATGTTCCCTCTAAGGTTTAGTGATCCATGACCAATCCTGGCTGAGAGTACATGGGTATCTCAGCGTGCCCACCCCTCCCCGCTCTTGCAGCAGCCTGTGGTCAGGTTGGGGCGGGTGGTGAGCGGCTGGATACGAAGCCAGCAGTGGCAGTGGAGAGAACATTGGCACCCCCTTGCTATGGTTCTGGGCACCCCCCAACAGCCAGTGCCTGGGGCCATGGCCCCCTGCTGCCCCCCACCCCATCAGTACACCACTGTGTGCGTGGCATTAAAAAGTTATCGCGCAGCATGATTTTTTATTGTGCGCGGCTGCACACGCACACAGCTTAGAGGGAACTGTGGTGGGACCAGAGCACTGGCTGGAAGGGGAACTGATGTGGGCTTTTTGGCCAAACCAAGACCAGGACAACTGTTCCCGCCCCGCTTAGAGGTTTGCCGTCTGGGAATGAAAGCCCTTCCTGCATCAGAGATATAGAGTAGCACCTGTAGTGGGAAACACTGCTCCAGAGGCAGTCTGTGAAGGTAATGTAAAGTGACTTCTGCTCTTTGTTACTGTAACCTGGGCGGTACTCCAAGAGGTACCCCCTCTCCAATTGAAGGGATCAGAGCAGGTGCACAAGCGCTGTGGGAGGTGTAGCGACTCTCCTCCCCCTATAGAGCAGAGCCAGATCACTAATGGGGACTTAACCATATACCTTTTAATGAGAGAACAGTACTGGGAACATAACCGGTATAAACCAGGGGGTATAGGGGACACTACAATGCCCTGAGGGGGCAGGATTCAATAAAGGTTAGACACTTACCATCATAGACATATTCATCCAGTTGACAAAAGACAGGGTGAACAAAATATAAAATACAAACAGCAGAGCAAACAATACTGGTGGGCAAAATGTAAAAGGCACAAACTACAAAACGTCAAATAACAAGGAAGATAGGGCCTAGGTACTGGGGAGGGAATAGCCTCTCCTGCTGGCCACAGCCTCTCATAGGGGATCCTGGAGCCCAGCGGGGAGCCTCTCCTGCCAGCCACACACGGCGCTGCTGAGGGTCCAACTGCTGCCTGCAGGTCCCACTCCTTCAGGCTCTTCTGGGACAACTGCTCCCGCCCCGCTGGCCCAGCTCTTGCCAGCTCTTTGAAGCTCCTTCCTCGTGGTCACTCACTGGTCTCCCGTGAGTCAGCCACGCTGTCCCTTTTATCCCCCCACCCCGGTGACCCAAGGGGCTAGTCAGGGGACACAGAGGGCGAGTCTCTAGGGCCTGATTGGTGAAGAAAGGGAATCCCAAGCCCTCCAATCATCTTTTACCCCTTCAAAACCCCTGGGCTAAATCACTACCAGCCAGCCTGTCACATTACTTAATGAAATCTGTATTGTTCTGAGCTGTGTTCATTGGCTGCTGCTAATATATCAGCTCCTAAAAGCATTTACAAATTATTCTCTACTTATTCCAAGGGAACACAGCTGGCCTTGCTGAAGAAGGAACTTCAGGTGAGCTGCTTAGGGACCCCACAATTCAGTCTAATGCCAGCAGGGCAGGGGTCATATCAAAACCAGGACAAGGACCCTGACTCACAGCAAGGGTGATTTTACTCTCTAAGAAAAGAAATTTAGTAGAAAATAGCCTGCCACTGAAAAGACAGAGACGCAGATATTAGGGCTGTGTCACCAAAACAGGCACCTGGGGAGCATGAGTGCCTGTCCCCAAGCACCAGAGGCAAGAGGGTGAAAGCAAAGTAGGTGTCAGGCTTGGAAGCTGTCAGGCAAAGAGGGGAGCAGGGTGATGTCTGTGTGTTGGGGCAGTCCCCTGGGAGGGAGCCCTGCGTCCAGTGCTTACTCCAAACAAAGTTGAACTCTCTGGGTGCTTGCACACATGATGCCATTACCATGTACACATGATGAAAATGTCACTTTGTGTGGTTTACTGGCATCACACTGTAAACATGCAAGAGTTTTGGGTGTTTTAAATGAGTTTGCATCGTTGCAAAATAAACAACTTCCCGATATAGTTTAGTTCACAGCATTACAAATTGCAACGATGAAGCAGTCAACTCACCCCCTAGCTGCAGGAGAGGTGGGCGGACTCCACAGGAAAAAAGGATTGGGCCCCTTGCTGCTTCTGCCTTCAGCAGGCTTTTGCAGGTTGCAGGACGTCTGGGGCTTCCTGGGAATGGGCTGGCTTGTCCTTGGAGCAGCACAGTGTGGTGAGCAAGTTTGTTATTACCCCGAAATAAAATAGTTTTCGGATACCATACTGTTAGGTTAACAATAATTTAGATTATTAAGAAGTATTAGCTTTACAGCTGAATACAAGGCATGACCTGTGGCCTAGCAATGTTGCTGACCACAAGGCAGAATGACAGCTAAGCCTTTGCTTATGTTAAGTAATCATTTTAACTGTGTTAACCATTTTCTGAGTAAAATGCAGCAAGTGAATCTGTGTCCTGTAAAATCAGCTACAGCAAGGAACAGGATAAGACAAAGAAGCCATTGTTCTAAGTACAGTGATCGTGTCCTTAAGAAATATCTATTACTGTGCAAGTTTTTGCTAACCTATCATAATGTTACTGTTACTTAACTTTTAGCTTTTAGAAAAGTGCTAGTTCAGCTTAACAGAAATATGCTGTTGTGAAGATCTGTGAAGCACCGCCCAAGTATTGCTTTTGTTAACCCTGTAGTCTTGCCTTGTTGTAAAAAGTATAAAAGAACGCCCCACCCTTTAGGGGGGGCCATTTTGCCTCTTTGCTGGCTTAATGGTCATTGCTCGAGCAAATAAACTGCAGTAAAGCTTTTACCCGTGTTGCCTGGTTCCTATGCGGCTAGACAACGAACTCCAGGGAGTTTTCTCCCACCACAACAGGAATGTAGCAGGATCATAGGTGGGTTTGCTGGTGGCTGGCAAAGGCAGCAGAGACAGTGCATGGGGCACTGGAAGCCCAGGCAGGCTACTAGCTGGTCGGGTGCTGCCCCAGCTTGGAGGCACCCGATCCAACACTTCCCCGAGCCTTCCCGAGCTTCCAATGCCCTGTGCACTGTCCCTGTCACCTTCTCCAGCTGCCAGCACACCCAGCTGCCCTCCTTCTGCCTCCTTGTACTGCTCCAGGGACAAGCTTGGTGTGCTGGTGGCCAGAGAAAGTGGCAAGGACAGTGTGTTGGAAGCCCAGGTGGGCTCAGGGAAGCATTGGATAAGCACTTCCAAGCTGCAGCAGCAACCAGCCAGCTACCAGCCCAGTTCAGCAGCCCGATACACCCTTCCCACCACCTTCTCTGGCTGCCAGCAAACCCAGCCTCCCTCCTGCTGCCTTCCTGCACTGCCCCAGGGGCAAGCCAGCCCATTCCCAGGTGCCCCTAGGCATTCTGCCGGCTGCAGGAGCTTGCTGAAAGCAGAAACTGTAAGGGGCCAGATCCCTTTTTTTTCTGCAGAGCCTGCCTGGCTCTCCCATGCTGGCTTGCTAGCAGCCTGCTTGGACAGCCGTGGGGGGTGCTGCCACCACAGAGAAAAGGACCAGGGCCACTCAACCCACTGGCATCTTGCTGCCTGGCTGAGGGCAGGCTCCGGTGCAAAAAAAAAAAAAAAAAAAAAGAAAGAAAGAAAGAATCAGGCCCCTTGCCATAACATGACAGAAAAATTGAGACTGTGGATTTCAATTAAAACCCACAATTTCAATTTAGGGGGCATAGAATAAAACCCTGAACACTAAACCCCCATCACACCATGTGTACAAGTACTCTCACAGCAGAGTGTGCTCCTGGGAGCATGGTGGAGCCAGCGCAGGGGCTGCCTGGGGATGGGAAAGGATGGGAGAAGGCAGCAGTGGTGGCAGTCCCTAGAAGAACAGCTGGAGGCACCACTGCTGGAGAAGGTGGTGCAGGGCAGGGTGCGGGATGGGGGAGCAGAGCATTAACATCATCACACAGGGGATCTCATAGCACACTTCTGTTGCTCTCGTGACACATCAGTGCACACTGGCATGTACCCCCTTTGGGAATCCCTGTGCTGAGCTGGCTGAAGAGGAGAAGCAGTGGTGATGGTGACCCCTGGCAGTGAGGAGCAGTGGCAGTTCCTGGCAGTGGTGAGGAGCTGTGGTGGTCACAACCTCCAAGGCAGGGTTGACCCCTGGTGGGTCTCTTTACCCAGCACTGCCACCCCGACCCCACCTCGTGCCCCCAGCCCCCCACAGGTGCCCTGCCTGAGCCAACTCTGGCCCTTTAAGAAAAAAAAAAGCTGAGATAAGGCCCAGGACTCACCCCTAGGGCAGAAGCTTTGGGGGCTGGTGCAGAGCCTCCCACGTGGCACAGGGCAGTGGGGGGCAGCGGGGATCGCCCCCGCCAGCAGAAGCAGTGAGCCCAGGGGTTTTTTTAATTTTTTTGGCCCAGGCGGGGCACCCGTGGGGGGGCTGGGGGAGCGAGGGGGGGGTCCAGGGCCTCATGCAGAGCCCCCCATGCAGCGTGGGGCAGTGGGGATCGCCCCCCGCCCAGCAGCACCTGCTGAGCCAGGGCTTTTTTTTTCCAAGTGCCGGGAGCTGCAGCAGGTGGGGCAGTCATTGCTGGGCTGGGAGAGGGGCAGGGGATGGGTCTGGGTGATTTGGAGATTCAGAGATTCAGCAGCAGCTGAATATCTGAATCAGATTCAGCTGAATCGAATTGGGACAGTGATTCGAATCACCGACTCGAATCACTGTCCCCCGAGTCGGCCAAATATGAATCTGAAGCAAATACTAGCTGCTTCACGCAGGCCTACTGGGCAGCCCAGAGGTGGCAGTGCTGGAACTGCAGGCAGCCCAGAGTGGTGCGGCACGGGCTCCAGACAGCTGCACCAAGAACTGCCCGATGGAGGCATGGAGGAGGGGCCACTTTCCCCCAGCACTGAGCAACAGTTTCTGCCCAGCACTGCCACCACCGCTGCTGCTGCTGCTCAACCCGGATGGGCAAGCCCGGAGCAAACAGGGTGTGTAGGGTGGGGGCTGCTCCTGCATAGTCCCCACCACTACCATGGTGCTGGGGCCAGCAGCAGCAGCAGCATCTGGAAGGAGCCACCCCAGTCCTGCTGTATGCCCAGGGGTGGCAGGCCATGCAACAGGCAGGCGGCGCGGGGGAAGGCTGGGGCTGTGCAGTGTTGGTGATGGCAGGGAGGTGCCGCAGGGCATGCGGGCTCTGTATGGTTGTGGGGCAGGGGCGAGTGCTGACCGGTTGAGGGTGGGGTGTGCACAGCGCCTCCCATGCAAACCCCACCATACCCTCAAACCCTCTCCCACAAAACCCACAACCACACCCTCCCCATACACAATCACACATGCCACAAACACTGCACCCACCCACACCCTCCCCCACATGCCTCTGGGGGGAGCCCCACTCAATGCTACACACACACACACACCCTACCACAAACTTGCACCCACCCCTACCCCCCCGTTTTCAGAAGAAAACCCCCCATAAATCGCACACTGCTGGTTATGACATATCACTCCTCCCTCGAACCCATACAGAAAATTCTCAAACAATTGCAACCCATACTAGAAAGAGACCCTATTCTTAAAGAGTTCTTCCCAGAACCACCCATCCTAAACTTCAAATAAGCACTGAAACTCGCTAACCTCATCACCAGAAGCAAACTTCCTCAGGCCCAGAACACACCGAATGGATCCAGACTGTGCCATGACAAGAAATGCAAAACCTGCCAACACATCTCCACCACTCCCACAATTACTACACCCCACAACAGAGCCATCAGCATCCCTGCATACAGCTGCACCTCCAGAAATGTAATATATCTCATCCAATGCACCAAATGCCTTGATGGAAAATACGTAGGAGAGACCAAACAACAACCGTGCACCAGAATGAATGCTCACCGGAAATCTATCAAAGACAGGAATACCCAACTACCTGTGAGGGCACATTTCTCACAAGAAAACCCCTCTCTCTCCAATCTCTCAGTCCTGATCCTCAAAGGAAACTTACAAAACACTTCCCAGAGACCAGCCTATGAACTCCACTTCATCAACCTGCTGGATACAAAAAAATCAAGGACTAAGTATAGACATTGGATTTATGACACATTATAACCTGCCTGACATCTGACTCACCAGGTACCTCTCCACTATTTAACTGCTATATTCATCCCCCTTCTCTCCACTCCCCTCCCAGAGCCTCTCTCTCACCCAGTAACTCCTCAATTTACATCTTCACTGACTGCCTATCTTGCATGCATACCAACCCAGCCTCTGGCTTCTTTACTATTTATTCCATCCAGGAAAAGCACACACCAACTGCAGAGACTTCCTCAACCTGATAAAGGGTTTTTAAACCCGACAGCTTGATAAAAAAACTGTTTTCCAACTATTTAAATTGGTCTAATAAAAGATATCAGATTCACCCAAAGAATCTTGTCTGCCTTGTATATAGACAGCGCAACCACACACAAATCGGGATCAAAATATATTTTAAATTAAATTTAAAAATGCTATTACGGATGCTTGATTTTTAATATATAATTTGTTTTATTTCTGGTTCCAAGACAGCAAACCCCCTTCCCAAAAGGAGTACTTCCAGGGGCAAGGGGAGGGACATCCAGTGGCAAAGGTCAGAGGTTAGGGGTGGGATTTCCAGTCCCAAGATGGTGACCGGGAGCAGGGCACTTGTCAAGGAGCGTGACCACCATTGCAGCCTCCTGGCCGAAATAATTGCCTGCCCCTGTTCTGGATGGTATTGTATTATAGAATCATACAAAAAGAGGGTTGGAAGGGACTTCAGAAGGTCACTTATTCCAGAACACACCCAAGGCATCATCCCCATCCAAACCATCTCATGCAAGTGCTTGTCTAACTTATTGCTACAAATACACAACCCACAACTACAAGGCACTGAAAAAAGATAAAGGACAGAGAAACTAGAACACAGGGAAGAGAACATTTTTCATGGAAAAAACTCCTTGTCTGACCTCACAGTTCTTATGCTCAAGGGAAATTCAACAAACCTTCAAGAGGTGAGAACAAACATTCATTAGCCTATTGGACACTAAGAACCAGGAATTTAACATATGGACTTCATGGCCTATTCTGATCTACCTGATACTCAATAACCTCTGCATGTCACAGGTGATAATGACCCTTGTGACCTCTGGAGGTCCCTTCCAGCCCTACTTCTCTGAATGATCTCTAATTATCGCTTTTCTACTGCTTCTCTCTTGTCCATTCATTCTCTGACAATTTCTCTTAGACCTTGTTTTTATTTACATAGAGAGTTTTACACAAGCCCTTGTTTCATTTGCTGTTTAGCTCTGCTGTGTCCACTTCTCTGCCAGAAACCTAAGGACAGGTACTGTGGTACCTAAAAACTTGTCTATGTCCTTCCCAGCTATATAGCTGATCCAATGAAAGATATCACTCAGCAAAATCCTTGCCTCTTGCATTTTTCCTGGACCATCCTGGCTACATCACCCCAACCCTACCACATAGTTTATTGTTAGTCATTTAAAATAAGGTATAATCTTATCTTGTCCTTTGTAAAGAAAGGGAGATGTGGAATTACCCTAGAGCAGTGGAGCTCAAACTTCTGGCTCTGCAGCTGGATGAATGGCACAATGCTAGTCCCCAGGCAGGATCCCACATGCAGGGCTGGTCTATGGCTGCAATCCAGCATGCCAGCCCAGCTGTGGATGCCAGATCCAGCTGCCTACACCAACCAGATCTTATTCAGTACCCAATCTTGTGTGCTGTATCCAGCTTCACACTGGCCTGACCCCCACATTGGACCTGGACACGTGCTGGCCCAACCTCACTTTCTGGATCCAGCTGTATGTCAGTCTGATCCCACATGCCAGATCTGGCCACGTGTTGGCCTGACCCCATGCACCAGATCTGTTTGTGGAATGACCCCGTGTGTTGGCCCTACCATGCGCCAGTGCAATCTATCATGCTAGGGCTGGGTCATGGCCTCTGACCCACAGGATCATCCATGGGCCGGAAACTTGGGAGTAGGTGAGCAAAGACTAATGTTGCCACTGCTCTCTCGCCTTCAGATTTTCAGACCTGCGGGATGACCCCTGGGCCAAATGATATAGCTCCACAGCCAGATCTGACCCATATGCTGCAGGCTGAACACCACTGCCCTAGATTTCTAGTTCTCCAAACCCAGTAGAGAGTGTACGGCTCCTGCCCTGCAGCTTAAGTCAGCTCTGTGAAGCTCAGTCAGGCTTCTGCCCTGGAGTCCTTGTCAAGTGCAGCTGACCCAGTTACAACTAATCAAGGCCAGCTGATGCCCAGCCCTTCCCTCTGATTGGTTCGTGGGCTTCTTGTAAACAATTCCTCCAGCACCTGAGCCTGGCTGCACACTGGTCTCCAGTATCTGAGCAGAAGTCCCAGCAGCCATGGGTGACTGGTGCCTCCTGAGTCGGGGGGGCATTTGCGCCTCCAGCAGACAGTCAGCAATGGGGCAGAGGGTCCCCCATGGCAGATCGCGCTGACCAGTGGTGGGGTTTTGTGGCCAGCGGCACAGCATTTCCGGGTCAGCACAATTGGTCATGGGGGGACTGTGGGGATTGCTTCTCCTGGCACCCCCACTCCCCAGATGGTGCTCTAAGGGGGGCACCAGCACTCTCACCTGCCCTGCCTGCCCGTCGCCTAAGCAGGGAACACTTCTGTCAGGGGGTGCACCAGTGCTCTCAGGGGGTGCACATGCACCCCTATGCACCCCCTACGCGTCGCCACTGCCAGCAGCACCTCTGGCTTCCCTGGTGTGTGACCCTGCTTTTGTCTTGTTCCTGGATGTCATCTTTGGAGAGCTGTTTCCTGGCTTCTAAGCCTGGTTTGGCTTCTTGTTGGACGTCACCCTGAGGATTGTCTCTCAGATTTGGTAACTACACTTCTGATTCCCAGACCCTGTCTCTGGCTTGGTATTAGACTCCTAAATTGAGGCTTTTGACTTCTACCCCTGTAATCCCCAGTCCCACTCCTGGCTCCACCCACTAAATTGGCCAACCTGGTAGACTATGACAGAGAAGGCCAGTTGGGAGGGAAATGATAAAGGTTGGACAGAGCCTGTGGAGGAGTCAGATTACAAACCACTGTGGCCGCACATCCCATTTTCACAGTATCACCCCTACCACTGATCTGGTAAGCAGCAAACTGCTGTCTTGTAGGATTACTGCCTGTGATGGCAGATCACTCAGAGACAGGGAATCCCCTTCTTCCCTGCCCTCCAGTCCACACTGAAATGGAGATATAGACATGCATAGTAATGGACAGAGGTAGCCCATACATATTTAGGGAAAAGTGGAGAAACCTGGGCAGGAATGAGATTAAATCTATCAGAGAAAACTATTTTAAAAATATAGTAATAAAGTAAGAAAACACAAGCAGCAGAACACTGGAAAATTCAAGTCCTGGGAGCAAATGAATGTAAAAGTTTCATAATGTATATGTGATGCAAACGATGTCTTTCCCTCAGAGATCACTCTGTCAGGCCTGGTATCATCTCCGATTTACAGTGACATCGAAAACAAACTGCTAATCAAGAGTGACAGAGCTGCTCTCTCAGTGTCAAACTTTCCTTTGAAACACACTCCGATCTTCATCATGTAACTGGAGGTGTTTCCCTTCGAAGTGTGAACAGTCAGTGCTGTTCACCAGACTGGTGCTTCTGCCCAAATATATAGTGAGAGTTGTGCCACCCTTTTGGCTGATGCAAGTGCATTTCGATTCTAACTGTATCTTCTAGAGACTGGGTTTTTCCCTGATGTGTGAGTAGCTACTGTCTAGGTTGGGACATTCCTGACACTTGGTTTAGCAACACCTTTGCTGCCTTCCTTGAGACGCATCATAAACGCACAAACTACATTAATAATAGCAAATGCCATGGTTCATACCACCATGAAAATTATAAAACTGCTTGTAGCTTAGCATTAGCTGTAAACAGAAACCAAATGCCACCACAGTAAATGTACTTCATGAACATATGCACAACACTTTGGTGACTGCCCAGCCCCCACTGCTGGATTTGGGTGAGACCATGACACACACGGTTTACACAGAGCTTAACTGAAATGTGTGTCTGTAAGATAAGGTTACATAGACCCCTGACATGGCTGATGCATAAGGGCGATACTGCATAGTGTGGGACATAATGTGCAGAAGACTAATGTTAGAGAATGGTGAGATATTGCAGATTTAGGGTGACAGGGCAAAGATACCAATGGCTATTAAAGTACATGATTCAGGACATTTCAGAGCAGTTGTGAAGAGAGGACCCAGAAACCCCTGGAGCTTTGTATTGGCCTCATGGTTGAAGCATGCAAGTTCTACTTGTACCTTGCTACAAGTATCTGGGGCTGACGCGGTCTACCCATTCATGTTAGTGAGCAGGGGCTTTTTAAGCAATGAACCAGGCTGAGCCTTCACCCCCAAACCAAGCCTGAGCTCATTCTTTCTCAAACACTGAGGTCTCTAAGGGAACACACAGTACTGTAACACCACCTCCAGCAGCAGACAGCACCAGAACAGAGACACACAAAGAGAACAACACCCACCACACACACATGGGTGACTCCAGCTGCTGATTTGGAAAGCAGAGAACTGCCCTCTTGTAGCATTGCAAACATGGAAGAAAGCGTTCCTTATGGATTTAAGAAATAAAATGGGGGAACATGGACAGGAATGAGGAAAGCTTAGGCAGAGAAATCTTAGGCAATGATTGTCATTGTTGGCAATCACTCAATTCAAGGATGATCTCTAATATGGCTTATTGCTGGGTCTTGAGGAATCCTTGAGCCACTGATCCATCTGCACAAGTTGCAGGTCTTCCTACAGGGAAGAACAGACCATAGGCCAGGATTCCTCTCCTTTTCCTTCCTCTGCTCTCTCTTCTCTGCTTTGAGGGCAAGACACTTTACCTCAAAATAGGCTGCTGCTTGGTTGATGCGTCAACGCCACTGGATTCAGTTGGCACCCAGCTCCTCCCAGCTCTTGCTGTTGGTATCTGTAGCAGCATTAAAACATGGGAATTAAAGCAAGCAGGGTAGACCTTTTAAAAATCTTTGCAGTAGTGGGACACTGACGGTGCCCTCATAACCTCCTGCTTTACCTATCGCAGGTTAAGCTGTTCTTGTGGTTTTGGGGCACCACGTAGTTGTGTGATAAGGTTTTTGTATCATTTTAGGAATCAGTTAGATGGGCACTTATACAGGATGGGATGATTCCGATTGTGGGGGGTGGACCAGATGAGCTTTGGAGGTCCCTTTCAGCCCTACTTCTGTATGATTCTATGACTTTACAAGCTGCGGGTTTGGCTAAAGCAGCATTCAAAGAAGGGAGCAAAGCAAGTAACAATTTCTTCAATATCTTCATCAGCGACTTGGACGAGGAAGTGAAGTGTACTCTGTCCAAGTTTGCAGATGACACAAAACTGTGGGGAGAAGTGGATACGCTGGAGGGCAGAGAACAACTACAAGCAGACCTGGACAGGTTGGACATATAGGCAGAAAACAACAGAATGTAATTCAACAAGGAGGAATGCAAAGTGCTGCACCTAGGGAGGAAAAATGTCCAGCACACCTACAGCCTAGGAAATGACCTGCTTGGTGGAACGGAAGCGGAAAGGGATCTTGGAGTCCTAGTGGACTCCAAGATGAACATGAGTTGTCAGTGTGACAAAGTCATCAGGAAAGCTAATTGCACTTTATCGTGCATCAGCAGATGCATGACGAATAGATCCAAGGAGGTGATACTTCCCCTCTATCGGGCGCTGGTCAGACCGCAGTTGGAATACTGCGTGCAGTTTTGGGCACCGCACTTCAAGAGGGATGTGGATAACCTGGAGAGGGTCCAGAGAAGGGCCACTAGTATGGTTAAGGGCTTGCAGGCCAAGCCCTATAAGGAGAGACTGGGGCACCTGGACCTCTTCAGCCTCCGCAAGAGAAGGTTGAGAGGCGACCTTGTGGCTGCCTATAAGTTCATCATGGGGGCACAGAAGGGAATTGGTGAGGTTTTATTCACTAAGGCACCCCCGGGAGTTACAAGAAATAATGGCCACAAGCTAGCAGAGAGCAGATTTAGACTGGACATTAGGAAGAACTTCTTCACAGTTCGAGTGGCCAAGGTCTGGAACGGGCTCCCAAGGGAGGTGGTGCTCTCCCCTACCCTGGGGGTGTTCAAGAGGAGGTTAGATAAGCATCTAGCTGGGGTCATCTAGACCCAGCACTCTTTCCTGCCTATGCAGGGGGTCAGACTCGATGATCTATTGAGGTCCCTTCCGACCCTAGCATCTATGAACCTATGAAGGGACAGAGAGGAGTTAAAGAAAACCACACAAGCAGCAGAATGCCAGAAAGCTCAAGCCCTGTGGTCCAGGCAGCAAGCAGTGCAGACACAGGGCATGCTGCAGTGAATACGGGAGCAGACAGACACTGAGAACCAACTGTTTAAACAATGCCAAAAAGAGAAAGTGCCACCCTCGAGTGTACCCCTCTTTACCCAAATCCAGTATGATTTTTAATTTAAGATATCCCCTCCCATAATTCAATTCTGTATCTGAAAAATTATAAATGTGTTATCATTTCTCAGGTATAGAATCTAATTAGTAGAGGGTTGGCTAGCCCTACAGACGAAAGGGACTTGAGGGTCATGATTGACCACAAGATGTACATGAGCCTTCAATGTGATACCATGGCTAGTAAAGCGAGCAAAACGCTGGCTTGCATCCATAGATGCTTCTCAAGCAAATCCCAGGACATCATTCTCCCATTGTACTCAGCCTTAGTGAGGCTGCAGCTGGAGTACTGCATCCAGTTTTGGGCCCCACAATTCAAAAAAGATGTGAAGCTTGAGAGAGTGCAGAAGAGAGCCACGCGCATGATCAGAGGTCATGAAAACAGACCTTATGAAGAGAGGCCAAGAGCCATGGGACTCTTCAGCCTGGAAAAGCGCAGGCTCAGGGATGAACTGGTGGCCACCTACAAGTTTATCAGGGGTGACCACCAGGATCTGGGGGAAAGTCTGTTCACCAGAGCGCCCCAAGGGATGACAAGGTCAAACAGTCACAAACTCCTCCATGACCATTTCAGGCTGGACATAAGGCAGAACTTCTTTACTGCCCAAGCCCCCAAGGTCTGGAATAGACTACCACCAGAGATGGTGCAAGCATCTACTTTGAACTCCTTCAAGAGAAATTTGGATGTTCATCTTGCTGGGATCCTATGACCCCTGCTGACTTCCTGCCCCTGGGGCAGGGGTCTGGACTTGATGATCTTCCAAGGTCCCTTCCAACCTTAGTGTCTATGAAATCTATAAAATCTATGAGGGTCATCTTAAATGTGTCCATTCCACTGCTGTGTTAGAGAAAGTAGGAGTGGGGATGAGGGGCCATCCCCTACCCCTTGCCTCCCTGCACCTTGCCCTTTCAGCCTTCTCCACTCCCCCTTGCCTGTCACCCCTGCCTACTATACCACTGGCCACTTGCCCCCCATGGTGCCTATTCTCCCTGCTGTGTGACCCCTGCCATGTGCTCCCCTGCCACCCATAGGCAACTGGTAGGGTGTGCACAGGGGTGCATGTGCCCCCCTCCCCAACAGGGCTGGTGCCCCCCCCCCCGGCAGCCGACACTGATACTGCCCCTGATAAGGCCACCACCATCAGCAGCTTCTGCGGGTGCCCCCCTAGATTCAGGAGGCACCCATCACTCATGCTGTCACCTGCCTCTGTGTCTCTGCCAGCTCCCCTTGAGACTGCTTCAGCTCTGGGGCTGTAAACAGCAGTGGCAGCCCTGGCCCAGCCCAAGCCTGGCCACAGAGAAGCAGTGGCAGCTTCCAGTTGGGCCAAGTCAGTGCTCTGGACATGCTGTAATTATAAAAATCAATAGTTGGCAATTTGCAAGATGCATTGATGTGCCTGTGATGCAAGATCTTCTAATGTATAAAAAGAGTAGAACGGAAATGTGCTTTGGATTTCTGTTTAATTCTGCACTGTCCCTGTTGTTGGCCAGTCTGATCCTCTGACTGATGGAATTAATAAACTACATTATAAATTTACATTCACTGACTATTTCCATGCTTATTCAAATAGCATTGTAGTAGGACTTAGCAGGTCCATGGAGCAACAACCTCTGCCCAGTTTGATACGGAGCCATTGATGAGTGTTCATTGAACACAATGATCCAACCAGCGTGTATCCACCTTACAGTTGTTTAATCTAGCCTGTATTTCTTTATCTGACAGATAAGAATGTCCTGGAAACACTGTGAAAGTCCTTGCTTTTGTAGAAAGAGCATGTGTTGCTATGTGGGGAAGTATAGCACTAATCCATATTGGGGAACCCCTCTAACAAAAGATAGAAAAGGCTTTTTCCCCCCTTACCTAGTGAATCCTAGTATAACTTCTCAGGAGGATCTTCTATGGTAAATGAAGAATATCATGCCAAGGTATTTCCCTCTCAAATTAAAAAGCAAGCAAGACAAGGCTTCAGGATTTAAATCTTTTGAAGAAAGTTTAGTGCTACCATTGATAATTGATGTAGGTGCTTGGGTTACTGAACTTGGTATCTGTTCATTTCTAAAACAACGGTCCATATCAGTGTTAGCTAGTTGTGTGCAGGGATGTTCCAGCAAGAGATCTGTCAAGGTGAGGTAGAGAAGCCATCACTGGAACAAGCACAACCGTTTGGACACAGTATTTCCCTGGGAATCAACACGAACTACAAAGTGCTGTGTGAACACGTTTAGTCCCTGTATTCAAATGAGATCTAAATTCACAACAGATGCATTTATATTAGGATGGACCCTGTAACAGGTAACCGCTCTGGGCCAATCTAAACGTGGCCCATGCACCTGTTCCTGGGGCAACCGCCCGCCTTCTCATCTGCCATGCCTTGCTGTTAATTGATGTTAATTAGCGGGAGGCTGCCCTTGTACTGCCCCGAGACCAAGGGGTGCTATCTGCGGCTCCGTTTCCTTCCCTACACCGCAGCCCATGCCTCGCCGATGGAATAGACCTTGTTATGTCCTAGCCTTATTACAATCTGGCCCCTTGTCCTCTCTGGGCCCTACCTCTTTTGATCTGCGCCCTCTCAGGGTCGGGGAGAGCCCTAGTGCCGATCTCATATGTGCCCCCCCCTCTCAGGGCCTTCACAGTAACACTGCCCCCTCTCTTGGGGCCTCTTCCACAATACTGCCCTCTCTCTGGGCCTTCTCAAGCACTGCCCCTTTCCCTGGGGCTCACCACAATGCTGTCCCCTTCTCCAGGGCTCACCAGGCCCACACTGGGGCATCTCCGCAATGCCCCCTTCTCTGGGGCCTCTCAGCTGCCCCTCTCTGGGGCTGGGGTCTGTGCACCCCGAATGCTGCGCCCTTGCTGGCGCTGGGGTTCCCACACTGCTGTGAGTCCCCTATGAGGCCTCCTCCGACCCCTGATAGCCGCACCCAAACCACCAGTGACAAACAACAACACAAACGTAAGCCCCTGGGCTGTAACATAAACGGAAGCCACCCAGCCATAGCAACAGTCCAGCCTACCAGGGAACACTCCAACCCTCAGCCCTGTCAGACGCTGCACCTTCAGTCAGGCTGCTCCTCTCTTCCACAAGAGAGAGCTCCTTCCTCCTTGGCTGCTGGCAGGGAACTGCCTCTGGCTCCAGCCCCTAGGGTTTATAAGGGAGCCAGGCCCTGCCCCTTCTAGTCAGCTGACCTCTGGTTGCCCTGGCAGCCAACAGCTGGCCTCCTTATTCCCTGCTAGGGCTTCCTCCCTAGCAGTTTCCCCTCTTTAGGAGCAGGGCACCTCAGTGCTCTGGGACAGACCGCAACATGCCTTGATGCACTATGAATCAGAAGGTTCATAGCTGGAGCACTCTATGGATTAGCTCATTGACCCAACAAACGAATGGTGGGGCGGGACATATATAGCTACAGTATATATATAGTAGAAAATTAGAGGATCAACAACTATTATTATATACAAGAATATTTACATACAAACATATATCAGAGCCAATGACAAGTAGAGAATACAATAGTGAGCACTGCACCACAGTAAGCAACTGTTAGCAAGTTAACTCTGGTGTCTACAGACACAGGCCGGCAGGCACAGACTCTCACAAAGGCTTTACTCTCTTTACCCCTTTTGAAACTCACACAACTCTTGAACGCTTTCTTTCAGATAGTTTGCGCTCCCTAAACCCCTTCACAACCACAAACAGCAATGCCAATAGGAACAAAAATACAAGTAAGAATATAACTAGGACACAAACACCCAAACTCAACATCACACACATGTGCATAGGGTGCACACCCACTTGCTATGACTACTCAGTTTGGTCACCTCCCAGACTCCTCTGATAGGTAACAAGGACTGAGTTTGTCTCTCAAGAAGGGATAGGTGATACATTACCAATTTCCCACTCTGATCTGTGAAATTTGTTGTTCAGGAAAGTATCTCATCTTCCGTAGCTCAAATCTGTCTCAGGTGAACTGCACAGCAACAACTCAGCTAAGAGCTGCCAACACAGAATGGTCCTGGGCCACTCACTAAGAATAGACCCTGAGCTCTGGCCAGCAACTGATCAGACATTGACCACTGGTGGCAAACACACACAATGACCCTCCTGTGGTAAAGAGCGCAGACTCTGGTCAGCTCGGACCTTTTAAAGGCCTAAATTACCCCGCTAGGGAGGACCAATCATCACTCAATCAGATATGTCAATCATTCATGTAGATATAAAATTCATAGTTACACTCATGCCCACCAATCAAAATCCCAGTCACCACAGAAGTGGCACAATCACTCTTTTGTCAGTCATCCAGACATTCCTGCCACTTTTGAAACCTCACCCATACATGCTCGCCAGGGCATAACTTCACAAAGGTGAGATGTTCCTGCTTTACCAGCACTGTCTTAGATTCACCACAGAGTGTATGCTCCAATTCAAATGAACTACGTAACCATTTAAATCAACAGACCCAAAGGGGACAGAAGAGGAAAGAGGGCCTGAAGCCCCAAAGGCTGAAGGCACAAGCCCAGAGCCTGGGAGGGTGATACTGGGGCCAAGTGGCCCAGAGCCGTGGAGGGCAACTCTGGAGCTGGGGGACCCAGGACCTTGGGATCCAGGGCAATGGGCCAGGGCCTGAAGGGCCCAGATAGAGCAAGAGGGCCAAGGCCCAAACAAAGTGGGACTAACTGAAACCTGGTGGGACCCTATTCACGATTGGGCTGTAGGCATTGAGGGTTACAAGTTGTACATATGAGATAGAGTGGGGGGAAAAAAGTGGGGGGTGTTGCTCTCTATGTTAAGGAACAATATACATCCTCTATAATCAAGATGGGATCAGAGGAGGGCCAAACCAAGGTACTGTGGGTCAGGATACAAGGGGGTCAGGGGAAAGGGACTTGATAGTGGGGTGTACTACAGGCTGCCTCACCAGGAGGATGAGCTAGACCTGGAATTCTCCAGACAGCTCTCAGAGGCCGTACAGTCAGAGGACGTGGTTGTCATGGGTGACCTAAACTACCCTGACATCTGCTGGAAGGATCAGTCAGCCAAATCTAACCACTCACGTAGGTTCTTAACCTGCCTACAGGACCTCCACCTAACACAGGAGGTATACAATCCCACTAGGGGAAATGCCTTACTGGACTTGGTGTTATCTACAAGGGATGACCTGGTGAGGAATCTGCAGGTACAAGGTAACCTAAGGGATAGTGACCATCGACTGACTGAATTCACTTCACTAAGGGTGGGTAAACTAACCAGCAGGGCTGACGTGCTCAGTATCAGAAAGGCTGACTTCAATGTGCTCAGGAGATTAGTTAGTGAGGCATTAAAGCTCAAGAGTATTGGTGAAATGGGGGTCCAGGAAGGGTGGTCATTCCTCACGGGAGTGATCCTACGGTCGCAGAAGGAGACAATCCCTTTGTGCAGGAAAGGGGGCAAAGGGGCCAAGAAGTCCTCTTAGCTAAACAGGGAAGTCCAGGAAGGCCTAAGGGCAAAGAAAGAGGTATACAGGCTGTGGAAACAGGGAGTATCTACCAAGAAGGAGTATACCTCCCTGGCTCACACTTGCAGGGAATCAGTTAGGAAGGCCAAAGCAGGATTAGAACTTAGCCTGGTGACAAAAATTAAGGACAACAAAAAGTCCTTCTTCAGGTATATAGGGAGCAAACGGAAGGCATAGCGTAGCATAGTACCCCTACAGGACAAACTAGGGCAACTGGTGACAGAGAGGAGGGACAAAGCAGAGCTCTTCAATGAGTTCTTTGCATCAGTATTTCTAGATACTGACCAAGACAAATCTCCCGCTTGGATCATAGATAGACACAGGAGGGACACCAGACCACCAACTGCTAGTGCAGACTTAGTGAAGGGGCACTTGGAGGGGCTGGATGTGTTAATATCAGCCGGCCCAGTTGAACTTCATTCAAGGGTGCTGAAGGCGTTGGCCAGTGTCATAGTAGAGCCGCTGGCATGGCTGTTCAAGCACTCACGATGCTGCGGTCATGTCCCAGAGGACTGGAAAAGGGCCAACGTGATCCCTATTTTCAAGAAGGGGAGGGGGGAAGGAACTGGGAAACTATAGGCCAGTTAGTCTCACCTCTATCCTTGGGAAAACTCTGGAAAAAAAACATTAAGGATCACATTTGTGGGAGCACAGCAAGGGAAATAACACTGAAAGGAAATCAGCATGGATTCGTTGCAGGTAGATCCTTCCTGACTAACCTTGTTTCTTTTTATGACCAGGTCACAAAATGCTGAGACGCAGAAGTCGAGGTAGATGTCATCTACCTAGACTTTAAGAAGGCCTTTGATATGGTATCTCATTCTGTTCTCATAAATAAACTGACAGGCTGTGATGTAGATGATTACACTGTCAGGTGGGTGGCAAATTGGCTTAGGGGTTGCACCCAGAGAGTGGAGGTGGATGAGTCAATATAAACCTGGAAAGATGTGGGCAGTGGAGTCCCGCAAGGCCTGGTCCTTGGACCAGTGCTAGTCAATGTCTTCATCAGTGATTTGGATGAGGGCATGGAAAGCACCCTGCCCAAGTTCACAGATGATACCAAATTATGGGGCAAAGTTAACACAAGAGAAGGTAGGGAATGGATCCAGGTGGATCTGGACTGGTTGGAAAAATGGGCAGAACAAAATAGGATGCAGTTCAACAAAGACAAGTGCAAAGTGCTGCACCTGGGCAAAAAAACCCCCACCAACACGCTTACAGGCTGGGGGATAACCTTCTCAGCATCACAGCAGTGGAAAGGGATCTTGGAGTCATAGTTGACTCCAAGATGAACATGAGTTGTCAACGTGACAAAGTGATCAACAAGGCTAACTGCACTTTATCATGCATTAGCAGATGCATGACGAACAGGTCCAGGGAGCTGATGCTTCCCCTCTATGCAGCACTGGTCAGGCTGCAGTTGGAGTACTGCATCCAGTTTTGGGTGCCACACTTCAAGAGGCGGACCTGGACAGGTTAGAGAAGTGGGCAGAGAACAATAGGATGCAGTTCAACAAGGACAAGTGCAAGGTGCTGCACCTAGGGAGAGGGAATCACCAGGCTGGGAGATGACCTTCTCAGCAGCACAGCGGCAGAAAGAGATCTCGGAGTCATTGTCGACTCCAGGATGAATATGAGTCATCAATGTGATGAAGTAATTAGCAGAGCTAACCACATTTTGTCATGCATTAGTAGGTGCATCACAAACAGGTCCAGGTGATCCCCCCCGTCTATGCAGCACTGGTCAGGCCGCAGCTAGAGTCCTGGACTATGAGGGTTTTAGCTTTCCTCCATTATTGGCATGGTTGTTAGTGTGGGTTTCAATTTAGGTTAGGCATATACTTGCCTAGGACAGTTGGTTTAGATAGGGATGATCCTGCCTACAACAGGAAGTTGAACTAAATGACCTTCTGAGGTCCCTTGCAAGTCTCCTTTTCTGTGATTCCATGACCTAACATTCCCAGGCCTGCTCTCAGGGACTGACAGGGAATTGGAGAACCTATCTGTGGGTTACACAATGGAACAGTATGGAAACTAATGTGCAAACAGCGAAGGAGTGTGAATATATGGATGGATGGAACAGAATGGCCAAAAATTGACATTTAGTTCACTGGGGCATCTCCAGGCTACATGTGAAGTTTTCTGGGGTGAGGGTTAAACATTGCCCCATTATGAAGACAAGAAGGAGGGGAGAGTGGTCCTTGCTCGCACACTACAAGCACGGGTCAATGCAGGCACTAGTCATGGCAGGCTCTGCCGAAGCACTGACAACAGCAGGATGCACACCCTGAAATGTGCACCTGAAAGATTAGGCTGTGCAGAATCCTGGCAAAGTTGATGGATAAGGTTGATTAGGCTGATGGACAAGGCTGATCAATAAGACTGATTGACTAGGCTAATTGATAATGCTGGTACCAGATGGTCCAGCACACACAAGATCATGCTGCGACATATGTTGTTTGTGAAAGTGCCTGGTCCAGGACATGTCTGGTATGAACAGAGCTGTTGAAGAGGGCACTTGGAAACACTTCAACTGGTTCTTGGCTCAGGGATGCTCTTGGGGTCATCCTGGGTTTGGGGGATTGGCAGAGACCTACCAGAGAAAGGGGGGAGTTGGTAACTGGAGGCCTCACACCTCTTGCTGCAGCTGTCCCCATCCTCCAGAGCCAGCACCCCTGCCCCAGCCTGTTTCACCCCTCATGCCTTGTGACTTCCTGGGGGAGGGCTTGGTGCACCCAGTGCCTGCCCCCAGGGCCTTATAACCCCACCAGTGTGGCCAACAGAGATCAGCCATGGGGCCTGTAGTGCTTCCCACTTCCATCCTCCTGCTGCTGCTGGGCTTGGGGGTTGGTGCCACAGCTTGTCCAGAGGTCCTTGACACAGCCCCAGAACCCAGCATGGCAAGATCTGGGGAGACTGTGAAGGGGAGAAGGGCTGAAGGGGATTGAGAAGGGACCTAGAGGGGAAACAGCCCCTCCCCATTCTTTGCCCTGCTACTGTCCTTTCACACACACGTGCCAGGCTCTGCTCACACAAGCCCTCATGCTCACAATGTGTCGCCTGGTCCCTTGGACCAAAGAGTCACTGAATTGGGAGTGAGGGACACTGGCATGGCTTATGGGGGTGTGGACTGTGGGTGAGTGTGAGGGGCACCAGCACAGCTGGGCGCAAAGCCATCTGGCTCAAGATCAGACTGATGCTATATTTGGGGTCCAGAAGGAATGTTATCCCACGGTCAGATTGATATGGACTCAGTGTGAGGCGGTTGCCTTCCTCTGTAGTGGGGACACAGCTTCTACCTGGGATCTCTTGAGTGTATATTGACAACATTTCCTAGAAGCAGGACATTGACTGCTGTGGTTCCCAAGCTTTACCTGTGGCAGTTTCAGGTTTTAGGTCTATGTTGGGTTAGGGTTGAGGGTAGTCTTATGTTGCATTTAGATTATGGAGTGTATGGAATGGTTTGGATAGGGCTGATCCTGCCTCAGGCTTGGGGCTAGAATAGATGTGACCTTGGGAGGTCCCTTCTAGCCCCACTTCTCTGTGATCCTCTGATTCTATATAGCTCACCACATATTTTTGTCCATTAAAGAGAAACTAGAAGCTTAACTAATATGCCAGAGGGCTGGAAGATTGGCAGTGTGTGAGTGGTGGCCCAGAAATATTACTGTTTCTGACCAAAGCAAAAAACAAATCTAACTATTGGAATGCACACTGCTTTGCTGGAGTGTAGCTATTACAGTTTTAAAAAAAAACATACGAAACTAAGCAAAAAATAGCCAACAGAAATTGTGTCATTAGTCCTGTAGTCATTATAGTTACATGTACATCTTTTATTCAGGCAAGGTTCTTTGGGTAGAGGTGGTATCTTTCATTAGACCAACTAACATAACAGCAGCAGAGTCTCCCAATGCCTAAAGAAGGGTGTTTGTACCCAGAAGCTTTCAAAAAACTTTTTTCCAACTGTTTGAATTGGTCTAATAAAATATATCACATTTACCCAAAGAACCTTCCCTGCCTGTGTCCTTAGACCAACATGGCTACAACCAACAGCCCTGCATCTTTTATTCAGAGGCATAAAGTAAAATCTCACCTCCTTGAGCATCTTGACAGCACCTTCAATACTTCAATGCCCAATGTCTCTATACCTTAGGTAGTATAACCACATCTGAGGTAAGGTTTTTGGCTAGAGCTAAAAGTAGTTTGCAGAGCTGTAAAATGGAGGAGAGACATGACTAGGAATGGCTCACAAGCAGCAGCATTGCAGAAGAAATGATACTTTGAACACTGGAAAGTCAAGACCATTAAAAAAGAGAGAGGGTTGTTCAAATGTGTGGAGTAGAGAGAGATTAGCAGGAATCAGGGAGATAACAATATACCAGGAAGTCAAGAGTCTTTCAGCACTGCCTGACTAGAAATGCTGTTGACCCTTCCAGGCAATTTGTTTAAAACTCTGGGTGGAGCAGGAATCAAAGCAGGGTACAGCTGCAGCACTGCACCCCTGGATCTGCCCCTGATAGCATATGGGGAAGGGAGGGGGTGGCTGTGGGTCCCAGGACCCAATCTAAGAGAGTGGGGCTCAATCCAGCCTGTGGACCAGCCTCATGCTGCTCAGCTGGCCAGTGGGGCAAAAAGCTGGAATCCCACTGCCATAGACCGGACCCCGCTACTCCTCACAATGCACTGATGCCTGCTTTTCTCCCCAGAGAAGGAGTTTCAGGAACAGATGTTGACCTCCATGCCTGGCCATGCCCCGTGCCTCACTGTGCAGCACCCTATAAAGTGGGTACCCCACAGCTGTGACTGGAGGAAGGCAGGAATTGTCACCCCTGCTAAGAACCAGGTAAAGGGGGCAGGGGGTGGGGGCAGGCTGAGGATCCACCCTTAGGGGCACTGACTGCCAGAAAGTAGTGCCTCTCCCAACCCCCCAGCCCTGCCTTTGACCCATGGTGGCTCCCTAAGCTGACACCCTTCTCCCTGATCCTCAGTACCCCCTAGTGATCCCCCAAATGAGCACTCCCAACCCAACAGTGCCCCTGATACCCTCATCCAGCTCCCTGTGCCCCAGCTTGCCCTGAGTCCCCAGCCCTGCTCAGCACCCCAGTGTTCCCTGAGCCCCCCCATCCTACAGCACCCCCTACAGGATCCTCTACCCCTATTTCCCCTCACCACATCTTTACCCATTGGTCTACAAACCACCTGTCCATCCAGCTGACATCTGATGAGCAGGGAACAGGGGTGTCCTGATCTAAGCTGACCCCTATTCCTTCACACCTTCCCTATTTGGTCTCAGAAGTACTGTGGTTCCTGTTGGGCCTTTGCTGCTGTCACCAGTGTCAAGTAACTGTGGTCCATCCACCACCGCGAGCTCTATAATCTCTCAGTACAACATATGGGAGGACACTGGTCCATGGGGAGAGGGTTAGGGGAACCATGGCCCAATGGAAAGAGAGGGAGCTGGGTATGAGATCCACTATTTCATGGTGGGGAGAAGGAAATGAGTACAGGGGGAAGGGGGGCTTCAGTCCATGGTGGGGTGGTGGACTGGACAGGGGTGAAGGATTAGGGGAAACCAAGTTCCAGGGGAGAAAGGAGGGCTGAACCATGGGCAGGGAGCTGGATACAGGTCAGGGAGCAGAACCCCAGCCCATGGGGGAAGGTGGAAGTAGCTTATTGGGGGATCCCCCTGTCTATGGGGCCTCCAATTCCCAGGGGAACTAATGTGTAGAAGGGGAGGACACCTATTTATAGGGCCGAATCTGGCCCCTACACTTTGAGAGCCCAGCCAGAGCTTGTCCTAGGAGAGCCCCAGCCTACAATCTTACTTTGCAAAGGTGCTGGACTGCAGCCCACTACTAGTCCCCTATGGAGGGGCTTTCCCTTGGGATGTGTACAGTGTCGCCTGGTCCTGTGGTATGTAGGGGCTGGCCCCCATACCCCCCGCTAGCTTGACCCTCCCCACACAGCAAGAGCCAAAACTCATCCAGCCTCCCATGCCAAGACCCCAGTGTGCTGGGAGCTGCCTAGACCCACAAGCTGAGCTGGGGGCCCCTGTCAATGCCAGGCTCTGCCCAGACTTCTGAGGCTGAGACTGGGCAGTTGTGGTGTTGGGCACTGCACACACTGACCCCTCCTTTCCCTCCCAAAAAGGTCTGACCACAGAGGAATACCCATACATGAGCTGCCAGGGGGAGTGCGAGAACCATCACAAACTCATTGCCAATATCCAGAGCTTTTGAGTTTCTTTCTTCTGATGAAACACATGATGGAAGCACAGAGACATGGGGGATCCTGTGCAGGGCTGGGGGAGAGGCAGGGGGTAGCTCTTCAGCAGAGAGAGAGAGAGAGAGAGAACTAGTTGGTTTCTTGCTGGGGCCTGTGTGAGAGGAGATGCACGTAAGAGATGGCTGGGTCTGTATCCCTCGAGGACCTTGCTACACATTCAAAGTAAAGTTGGATAGAAACCAGCAATCGAGTTTCAATCCAGCACATTTTCAAGAACTGACTTAGACCTGGTTGGCTTTTATAGCTAGATGGCCATTTTTATGGCATGATAATGACTTTGCACATGCAGCCAGCCTAAATTTACTATGCATTTTCCAGTTACTCGTGTAATATGTGTAACATGTAGCTGGGGCCTGACTGAACATTGGTGTCACAGGCAATCAATTATATGCATGTGTATCCACACAGGGCTGGCATCCTGGAGGACAGTGCAGGCCAGGGGAATGGGAAGGGGGAAAAACAGGGCCAGCCTTCTGGAGAGGTCTCTGGCAGGGAAAATCCGTCTCCTGCCCCCCACACTCTGATGCTATGTTGCCCTCCCCACACAGAGCTGGCAGTGCATGTCACAACCCAGGGTCTGGTCACTGTAGCCTTAAATGCTGACCTCTTGCAGGTAGGTCACCTCCATGAGCAGATCTAGGATTCTGATAAGAGGGGTGCAGATGCTGTAGTGCATGAACACAACACATTTTTCTCCAGTTAAACAGAAACTAGATTTACTAATATTCCAGGGGCCCAGAGCTAGATTTAAGATCAAAGCAAAACTAAGTACAGTTTTATTGGAAGGTGCACTGATTTGCTGCTTATATATTAAATGTAAAACCCCCCACAGAATTAGGCAAAAAATGTCAAAAGAGTTTCATTGGTCCCATCATCATTAAAGTTTACATTTCTTACTCAGATGTGTAATACAAAACCTAGCCTTCTTGAGCAGCTTGATAGTGCACCCCACACTCCACTGTCCCTCAGTTCCACACCTGAGTTAATGTATATATCTGTGTCAAAATGACCACACCTGAGTTGGACCCAAACTCACTAGAACTAAAAACAAGCAGCAGGGCAAGGAAATAGAAGAGAGATTACCAGGAGTGATACCACTGCATGGGTGTGGTCTCAATGTTTCATTAATTAAGCTAGTCTTTCCTCTCAATGTTGCTATGCCTGGGGAGGGAGGGGGAGCTCCAGATCAGGGAGCAGCGGGACTGGGGTCCTCATAGGGTCTCCTAAAGGATGGAGATAACTTCAGGAGAGATCTGTGGGGACCATACACAAGTAGCTGGGGGTTCCTGGGGCCAGGGCTGGGGGAGCCCCCAGGGCTCTGTCACTGCTCCACAAAACTGGGCCTGGCCCCACTTTTCCAGCCATGCTAACTTCCCCCCCTCCTTCACTCCAGAGAAGACACCCTCCTGGATTGTCAAGAACTCTTGGGAGACATGGTGGGGGGAGGAGGTGAGTTGGGGACTTGGGAGGGCAGCCATGGCTGCTGGGACTGTGCTGGGATGCAGCTGGCGCTGGGCTGGAGTGTCTCAGGGGTTGGTTATACAAGACCCATTTGCTCTGTGCACATCACATGTTGCTATGGGGTGGATATGCCAGGGGTGGGTTATCCAGGCTTTTGTTGCTCAATGCAGATTGCCCGGGGTGGGCTGCATCAAGGGCTGACTATACCAGGATGGGGGAGGAGGGGAACAAGACTCCCAGCCCGTGTGTGTCCCCATTCATCCCCCAGGGCTATTTCCGCATCTACCGTGGAGGGGGAGATGCCTGTGGCATTTTCAGGATGCCCATGACAGCCATCGTGAAGCAGGATGGGGCTGTGGAAGCCCCAACGGCCTGCCCGCCCTGAAGGGATGGATGGATGGAAAGGCTGTGCCTCTGCTCTACCACAATAAAAAACCAAGGCAGAGGGATGGTTCTGTGTAATAGGGGAAATGGAGCTGTAGCAGCAGTTTGAATGAGGCATAGACAGTAGTAGGGCATAGGCTTCTCATCTCTTCTTTAAACTAAATAAGCTCAGTTCCCTGTCTTTCCTCAGAAGTCCTGTCCCCCAGCCCCTGAACCATTTTTGTTGCCCTCACCTAGATTCTCTTCAATTTGTCCACTTTCTGTAGTGGGGGCCCCAAAACTGGACACAATACACCAGACATGAATAGAGGGGAATGATCACCAGTGCTGAATAGAGGGGAATGGTCACTTCCCTTGACCTACTGCCAACACACATACCAATGCAGCCCAGTATGCCATCAGCCTTCTTGGCAACAAGGTCACACTGCTGGCTCATATTCAGCTTATTGTCCACTGTAACCCCCAGGTCCTTTTCTGCAGAACTGCTGCCCAGCCAGTCAGCCCCCAGCCTGTACTGGTGCATGGGACTGTTCAATCAGGACATGACACTGTGCCTGGTTGGGCAGCTGGGAGCCAGCTGAAGATAATGACCCATGAATGAGGACAGCCACCAGAAGAGTGAAGAGCTCCAGGAGGGAGCGCCAGGGGACTAGAGGACAGGCTGCTGGCTGGGGAGAAGTCCAGAGCTAAAACTGGTCCTCTCTTGATGCATGAAGGAGGATGGAAGGTTTTTGTTTTGGTCATTACAATTTGGTGGGGTCATTTCTTGTGGGTTCAACGTTGTTTGGCCAGAAAACCTGCAGCCAAAGCTGGCTCCCCTCTCTCAGGAAATGGCATAAGCAGCCTGCTGACACCAGGGAGCCCAGTGGCTGGGACACACACATACACACGTGGCGATGCACCTGATCTCTCTGTTGGGTCTTTGTTCCCAGCTGCCTTGTGTGCCTGGTTGGGGCATGGGTGGAGCTTGGGGGTAAACTTTGCAGTCTCCCCAGATGCCACCATTGCCCCCAGAGGAATAGAGCTTAAGGGTGGGGGGCAAAATGCAGCTAACCCTAGTTCCCAGGAATTTCCATCAGGCACCAAGTGCAGGGATGGAGAGGGCAGTCCTCAATTCCTCTGGGGCCCGTTTCCAGTGCCTTTGAGCCTGGGATGTGGAGATGGCAAGGATGACATGGGGTGCTGTTCTGCAGGTTCCCCCTGAGCAGGGGGTTGGGGACCAACCCCAGAAAGGATGGTTCCTATTGTCTGTGCTAGAAGCAGTGCACAGGCACACACACACCTTATGGAGGACAGATAAGAACACAAGAATTACCAGTGACTGGGTCAGACCACAGATCCATCTTGCTCAGTCTCCTATGTCACATGCCAACAGAGAGTGGATGCTGAAAGGGAGAGCAAACTGGGTCTGGCCTGGGTTTTTTCACATTCCTCTTTCACTTGCAGCCTCCAGCATTTAAGGCCTAGAACAGTGGTTTTCATTTGCAGACCCCTAAAAAAATGTCAAATGGAGCTACAGACCCCTTTGAATTGTAAGTGTGGTTATTCACATATATTTGAGTGATCACAGTCATCTTCCATGGACCCATCAGACATAGTCTGCAGACCCGCCATAGGTCTGCAGAACACAGGTTGAAAACCACTGGTCTAGGAAATTCTGGTTCAGAGGCCGTGCCCCTCAATGGTGACTGATGCCCCTTTCCTTCAAGAATGTGTCCAATCCCTTGGTGAATCTGGCTAAACTCTCAGCTTCCGCCACATCAGGTGATGATGAGTCCCACACCCTTGAATGGGGGAGAAAAGAATTTCCTGGTGTTAGTTTTAAACTTGCTACCTACTCAGTTTCACAAGGTGACCCTTCGTTCCTGTCTGGTGGGAGACGGTCAATAATAAATCCCTAGTGACTTTCTCTTGTCATTTAGTATTTTAGAAACCCTTCTCATGTTCTCTCTCAAGTGTCTCTTTCTAAACTGAACAGGTTGGGCCTCAGCAGTCTCTCTCATATAGAAGCCCCTTCATGAATAGAACAGTCTCACTCAGCAAGTAGGACCATACCCAGCAACCTGCTACAATTTTGTTAAAATACACTTTAAATCTAAGGGAGAGGGCCAAGAGAGTGCTTGTCTCCTCTGTCCTGCCACCTCACTACAGCCTTATCTAGGAGACTCCAGGAACATCTTCTTATGGCCCTTTCCCTCCCTCCCGCCAGGACTCAGCTTGCTGGGGCATCTCCTGCTGTTCCCTTGTCCAGGCCCAGATTCACTCTGCTGCCTGATGCCATCATTAACAATGAGCTGAAATCTTCCCCCATCCTTCAACTGCTTGTTCCATTGCACAGCACAAGCCTAGCCTGGCCCTGTCCCTATCACCCCTGAAGCCTCCTAACCTCACTACACTTCAGATCAGCAAGGCTGCTGCTGTAGATCCCCTCCCACCATGACAACACCCACACCACAATCCCACCCCAGTCGGACCACCCCATTCCCCTCCCTGGCTTCTACTTCTCAGTACAGCACCCTAGTGCTCTGCAGGCCCCAAACCTCTTCTCTCCTCTCTGTGACTCCATGTTCTCCCATCCCCAGGACCATACAAACACAACACCTGTTGAATGAGGAGATGAATGCATTTCAGGCCACCCCGGCTTCAGGGGGAGGAGGGTGACAAAAGCCAGCAGAAACTGCCCCACATCAACAGCAAAGGTCATGCCTGTGGGTTCTCTGGTGCCTGGTGAGAGCCGTACTCTGTGTGAAGCTCTTCCCACACACAGCACAGCAATAGGGCCTCTCTCCCGTATGCAAGCGCTGGTGATTGGTGAGAGACATGCTGTGCCTAAAGCTCTTTCCACACTGAGTACAGCCATATGGCTTCTCGCCAGTGTGGATGCGCTGGTGCACTCGGAAATGGGATGGGTCATTGAAGCTCTTCCCGCAGTCTGCACAGCCATAGGGCTTCTCCCCCGTATGGATGCGCTGGTGGACACGGAGGTGGGACAGCTGATAGAAGCTCTTCCCACAGTCAACACAGCCATGCAGTTTCTCTGCAGCGTGCTGCTGCTGGTAGATACAGAGGGGAGACTGTTTTGGGAAACCCTTCCCATCCTCCAGGCTGATGCAAGGGTGCTCCCCTGAGTGCATCTTCTGGTGTTCCCGGAGATGGGATTTGTACTGGAAGCTTTTCTCACACTCAGTGCAGTGGTACCGTTTCTCCCCAGTATGCAGGCGCAGGTGGTTCTGAAGGTTGTCTGGGCGGGCAAAGCTCTTACCACACTCCGGGCACAGGTGGGGGCGCTCCCCTGAATGCATCCGCTGGTGGATGAGAAGACCATACTTGTACCGGAAGCTCTTCCCACACTCTAGGCATAGATGAGGGCGCTCCCCAGAGTGTGTTCTCTGGTGCTCGAGGAGACGGGATTTGTAGTGGAAGCTCTTCCCGCACTGGGCACAGAGGTGGGCTGTCTCCCTCCTGTGGGTTCCCTCATGCACCCAGAGCTCCTGTTGATCCCTAAAACTCTCACCGCACTCTTTGCATATATACATTGCCTTCTTCCTGTGAGTGCCACCCTCAGGGCTCCTCAATTCTTTCTGCCTGCACACAGGGCTCTTTTGGAGCTCAGCCAGTCTCTGTGCCCATTGCACAGAGAGCTGGTTTCTGGCTGGACTCAGCTCTAGGTTTGCAGGCTCTTGCTCAGGAGGCCGCTGCTCAGCTCTGGTCATTGTCCCAGCACCTGCTGGGTGGAAAAGGGAACCCAGAGATGAATTCCTGTGCCCTGGCAAAAAGGAAAGCCCTGCTGTTCCCCTGTGCTGAGACATACCACAGAGCTTGGCCAGGCCTTTGCACTTGGGTATAATGATGACATGGACTTGCTAGCCCCTGGAGAATAAAGAGTTAAAGAGAGCTGCTTGGCTGGGTTGGCCCTGCCTTGACATGCTTGCAGCCAATGCCAAGCCTTGAGAAGTGGCATAAAAAAGGGGAGTCAGCTCAGAGAGAAGACTCTCAGTGCTGACTAAGCCCTGGCTCCTGGTCAGGCAATGTGGATTCCCAGGTCAGGTTGGGTGCCTCGGTAGATTGTAGCATGGAGACTGGGGAGCTGCCCCAGTGCCTTTACAGGCACTCAGTGAGAACAAGTCCAATTCCAGATGCTCCCCATGCTGGAGGTGGAAGGGCAGGTCAGTGTGCTGTGCTAACGTTCCTTTCTTCCCCAGTGACACTAGGGCCCCTGCTACATGTTACATATATTATGCAATTGACAGGTTAAATGCATAATAAATGTACCCCAGCCACATGTGCAAAGTAAGTAACACACCACGCAAATGACTATCCAGCTATAAAAAGAGCCAACCAGCTATAAAAATAGTGCTTGAAAATGTATAACAACTCTCACTGGTTTCTAGCCAGCTTTAAACTGGAATGTGTAACAGGTTGCTCAGACCCAGATTCCCAGTGGTTCAGTCCTAAATCCAAGCCCCACAGAATTGGAGAGTGCTACATCACTTCCAACTCCTCAGGAGATCTGTGTGTGCTAGCACAGAACTGAATAGCTCCATGCCCTCTAGGACTGAAGGTGAGACCAGAGGCATTTGCCTCAAGGAAAAGTGAGACTCTCTGAAGATGGTGCTGAGCACTCCCCCACACACCTGACTGCCCTGTCATACTCCAGACCAAGAAGTTCTCACAAGAGGCTACTTGGCGCTCAACCCCAGAGCTTGTTCTCAGGTTCTCGGTCACTGGCAGTCCTGAGAATGGCATCTGGGGACAAGTCCAAAGCAGCCTCACTGGCAAACTTCCATGTCAGAGTATAACAGCAGGCGTGACTGTGTGGGTCATGTTGAGCACAACCCTCTCTGGGACATACTGCTGCTGCTGTCATATCAGCAAGCCCTAAGGGCAGCTGGATTTAGCAAGCAAAAACTAAGTCAGCCCTCATCCCTTCAGGAAACCATTTGGGAGCAGATGATTTGTAGCTTTTGAGCCAGTCCTGAACTAAGTTCTCCCATCTGGTCTGCTTCCAGATGGAACACAACAGAGCCATATATAATACAGCCCAAGATACTGATTAAACCCTGCCTTTATACCCCAATCTGCTAGAGGGGAGTTCCAGTTCCAGCTAAGCAGGAAGAACCATCAGGCAAAGACAGGACAGCCCTAGTTCCTTTATAGCCCAGTCCCTAACATGGTAGTTCTCAAATTGTTTAGACTTAAGCCATCCCTTGTTAGAGTTAGGCAACCCTCAGAAACAGCTAGCTCTTAGCTTTCACTTAATTTTTTTACTACAGAAAAATAATAGAGCAATTCTTCTATTACAAAGGACACAGGAAACCACAACAGGTCAGAATGCTTTTAACATTGGGGATTCCTATTTGAAATCTCCAAGTTTCTCTTGTGAATCATGTTTGCACACTTGACAGTGCTAGAATTGTGTGACACCCTGTGGTACCCTTAAAAGAATTTTGAGGCACCACAGAGTCCTGTGGTACCCAGGCTGAGAATTAGTGCTCTAATGGCTCCCAGAGCTTCTGTCCTTCTTGTCAACTGCCCAATGGCTATACATACCTCATGATGCCCTGGTAGAAGGTGTCATAGAGGTATTGCCTCCTTAGGAAGGGGTATTAATTCTAAACTGCTGAGCAAGGATAGAAAATCCAGCTCACGGTGTCCCAGGGATATCTGACTTTTGCCTAATATTGAAACAGTGGGCTAGGATTTGGCTGTAGCACTGTATGACTTCCTTGTGGGCAAGCCCCCTCCTCCATGACAAATCCTACTGACAAGGTGACTGGGGTTCATTCTCCAGAAAGGGAAGCAATAGGAGATCTTGCTCAAGGGCTGAACCTGGAATGCCTCAAAAGTCTTAATTAGGAGGCTCTAACAGGGCTCCCTAGCCCTGTTACTAGTAAAGGAAAGACAAGTCAGAAAAAAGGGAGAAACTCCTTTAAGAGGTAGACTTGTGTGGCCCAGAGCAAGGAATCCCATGGCTGTATAAACTTTGCTCCTGAGCAGATCTGGGACCATGGAGGGGAGAGGAGCTCCCTGCCATAGGCTGAACTCTCAAGGACAGCATACTAAGTAGCACCTGCTATGTTCTGTGGTTTAGAATCTAGCAGGCAGAAAAGGATAAGCTGCAAGGAAAGGCCCTTTCCTGCTAAGTTGTTTCCTTGGAACTGTGTTATTTGATGGTATTTAAGGGCAGGATTTAAGGCCTCCCAGCCTCCGTGTGACATGTAGAGTTGATTTTGCAGGCTCCAAGCCCCGTGTGCAAGGGCAAAATGGATTTTGAGGGCTCCCAGAACTTGACTCACTAGAGAGGGAGGTAGTGTGATGTACTGAATAAGCCAAGAGGGGAGGCCATTACCAGGTAGCCAGGCCAGGTGAGTGCCAAGGCATGTGGCATGTCTCTGTTCAGCAGTGGTCTACTCCTTGAGACTAGTGGGTCAGTATGTGGGCTTCTTATGACTCCTAAAATGGTATGGTCAAATTGGCAAGGCCACAGAACTACTCAAAAGCTCACAACAACCCCTAAAATTATGGGATCGGATTAACAATGTTTTAGGACTGCTTGAGGGTGTCAGTAGCCCAAGAGAATTATGGCTGATTTGTGCCTAATCAAATGCCAGGATATCAGCTGAGTTCAGTGAACACAGGAGACAAGCAGGCACCTAGGAATTTGGCAGGGCCAGCAGCTCCATAATGAGAAAGGGGAGGGAGTACTATAGGTGTCATTCTGGCAACTGAGGGTATCCTGGCCTGCCAAATTAACAATGACTAACAACAAGGGTGTGATAGGCAAAACCAAAGGTCATGACTCACCTAGGGATGAGGTCTCAGACCATGAGCTTTCTCCAGGGTCCTCATCATCACAGACCCAGAGCTCCATCTCCCCTCGCTGGATGCAACAGATCAAGTCAGGTGCAAAACCTTGATATCCTGTTTTGGAAGGACACAAATAGTGATTGTTTGGTTACTCCCCATGCAGTGTCCAAATGGGATTTCGGGAATGGATCCAATAGACTCAAACATTTTAAGGGGGCCTTAAAGGGAAAAGGGAAGGTGGACAGTTCAGATGAAAGATGATACTACAAGACAAACCTGTATGAAATAAAGCATCAACCACTGAGATAAAGGGTATAAAACACCCATGGCGTTACTGGTGTATATAAACACAAGTAGCACTGTGCAAGGTGGGCTAGGGAACAGTGATCAGTGGTGTACTAGGAAGAAGGAAGAGAAAGCTTTCATAGGGACAGTGGACGTATTTATGGAAGGACACAACTTACCGTATAAGGATAATTATAGGTCAAAAACTGGAAATGGATTTATTCTTGATGCAGGTTTACATTGACAGCTCTTGGAAGTGAAGAGAGCCAATGAAAGATAGGGGACGATGACATTTAATACAGAAGAGAACATAATTCATATGAACAGTATAGAGAATGATGACATTAAAATAAGTGCAGGTGTGACTATATGTTGATCCATGTTAGGGTGACAATAATTTGGATGATTGGGGAGCATTGGATCTGCAGCTGAAACAAGGCTTTAACCTGTGTCTCAGAGAAAAGTTGCTGACCACAAGGCAGAATGGTGTATGAAAATAACCTTGCAAAAGCTTAGACAAGAAGTTTCTTTAACAGTGGAATAGTGTGCAGGATACATGATTCCTTGTGTAAGAAGAACAAGATGCAGCCCACCAGCTATCATCAGGAGATAAGACAGAAGCCAGACCTTGAAGAGGCTGAAGTCAGCAGAAAACCAGAAAGAACCAGTGGTTGACCGAGAGTAACTGGGTTCATAGCCTTACGCATGTGCTCTTAGCAGAGAGGCATGTAAATGAAGGAAATGCATAGGCAATTCCATGTTAATGAAGCAAGCAATAAACAGAGAAGGAGCTTGAGATGGGAGGAAAAATGGGTGGAACTCAAGGAGGGACATAGGTGGAGTGAATGTTAATATGTATGAACCAAAGTGTATAAAATGTGAAAAAACTACTGTTCAGGGCAGCTCCCTGGTTTGTCGCTTTTTGGCAGCTAGTCCGAAGCTGTCTCCATTCCAAATAAAGCTGTTGCGAGCAATGTGTGTGCGTTTGCTCCCTGCTTGCTCTGGCTAATGAGTAACAGGACCCATAAGCAATTGGATCATCCGCTCCCTAGTCGTTAGGCGCTGCGTGGAGTCTGGGTCTAACAATCCCAAGATTATTCTAAAAGACGTCCTAGCAAAAGTAAATAATCTAAAAGAATGATTACATTTTGAACACTTTTTAATAAAGCTCTTAGTTCTGCATTCACAAATTTAAAATTACATCAAACTCCTGCTATTCCTGTTACAATCAATAAGATCTTTTTGAATGTTGAAAAAGAGGAAATGGTTCTATAGAATCAAACAGATATATGTGTATATATATGGAAATTATATGAATAATCTTAAAACTAAAGAAAATGTAGGGTTTAAAAAACAACCAACCAAACAAAAAACCCCACTGACAGGTAGCCAGTTAAGGCAACCTACTTTATACCCAGGTTTCAAAGCAAAGGTATTTAACAGCTTCTGATGTGTTCCACTGCCTGAACAAGATTTTAGTGCAAGAGGAACACCAACTAAGTTTAGGCCCATCTTTATCATAGGAACATAGAAACTAAGGGCTGGAAGGGACCTCAAAAGATCATCGAGCCTCACCTCCTCTGGGCAGGAATACTGCCGAGATCAAATGATCCCAGCAAGGTGTCTGTCCAGTCTCCTCTTGAAGACTTCCAAGGAGGTGGTGGAGACTGCACCACCTCCTTGGGAAGTCTATTTCAGATTCTGGTCACCCTTACCATAAAGAAGTTCTTCCTTACATCCAACCTGAAACCATCTTCTAACAGTTTATGGCCATTGCTCCTTGTCCTCCCCTGGGGCACCCTAGCGAAGTTTTTCTCCCAGCTCCTGATATTCACTGGGGCTGTGCGAAACAGCAGTTCTGTTTCGCCTTGAGTTTCAACGGTTCGATAGAACAGTGTTTCAACTCAAATTTCATTTTGAGTTGAAACAGAAAGGCTGTTTCGCCACTGCTTCAAGTTTCACTGGGGATGGGGAGTCAGACCAGCTGGGCTGACTTCCCATCCCCAGCACCAGATTGCCCAGCAGGGCTGCTCCCCCGTCCCCCGCGCTTGACCGTGCTGGTGCGATGAAGCGTGGGGCACCAGGAAGCAGCCCCACTGGGCTGCCTCCCGCCCCTTGCCGGATCTTGCGCTGGGGATGGGAAGTCGAGCCAGCTGGACTGACTTCCCATCCCCAGCTTATCGTCGAAACGTTTCGACTTTCAAATCATTTTGATCAGCCTCATTTTGCTTTGAGGCTATTTCAACAGCCTTTGTTTCATTCCGATTTTTCTGTTTGAACCTCGAACTTGGTCAAAACAGTGTCAGAACAAAACAGCCAGCCAAATTTCACACAGCCCTAATATTCACCCTTTACATACTTATAGACAGCCACCAAGTTCCCCCTCAGTCTTCTCTTCCCCAGACTGAACAATCCTAGATCCCCTCGTCTTTTCTCATAAGATTTGTCCTCTGGGCCCTTAATCATTCTTGTGGCCCTTCTCTGGACCTTTTCAAGATTCTCCATGTTTTTTTTTAAATGTGGCGCCCAGAACAGGACACAGTACTCCAGCTGGGGTCTTGCCAGCACTGAGAAGACATGAAGTATCACTTCCTTAGCCCTGCTCGCAATGTACCAGCTAATGCATCCAAGTATGCTATTAGCTCTGTTGACTACAGCATTGCGCTGGCAGCTCATATTGATCCTGTGATCAATCACAACCCCGAGGCCCCTTTCAGCCATGTACTGGCCAGGACATTTCCTCCTAACCAATATTCATGCTGCTAGTTACTTCTCCCCAGATGAAGCACTCTGCATTCATCCTGAGCTGCATCCAGTTCTGCTCTGCCCACCTTTCCAGCTTGTCCAGGTCTGCATCCTATCCCCTAGTGTTACCACTTTCCCCGCTAACTTAGTATCGTCCACAAACTTGGCCAATGTGCTTTCCACACGCTCATCTAAATCATTGATAAAGATGTTGAACAGCACGGGGCCAAGAACTGAACCCTGCAGGACACCACTGGCCACCTCCCACAAAGACAATACAAACCCGTCCGCTAACACTCTCTGGGTTCGACCCTTTACCCAGTTCCCAACTCACCTAACAGTGGATTCTGCCAGCCCACAATTCCCCCCCCCCCTTTTTTTTTTTATAAGAGCATCACGGAAGACAATAATATCGAAGGCCTCTTTAAAATCCAAGTATATGACATAAGCTATGTCTCTCACATCCAAACTGTTCGTTACTTGATCATAGAAGGAGATGAGGTTGGTCAGGTACGACATGCCCGCAACAAAAACATGTTGATTATCCTTCAGCACCATGCCTTCTGCCAGCTCTCACAAATAGACTTTAGTTGCAAAGCTGATAACATGAAGTGGCCTTAACACTAATATTGAAAGTGGACCTTCTATTTTCTATTCTTTTTCAATTAAGCTAGCTACAACCAGATCAGAACAAACATAAATCCTTCCCTGTCTATATACCCAGTCTTGCCTTTCTCTTGGCAATGCAGATCTCTCACCTACGATATTGCCTAGACTGTCACTAACTCCTGAAATTCTATTTCCCCTAGACTAACTGCTTAACATTACCTGCCCTGGCTGTTCCTAACCTACTCCTACCAGGCAACCTAATGCTAACTGAAGTCTATATATAGCAGCCATTCGTTCCATCCAACGTGAGGACCATCATGGGAGTAGGTATGAAAGCACAGATTGGTAAATACTGCAGTATATACAACAGTTTATTGGAGTTATGGATATAGACAAATGAAGAAAGGATGAGACATATTTTTGTAGCCTCCAAAGGCCCAGATGGTGACTGATTAACATAGTTTTCTAGAGAAAGATGAGTATAAAATCACCTCCAAAAGAGATGGCCATTTAATATAAACATATTTCACAATAACTAAAAAGTGGTAAGAGTACAAGAGTGAAAGATGGATACCTTGTGAGAGTGAAGGGGCCCTACTTAGTGCCCTAGTTGCTGACTTTGGGGTTTTTCCAAAAAATAAATAGTGGAAGGTTGTTCATTGTTTATTACAGAAAGCCAACCTACAGTCGGGGGTGTGGGGGTGTAAGTAAAAATGTGCCCAGTGCTACTAGTGGTGGGAGAAGAAGATTGAAAACTGGCTTACGAGAAACCAGGCATGCCTAAAAATGTATTGAGAATTTATTAACAGGAGAATATTCCAGAGAATATCTATATTCATTGGTACTGTTTAGAGAGCAGAAAGTCAGCTAAAAGAAAAATAGGAAAAGTCAGGTCATATGTCTGACTTGCAGAAGCTCCCAAGGCATTAGGAAATGAAAGAGAAGGCTGGATACCACCCTAGTAATCCTATGGTGTATATAGGCAATCTTCCAAACTACTGAGATTTTTTTTTTTCAGGAGGAGAACAAAAAACATGTACATACTGGCAAAGTGAGCTTGAGCGCATAGGTCTTAAAGTAAATTGAATGAGGACAGAATCCATGGTCTAAGGAGATGGGAATAGGGACAAAAATTTAAAACAAGTGTTTGTTAGATGCACTTGGGATCTATCATGCATAGAAAGAGAAAAGTCACTACAGGATGAGCTGAGGAAATGGGAAAGCCATGTGTTGAAGCAGCAAATTCTGATCAGACCTCTTTGGACTTATGCTAGGAAGCAACCAAGAGAAGAAAGTGTATCGGACACCACTGAAATGTGCAGGTAAGAACAGTTAAATGTTTGGACAAGATACAATAGGAATGAGAAGGAGGAAGTAAAAACAACTCCCCATGTAAAACCACTTGGTGCATATTTTTTTAAAAATGTGTTGGGGATGGTGTGAAAATGCTGAGAAGGCAAAGAAAGATCATACTGGTGGAGTGGGGGAAATATACTGAATATAGAGTATGATTCAGAGCAAAAGGAATTTAGACAAGGAGAATGGAACCAAAAACAGGAGGATGTGAAAATACAAGACAAAACACAGGCCTGACCAATGACAGAGCAGTGGGGAGAAAGTAAATGTAGATGACCAGCCCAAACTTCACGGGAAGACTGCAGAAGAACCACCAGAGGAAGGGGACATTTCTGAGCTCTGGAAAGAAGAAAAAACAGAACTTTACCCAGGGAAACAAGGGCTTGGTAATTCCTCAGCATCTGATCCTGGTAAAGCACCTTGTCTCCATCTCCCAACAGCTCCCACTCCTTGCGGGTGAAGTACAGCGCCACGTCCTCAAAGGCCTCTCGAAGCTGCAGTCACAGGCATTGCACGCTCAGCCACTTCTGCTCCAGCCTCATCCAGCCCCCCTATAGTTTTGAGCCTTCCACTGCACTACAGACTTGCAAGCCTGATTATACCAGGTAGGGATGTGAAGCTGTCCATGCCCCAGTTAACAGAGACACTGCAGCAAAGCATGTTACAGGCCTGAGAACGGGGTGTACCAGGCATCTGGGAGGTTGGCATGGCTACCTCCTCTGCTGGCAAAGGCTGTGTGTACAATAGGGGGTGCTTCCATCCTCAGTGCACCAGAACAGGCTCTATAGTGAAGTCAGCCTCCACCTTGCAAGGGAAGCTGTATGCTTGGCAGTGACTCGCATACCTGGGAATGGTGACCCCAGCTATTTCAGCCAGACGCCACCCGAAGGGCTGTCTCTTTGCTTCTTTCATGTCTCTGACAGGGGAGCTCCACAGGGCCCGGAATCCAGGGGGATTTCCTGCCCCTGCGACAGACTGAGGCCCTACCTGAGCGGAGACGGCTGCAGCCATCCCGGCTGTGACCTGCAGAGAACGGGAACTGAAGGGCAGGGGCAGGAGCGGAGCAGCAGGGCAGAGGGACGCGCCAGGCTGGTGCCGCCGGGGCTCGGGGCGGAGTCGGCCTGGAAAGAGGAGAAAGGGGCGAGTGCATCGCTGCAGCAACCTGCCCGTGACGTCACGGCGTGACATCGCCAGCGGGCGGGATCCCCGCGCACCGGTCGCACCTGCAGCGCGCAGCGGGATCCCGGCGGCCCGGCCCGAGCCCAGCACGTGCTGCCGCGCACCTTTCGCAGCCTCCCGCCCACCACTGGTGACTTTGCGCCCGGGTCGATGCAGGGAATCCGCCGTCCTGACGTCGCCGCGCTGCAAAAACCGCCGCCGCTCTGGCAGGCGTGGAGGACCGCGACTCGATGGTGGCTCCGTCGCCTCCCCGTCGAGGCCGGCTCGTGGCGTGCCGCCTTAACCCGTTGGTGCCCGGGCCGGGCGGGCAGGGCTGCGCTGTCCTGTCATCAGCGCCGATGCCGCGAGCCCCAGCGCCCCACAGCTTGTGCGGGATCGACATACACACGCGTGCACAGACGCGCCCACGGGCACGCGCAGGCTCCCTCCGCCCGGGCGGGGCTGCGGGAGGGAGCCTTTCCCTTCCCCCCTGGGGTCCGCCCCGATGGTGACACGACAAACCGCCCCAGCTCTGCCCACCCCTGCCATGGGCGGAGGGGTCGAGTGCCCAGAGCAGGGCTGCGCAGCCTAACCCCCAGGGCGGGGTGGGCAACAGCCACCACTGCCCCCTGGGAGGAGCCATTGCGGGGGGCGGGCAGTCCCACCCGAGAGGAGCCAGTCTGGGGTATTTCTGCTCCCTGCTGCAAGGACGTTCCCCCCCGCCCCACCACCACATGGTCCCTCCCGGGGGTGCTTCCCTCCTCAGGCCAGTGCCTGCCCTGGCGGACGAGGGGTGAGGGGACGTGGCTCCGCAGGCCCCTTGCTGGGGCCCGACATGGAGCCTGAGAAATCCACGTCCCTCCCTCCCACGAGGCCCCTGCCCTACCAGGGCACAGGGCCCGAGACTGCGGCTCTTCACAGCCAGGCAGGGCCAGGATCAGGCCTTTCCCTGCTGGGCAGCCCGCCGGCTTCCTGCTGCCCGCCCCGCCGCTGCGCAGGGCTCCACTCGTCCCCGCGGGTCGGAGGCATTTACCGGAGAGGCGAAGGCTGAGGGATACTTGGGCTCCGGAGGAGCATCTCTGAGCCAAGGGCAGAGGGGACCTGGCTCCCCCGCTCGTTCCAGGCTGAGGGGAGCCAGTCCCTTAAGGCATAGGGAGGGCCCTGCCTGACAGCCTGGCAGCGGCCCCCTCCAGCCAGGACTCATGGACAACCCGTATCTGTCCTGCCTACTTCTTCCCCAGCCTGGGGAATATATCTGCCCTGCCCACAGCCACACACAGGCATATTTGCATCCATGTGCACACATGCAGGCATGCACACCTCTGCACTTACATGTGTGCACACATGCACAGGAACATGCAAACTTGCCAACTTAAACACATGAACACACATACGTCTGAATATCTGCATGAAGAAACACAACCACTCACACACATGCAAACACATGCATGCTTATGTGCACAGACACATATGCATACAGACCCATGTACACACATACAGACACGTGCACACACACTGTTACACATGTGTGATGGGCTGGCTGGCAGTGACTTAGCCCAGGGGTTTTGAAAGGGCAAAAGTTGATTGGAGGACTTGGGATTCCCTTTCCTTACCAATCAGGCCGCAGAGACTCACCCTCCGTGTCCCCTGATTGGCTCCTTGGGTCACCTGGAGGGGGATAAAAGTGGCAGCATGGCTGACTCAGAAAAGAGACCAGGGAGGAACCACAAGGAAAGACCTTCAAGGAGCTGGCAAGAGCTAAACCAGTGTGGCAGGAGCAGTTGCCCCAGAAGACCCTGAAGGAGTGGAATCTGCAGGCAGCACTGGGTCCTCAGCAGCGTGGCATGTGGCTGGCAGGAGAGGCTCCCTGCTGGGCTCCAGGATCCCCTATGAGAGGCTGTGGCGAGCAGGAGAGGCTCCCCAGCTCCAGCAAGATCTGAGCAGTGACCTGAGAAGTTCCCAGCTCTGCTTCCAGCTCCTCCAATCAGAGGCTAGGCAGCTCAACGTGAGGCCGGGGCTCCAGGAAGGTCAAGACCCCTAGCAGCTTGGAGCAGTACCAGCACTGGCGGCTGTGTAGCAGAGTTTTTGCCTACAACATGGGGGAGACCTGAGTTTAAGTTCCAGCTTTGGTGACTTGGGGTGAGTGAGCTAACAAGGAGAAATTCCTCTTGCAGTGGAAAGGGGCTGGTGTGTTTTTCCCCCTTTCTCCCCCTCCAGGTACCTAGGCCCTATATTTCTTGTCACTTGACATTTTGTATTTGGTGCCTTTTGTATTACCAGTAATATCAACCAGTATTGTTTGTTCTGCTGTTTGTGTTTTACATTTTGGTTAACCCTGTCTTTTGTCAACTGGATGAATATGTCTATGATTGTAAGTGTTTAACCTTTGTTGAATCCTGCCCCTTCAGGGCATTGTAGTGTCCCCTATACCCCGCCCTGGTTTATACTGGTTATGTTCCCAGTATTGTTCCCTCATTAAAATGTATATGGTTAAGTCCCCATTGGTGGTCTGGCTCTGCTCTATAGGGGGAGGAGAGTCCCTACACCTCCCACAGTGCTTGTGCACCTGCTTTGATCCCTGTAACTGGAGAGGGGGTACCTCTTGGAGTACCGCCCGGGTTACATTTTGGGGGCTCATCCAGGATTCCCGCATAGCGGGTGCTAGAATGTTATTCAAGCACTGTGTACCCCTGTAGAGAACGAGAGAGCCACCAGGAGGCATGTCAAATGCCGACCAGTCTGCCATACCCTCCAGGAGTGATGGGATGGTGCAGGGGGGAGCGGGGCAACCTGTTGGAACTGAAGCTACCCCAGAACGGGTAAGAGTTTTCCAGCAGATTCTGCGAGAGGTGACCCGTTTCTCCAGTGACCAGGTGACCTATAAGAGACTCCAGAGTTTCTTGGGAACCCTTCCAGTCCCTGCAGGGGAGGAAGGATTCAATTCTTGGCTCTCCCATATTCAAGAGACATTACTGACTTGGCAAATAGCTGATGGGGATAAGTGATGCCGTCTGCTGGAGGTCCTGAGGGAGCCTGCCTTTGGGGTTGTGAGGACTGCCAAACTCCGGAACTCTGCTATCACCACCCAGCAATGCGTCCAGGTCCTTCAGGATGCTTTTGGCCGACCCACAGGGAGTGGGGGTGCGTACTACGAACTGCTGGGAACTTTCCAGCGCAAGGGCGAGACTCTTTCAGCGTATGTCCTGCGCTTAGAGCGGTGTTACAATGCCTGGTGACCCAGGGAGCCCTTAGTGTCACCAACGCCGATCAGGTATGGCTCTGGCAAATTCATATTGGGGCACGGTATAGCTTGGATTTCCATAGCCTCAACTTAGCGGGGAGCAGGCGCAGCCCATCTGACTTCTGTCACCTCCTCCGAAAGATTCATGAAGGGGAAGAGATATCCAGACTCAGAGAGACTATGTGGGTCCCAGAGGATGTTTCCACCTGGAGAGAACCCATGGGTCAGGTGCTAATGGTGGCTCCCCATGAGGACACTTTGTTGGGAGTGGAGGAGGAGCCTGTGGCTCCAGCACTAGCAGCTGCTGTGGCCAGAACCCTCCCCAGGGGTCAGCCCTTGCCCCGTCCTTGTGCCTCAGGAGGACCTTGCCCCATACCTGCTCTAAGGCCCCAGCGTTCTGCTATAGATGTGGGGAGCCAGGGCACATGGCTTGGGAGTGCACCCAGCCTGAGAACCCTGGTTTGGTATTTTAAAGGTTAAAAGGGCGGTGGGCAGTGGGAAACGGGGAAGGGGCAGAGCAATGGAGTCGGCTCCGTTCCAGACCCAGACAGATTCCCATACATTACCCTCAGTAAATTCACTGCCAACGGGGCTAGCGGGACCCTGTGCGGAGGTCCCTGTGACTGTGAATGGTTGCCGATGCTGGGTCATTCTAGACAGCGGGTGCTAGGTTACCATCCTATTTGAATCCTATGAGGAACATCTGAGACACTTGCCTTTGCTTCCCCTTACGGGGCTGGGACTTTGTGGCTTAAGCTAGGAACAGTATCCTTATAGGGGTTATGTAAACGTGAGGCTAAAATCCCCTGCTGAAATAGCTGGGGTGGAGGAAGAAGTGTCAACCATCGCTCTAGTATGCCCTGATCCGGGGCAGATGAAAGGGGCCACTCTCATTGTAGGGACCAACTCCAGCCTTTTCCAGGTTCTTGCTCGCTACTGTAAACGACAAGCTGGCCCAGGTTACCAACAACGGTTAACGATGCATGCCTTGTGCTCAGAGGCATATGACCAATGGGAGCATAGAGAGAGGTGGGGTCACCCTGAGGTTGTGGGGACCCTGCACGTCTCTGGAGCAAAGCCCCAGCGAGTCCCTGCACAGGGCCAATGGGCTTTGCCTACTGTATGCAATTGGATTGAGAGGGATGAAAAGAATAAGCTGCTGGTGGTGGAGACCCCCACTGGGAGAGAGAGACCCGGTGCACTGAGGGTCCCTGATGGTGTGATTGAGAAAAAAGGGCTCAACCAATATCTGGTTACAATGATAATGGTTAACCCAACCTTGAAAGATATTGTGGTCCACCCAGGACAGAAGGTGGCCTTGATAAAGGAAGCTGAAGTGGTGAGCCCTGAGCAGGAGAGAAACCCCCCTCCAATTGACCCTTCAAGGTTTTTTGGGGGGGAACTCCCCAGTGCCCGAAGCCTGTAAAACTCGGCTCAGGGACAAACTCGGGGCTCGAGCCCATGTTTTCTCCCTGCATGACTGGGATGTGGGGCAGGCTAAGGGGGTGGAGCATCACATTCGTCTGAGCAACCCACGACCCTTTCACGAAAGGTCTCGGCGCATTCCCCTCACTGAGATGCGGGGGAAGTAAGACATCGTCTACAGGAGCTCGTGGACCACCGCATCATCACGGAATCTAAGAGCCCTTATGCCTCTCCCATTGTGATTGTGCGGAAGAAGAATGGCCAACTCCGTATGTGTATTGCTTACTGGACTTTGAATGCCCGGACCATCACTGATCAATACACTGTCCCACGGGTGCAGGAGGCTTTGGACTGTTTAGTAGGGAGCAGGTGGTTTTCGGTACTAGACCTCCGCAGCAGCTACTACCAGATACCTCTGCGGGAAGAGGACAAAGAGAAGACTGCTTTTATTTGCCCCTTGGGATTCTATCAGTTTGAGCGAATGCCCCAAGGGATATCTGGGGCTCCTGCCACCTTCCAGTGACTAATGGAGAAGGTGGTTGGGGATATGCATATGACCCAAGTACTGGTTTATTTAGATGATATTATTGTCTTTGGAAAGACCCTGGAGGAACACGAAGGACGGCTACTCAAGGGTACTCGATCAACTGGAGACCGTTGGATTTAAGTTGGCCATTGATAAATGTAAGTTCTGCCAGGCCTCTGTGAAGTACGTAGGACATATTGTATCACAGGAAGGGGTAAGCACTGATCTGGAGAAAGTAAGTGCTGTGACCACCTGGCCTTAATCCAAGAACTTTAGGGAACTGAAAAGGTTCCTGGGATTTGGAGGTTTCTAGCGACGATTCGTTAAAGACTATGCTACAATAACTGGACCTTTAAATGCCCTAACTCACGGACACCAAGGGGGAAGGTTGCCCCGCAAGAAGGGGCGAATGGCTTAAATGGGCTTCCTGTGACACGAAGCCTCACAGAGCCTTTTGGTCCCCAGTGGGACTCACGGTGTGAAGATCATAGAATCATAGAAGTAGGGTTGGAAGGGACCTTGTAGATCTTCAAGTCTTCAAGGAGGAAAACTGGGTTCAAGTGACCCCAGCCAGGTAGGCATCGAGCCGCTTCTTAAAGACCCCCAGGGTAGGAGCCAGCACCACTTCCCTTGGAAGTCGGTTCCAGATCCTAGCCGCCCTAACTGTGAAGTAGTTCTTACGGATGTCTAATCTAAACCTACTCTCCAACAACTTGTGGCCATTATTCCTTGTTATCCCAGGGGGCGCTAGGGGAAACAAGGTCTCCCCCAAACCCTTCTGGTCCCCCCTAGTGAGTTTATAGATGGTCACAAGGTCCCCCCTCAGCCTTCTCTTGTGAAGGCTGAGCAGGTTCAGGTCGCGTAGCCTCTCATTGTAGGGTCTGCCCTGCTGTCCCCGGATCATGCAGGTGGCCCTCCTCTGGACCCTCTCAATGTTGTCCACATCCCTCTTGAAGTGGGGTGCCCAGAACTGGACACAGTACTCCAGCTGTGGCCTGACCAGTGTCGCGTAGAGAGGGAGGATCACCTCCTTGGCCCTACTTGAGATGCACCCGTGGATGCACAATAGGGTCTGGTTAGCCCTGCTGACCGTGACCTTGCATTGTCGGCCCATGTTCATCTTGGAGTCAATGGAAGATGCCTTCCAGGAGATGATCTGGCAGTTGACTCAGGCACCTGTGCTGGCATATGCTGACCCCAACCGCCCTTTTATTTTGCACATGGATGCTGGCCTGTCAGGACTGGGGGCTGTACTGTACCAGGAACATGATGGACACCGGTGACCAGTGGCTTTTGCCAGCAGGGGATTGGCACCCAGCAAGACGCATTACCCGGTACGTAAGCTTGAATCCCTGGCCCTCAAGTGGGCCGTCACTGAGAAATTCCGGGACTATTTGTATGGGACTACCTTCCAGGTATGGACAGACAATAATCCCCTTACCTATGTGCTCACCAGTGCTATGTTGGATGCGACCAGCCAACGTTGGATCGCGGCATTAGCCAACTACATCTTTAGCCTGCACTATCAAGCAGGACGAAAGAACGTGGATGCTGATGCCCTTTCTCGACAACTCCCCAGCAACCCTGGGAGTGTTTGAAGCCCCGAGACAGTGAAGACCATTTGCGACCTGCAGCTACAAGACCCTGTGGGGATGAAGGAAAGTACTGTTTGCATGGCTGAGGTGTTGGGGTTGCCCCCTGAGGGGATCCCACAGGCCTGGGTTCAGTACACCACGCTGACTCCCTCTTCATTGCCCCAGGTCATGGCCATGGAATGGCGGACAGCACAAGAACAGGACCCAGATGTGCGAGAGGTGCTGCATGCCCGGAGATCAGGGAATACCTACCCCACGACCCTTAATAATGCTACCCCAGCAGCCCACCTCCTGTTGGAGTGGGAAAAGCTTCGCTTGTTTGATGGAGTGCTACATTGGGAGGTGCAGGACCCAGAAAGACGGAAATATTGGCAGCTGGTCCTCCCTCAGAAGTGTAAGGCCTTCGCGTTATGGGCCTTGCATGATGACTTTGGGCACATGGGAGTAGAGTGCACCCTGGTGCTAGCCCATGAACAGTTCTTTTGGCCCAAAATGGCTGAAGACGTAAGAACTAAATGCTCAAACTGTGATCAGTGTGTGCAGAGGAAGACCCTGCCCGCTCGAACTGCCTATCTACACACCATCCAGAGTTCAAAACCCAGCTGCTTAGAAGGGGAGGGGCACTGAAAGGGGAATGTGCTGGTTGTGACAGACCACTTTACCCGATATGCCCAGGCCTTCCCTACGTGAGATCAGACAGCAAGAACGGTACTCTGGGAAAAGTACTTCTTTGTGTTTGGGCTGCCTGCAAGACTCCACTCCGATCAAGGGCGAGATTTTGAGAGCCGGTTGTTGCGTGAAGTACTGACAGTGGCTGGCATACAGAAATCAAGGACTACACCCTACCACCCCCAAGGAGATCCCCAACCTGAGCGCTTCAATCACACTCTCTTGAACATGCTGGGTACGAACAGAAGGCCACATGGAGCCAGCTCATTGCATATCTGGTGCATGCCTACAACTCCACTAGGAATGATACAACGGGGGTCAGTCCGTATTTACTCATGTTCGGGAGGGAGCCCCAGTTACCCATACATTTGTGCTTTGAGGTAGAACAAGTCTACCAACAATACTTGACTCATGGTCAATATGAACAACAGCTTCGGGACCGTCTGCGTCGTGTGTACCGACTGGCAACCGAAACTGCTGGAAGAAACCAGCAACAGCATAAGCGGCTTTATGATGCTCGAGTTTGTGAGCAAGGGTTACAAGAAGGGGACCGGGTGCTGCTGCAAAACTTGGGGCTAACTGGGCGACACAAAATCGCTGATTGGTGGCAGGCTGAACCCTATACAGTGGTGTGACAACTGGGAGACCTCCCAGTATACGAGATATCCCCTGAATCTGGACTGAGTTGAAGTCGCGTGGTCCACCGGAACCTTCTGCTGCCTATTGGCAAATTGGTGGGGCCCCCTCCACCCGAGAGAGAGCTGCAAGAAGAGAGGCCTAGGTCTCCCTGTAGAAGAAAGCTTCACGCCACCCAGCTGGCAGTTGTACCTGCAGCTCCCCCGGAGGACTCGGACTCTGACTGGTGGTACCCTACTGACTTTCACCCGAGCTTAGGACCTGCCACTCCTCAGGGCAAAGGGGAGACGGGGACTGCTGCTCGTGGGGCCCTGCCTGGCGAGACCGAATGAGAAAACATCCCCATGTCTTTACCTGCCAGTGGGGCAGGCTCCTCGAGTGAGAGGGAACCCGAGTTGCCGGGGCCCTTGTGGAGTCCTGCCCCAGACCGCACCCCCCGGCCAAGGCAGGAGCTTCAGCCAGTTTGCCGCTTCACCTATGATGCCCCAGGGGTGCCGGGGGAGGTCCCCATTGCTGCCCCGTGGGTCCAGTAGTCCCCCAGGCTGAGGCCTGAGCTTCACCAGGGATGGTGAAGGGTTCTGCGGGGGAGGATGTGAGAGGCTAGCTGGCAGTGACCTAGCCCAGGGGTTTTGAAAGGGCAAAAGATGATTGGAGGACTTGGGATTCCCTTTCCTTACCAATCTGATAATGATTTGGCCCAGGGGTTTTGAAGGGGTAAAAGATGATTGGAGGATTTGGGATTCCCTTTTCTCACCAGTCAGGCCCCAGAGACTTACCCTCCATGTCCCCTGATTGGCCCTGTGGGTCACCTGGAGGGGGATAAAAGGGGCAGCGTAGCTGACTCAGAAAAGAGACCAGCGAGGAGCCACAAGGAAAGAGCTTCAAGGAGCTAGCAAGAGCTGGGCCAGCAGGGCGGGAGCAGTTGCCCCAGAAGACCCTGAAGGAGTAGGACCTGCAGGCAGCACTGGGGTCCTCAGCAGCGCAGCGTGCGGTTGGCAGGAGAGGCTCCCCGCTGGGCTCCAGGATCCCCTATGAGAGGCTGTGGCCAGCAGGAGAGGCTTCTCCGCTCCAGCAAGGATCTGAGCAGCAACCTGAGAGGTTCCCAGCTCTGCTTCCAGCTCCACCAGTCAGAGGCCAGGCAGCTCAACGTGAGGCCGGGGCTCCAGGAAGGTCAAGACCCCTAGCAGCTTGGAGCAGTACCAGCACTGGTGGCTGTGTGCCAGAGTTTCTGCTGAGTTCAAGTTCCAGCTTTGGTGACTTGTGGTGAGTGAGCTAACAAGGAGAAATTCCTCTTGCAGTGGAAAGGGGCCATTGTGTTCTCCCCACTTCTCCCCCTCCAGGTACCTAGGCCCTATATTTCTTGTCATTTGACATTTTGTATTTGGTGCCTTTTGTATTTCCAGTAATACCAACCAGTATTGTTTGTTCTGCTGTTTGTGTTTTACATTTTGGTTAACCCTGTCTTTTGCCAACTGGATGAATATGTCTATGATTGTAAGTGTTTAACCTTTGTTGAATCCTGCCCCTTCAGGGCATTGTAGTGTCCCCTATACCCTGCCCTGGTTTATACTGGTTATGTTCCCAGTATTGTTCCCTCATTAAAAGGTATATGGTTAAGTCTTCATTGGTGGTCTGGCTCTGCTCCATAGGGGGAGGAGAGTCCCTACACCTCCCACAGCGCTTGTGCACCTGCTTTGATCCCTGCAATTGGAAAGGGGGTACCTCTTGTAGTACTGCTGGGGCTGCACATGTAATCTCTGGGATTCATTCAGCTGTAATATACTGATGACTGAAACATCTGCAACTGACATATTTTTTGTGATATGAATTATATCCAGGTTTATATGGATGGGGCTAACCCTGCCTGAGGCTGGAGCTTGCACCAGATGTGCCTGCTAGAGCTCCTTTCTAGTCTTGCTTCTCTTATGATTCTCTGATTCACATGCACATGCCTGAGCACATATGCATAGACAGACACGTACACATGTGCACCCACTTCCACACACATGCACATGTACACACATGGGCAAATATTCATGGGCACACATGTACATGTGCCCATAAAATACACATGCATGTGCTCATACAAGCACGTGCACACACCTGCAGCCCCTGGACGCACCCCAGGCGGGCAGACGTGTGCTCACGGATGAGGCTGGAGTAGGTTCCTTATTCCTGGTTACCTATTCCTTATTCCCAGTTTCTTATTCCTTGTTCCTGGTTCCCAGTTCCTTCTTCAAAACTGATTTAGACCCAATAAAAACTTGTTATTAATGAATTCCACATCCTAAACAAAGAGAATTTCATTAGCTATGCATATGTATTAATTTGTAAAATAATATCCCACATCAAGTACAGAGCCCTAAATGAAGGTCAGATTAGGATGGGATTATGGGGCAAAATACTTCTTGGGCCACCCCAAATTTCCTGTCGATGCCACTGGGGGACTGTCCCAAAGAGCCCTGACCAAGGTCCTGCCCGGCCCAAAGCATGGTTTGGCCGTGCCAGGCTGCCCACTATACTAAGTATAATGGCTCAAATAAGGAACTGGCTTTTGGGATGGGATAATGGCTAGAAATTCTGCTTGGGCCACCCATCAGTATACCTCTGTGCCACCGGGGAACTGTCCTGGACATCTGTGACCAGAGACTTGTCCAGACCAAAGTGCAGTTTGGCCATGCCAGGCTTACAACAGACAGCACCCCAGCCACTCTGTTAAATACATGGAACTGAATAAGGAACTGGATTTTGGACTGGGATTACACCAAGAAATCCTTCGTGGGCCACCCCAGACCACATCTCTGTGGCACCAGGGGACACTTCTGGACATCTCTGACCAAAGATTTGCCCGGCCCAAAATGCAGTTTGGCTGTGCCAGGCTGCCAACAGACAGGACCCAAGCGACTGTGCTAAGTATATGGAACCAAATAAGGAACTGGATTATGGGCTGGGATTATACCCAGAAATCCTCCTTGGACCACCCCAGAATGCACTTCTGTGCCACTGGGGGACTCTCCTGGACATCTCTGACCAGAGACTTCCCCAGCCTAAAACACGGTTTAGCCACGCCAGGATGCCAAAAGACAGCACCCCGGCCACTGTGCTAAATGAATTGACCTGAATAAGGAATTGGATTTTGGGCAGGGATTATATCCATACATCCTTCTTCGGCCACCCCAGAACACATCTCTGTGTCACTGGGGGATGCTTCTGGACATCTCTGACCAGAGACTTGCCTGGCCCAAAACACGGTTTGGGCGTGCCAGGGTGAGAAAAAGACAGCACCCCAGCCACTGTGCTAAATTAATAGACCCGAATAAGGAACTGGATTTTGGGCAGGGATTATACCCAGAAATTCTGCTTGGGCCACCCCAGACTGCACCCCTGTGGCACCAGGGGACTCTCCTGGACATCTCTGACCAGAAACTTGCCCGGCCCAAAGCGCGGTTTAGCCGCTCCAGGTCACCAACTGACACCAGCCTCCAGACACTGTGCTAAATTAATGGACCCAAATAAGGAATTGGATTTTGGGCAGGGATTATACCCAGTGTCCCTGGGATGCTGGTTTAGAAGAGGGGGACACTGGGGCTATAAGGGAACCCCAGGCCAAAATAGAAGCGGAAGAAAGCCCCTACTTACCATTCACAGGGGCCGGAAGGAGCAGGGGAGCGCATGCTGGAAAACCTCCTGCGCGGTTCGTTAGCCACGCCCATATTCAGCTGGGGCTGGGTGACATCAGCAAGGGACACCACCCGGCGGAAATAAAGGGAAACCCCGAGGGTGCAGGAGGCAGACAGGCTACCAGCCCGCAGGAAGACCCGAGGCGGGCAATGCGCACCCGCGGCGGCTGACAGCCCGGGACGGCAAGGGCAGCTGCGACAGCGGCAGCGAAGCCGGCAGAGGAGCTGGCAAAGGACCTGGCAGGGAAGCCGGCGGAGGAGCCAGCAAAGGAGCTGGCAAAGGACCCGAGAGCGAAGCCAGCAGAGGACCCGGCAGAGGACCTGGCAGAAAAGCCATTGGAGGAGCCGGCAGAGGAGCCAACAGAGAAGCCGGTGAAGAAACCAATGAAAGAGCCAGCCAAAAAGCTGGCAGCGAAGCCAGCAGTGAGGACGGCAGAGAAAGCAGCCACGGGGAAGCCGGGAGCTGGGGGGCACCAGGGAAGCACAGGGCTCCACTGGCTGGGACACTCTACTTTCCTTCTAGACCCCTTCTGGCCTGACGGTTGCACCCCTCAGGCGATCACAGTGGTGGGTATTTCACGTGTCACAGAAGGTATTAGAGTAAGGGTGAGGGTGGTGGAAATAAAGAGCCTTTCAGCCTCGCGCCAGAGCCCGGCCCAGGACACCAGGTCCCACCGCTGGCGAACAATGGGAAGTAGGGAAAAGAAACAAGTAGGGGCCAGTGGTAAAGCAAGCCTTGATGACCCGCGGCAGAAGGTGGCATTTGGCCGGGGTGTAGGGGAGGTCGGAGCCCCGTGAGTGCCCACCGAGAGGCGTGACAACCCTGGAGGCTCCCTCGAAGGAGACCCCATCCACTGAGGATCTATCCAAAGTCATGGCAGGCGAGTTAAGGGGGTCTCCTGACATCAGCTGAGGTACCCTCTGGGGCCCACCCGCAGGCCCAGGACAAACCAGATCAACTGCCCGGGCAAAGGTTGCTCGGGAACGCCTAATAGAGCACAGGCGGGCACACCCAGAAATCCTTCTTGGGCCACCCCAGAAAGCATCTCTGTGGCACGGGAGGACTCTTCTGGGCATCTCTGACCAGAGACTTGCCCGGCCCAAAACGTGGTTTGGCCATGCCAGACTGCCAACTGACACCCCCTGCCCAGACACAGTGCTAAGTATATGGACCCGAATAAGGAACTGGCTTTTGGGCTGGGATTATGGCTAGAAAATCTGATTGGACCACCCATCAGAATACCTCTGTGCCACCGGGGGACTCTACTGAGTGCATCTGACCAGAGATGTGCCCAGCCCAAAATGCAATTTGGCTGTGCCAGGCTGCCAAATGACAGTACCCCGGCCACTGTGCTTGATATATGGATCCGAATAAAGAACAGGCTTTTGGGCTAGGATTGTAGCTAGAAATCCTTCTTGGGCCACCCCATGGCATACCTCTGTGCTCCCAGAGGACTCTTGTGGACATCTTTGACCAGAGACTTGCCTGGCCCAAAAGGCGGTTTGGCCAGGCCTGGCTGCTATCTGACAGCCCCACAGCCACTGCGCTAAGTATAATGGATTGAATAAGGAACTGTTTCTTGCTCTGGGATTAGAGATGGAAGTCCTTGTTTGGCCACCCCACTGTATGACTTTGTGGCACTGGGAGATTCTCCCAGGCATCCCTGACCAGAGTATTGTCCGGCCCAAAGCACAGTGTGGCTCTGCCATGCTGTCAACTCAGAGCATGCCCTGCCACCTCCCCCAGCGACTGTACTAAGGACAATGGCTTGAATAGGGAACTCTTTTGGGGCTGGGATTAGAAATGGAAATCCTTCCTGGCCACCCCACACCATGCCTATGTGGCACCAGTGGACTCCCCTGGGCATCCCAGACCAGAGTCTTGCATGAGCCAGAGTGCGGTTTCTTCATGCCATGCCCACTGCACTAAGTATACTGGCTCAGATAAGGAATTTCTTTTGGACCGCAAGTGGTAGAGTCCCTGGATGGCAGCCGTGGGTGAAACTCCCTTCACAAGTGACTTAGCTAGGAGGGAGCTCCCCAGGTTGGTTTGCCTCTGACTGTGACTGTGATCCATTTTGAGCTACTATTAAAGGTTAAGGTTTTGCTTAAGGAGTACCACTGTTCCCCTTTTCCCTTGTAATAAACTTGTTTTAATTTAACATTTGCTAGTGAGTGAGCAGGTTCCTTTAAATTACAACACCCAGCTTTAAGTTATTTTACCAAGTTTCTGGGTGGCAGTTGGACCTAAATTTGAAATGCTGTTGAAAAATCCCTACGGGTCTCTATACACTTGCTTTGGGGTGGGGAGAAGGGTGCTTGAAATAAAATGGTTCTGAGAGGCACTCTAATTAGAGCGCCCACAGTGTCACATGTATTCAGTATCCCGCGCTTCAAAATGGCAGTGGGGGTGCTTTAACAAAGCTGGTTCGAAGATCTTAAGTTAAAGCGCTGCTGCTGCCATTTTGAAACACGGGCACAGTGACGCAGAGGCTGCTGGAGTGCGCTAATTATCACACTTCAGCAGACTGGCAGCAAATTCAATTAATCGAGTCTGCTCTGACACATGCTAAATACCACGCGTTGGAGCAGAGGTCTGTCACTGGTGCCCTATATATGCATGCAGCCATTCGTCCTGCCATCCAGTGCCTGGTGGAACAGCAACATAAAGGTTTTAAAGGTTGGGTGTCAGCTGGCAGGCTTACACTCAAAAAGCAAGCATTTCATTGAGCAGGGGGACATGCCCAGATTTCTTCAGGAGGCTTCTTGGTAGTGGGGACATGTTCTGGGATGATTCATTGAGGGTTTTGCCCCATGAACACAGCAGAAGAGCAGCTCCTTATTGGTACCAATGTAAATAGCACATACAGATGGCAAGTAAATTGGTGCCTGGTATGGCCAAAGTGTTTTTTGGACCAGACAAAAACATGGTCAAGGGTGTCCGAAAGTCCTCCAGTGCCACAGAGGCATGGTGTGGGGTGGACCAAAAAGGATTTGCAATGATAATCAGGCCAAAACCCAGTTCCTTATTCAAGCCAATATACTTAGTACTAGCAAATTGCTCGTCAAGAATGATGGGGGGTAAGTAGGAGGGTGCAGGTACGAAGCCCCGCAACAGGCCCCATTTCCTCCCTCTCCCCACCCTGCTCTACCTGCACCTCCCTCCCGCTGCTTCAGGTCTGACCCCAAGCCACTCCCATCCCCCTCTCCACCATTTCGGGTCCGACCCCACTCCCCTTCTCTCTCCCACCATTTCAGTCCAGTCCCACTCCCACCCCCTCCCCACTGCTTCAGGTCTGACCCCGCTCCCCTCCTTCCCCCCACAGCTGCTTCGGGTCTGCCTGGCCCGTGTCTGCCTGCCTTCCTTCCCCTCCCCCACTCCCTGTCCCCCATCTCTGTGTCCCTGCTGGTTGTCTGGAGGGCATCCAGGACGGGCGGCCACCGTGATACCCCACTGGCCCTCAGGCAGGAAGATGGCGGACAGCCCGGCTGCTTGGACAGCTGGGACACGTTCCCCACCACCAAAATTCCCCAGCAGCGGTGCAAACTTGGGCCCACACAGCATGTGCCACCCAGCCACTCACCACCCACCCTCTCAGGGGCGCATGCACAGCTGGCTAGAAGCATTACAGACAGACATACAGACAGACACACAGACAGCCAGACAAAGCCTTTTATTAACCCTCTGAGTTAAAATCCGTGAGGAACACGGCACAGGGGACACAACGGTGGGAGTCTATTACAGACCTCCCACCCAAAGTCCTGAGCTAGACCAGGAGTTTGCCCAGGAACTGGCTGAGGCAGCTTGCTCCAGGACCATGGTTGTCATGGGTGACTTCAATTACCCAGACATCTCTTGGGAGGATCGCTCAGCAAAACCTGAGCGGTCGCAGAGCTTCCTCTTGTGCGTGGATGACCTCTACCTGACTCAAGAAGTCTATGGGCCAATGAGAGGCAAAGCGCTGCTTGACCTGGTGCTGGCTACTGGGGATGACCTAGTCGGCGACCTAGTGATCGATGGGAAGCTGGGTGACAGCGACCACGAGCTGATCACCTTCACCATCCGCCGAAAAGCTGGCAAGTCAGTCAGCAACACGGAAGTCCTTGACTTCAGGAAAGCTGACTTTGACAAGCTCAGGAGGCTTGTCAGTGAGGCCCTAAGGGACTGTGACCACAGGGAGAGGGGAGTTCAAGAAGAGTGGTTGCTCCTCAAGGGAGCGATCCTCAATGTACAAACTAAGTCTATTCCATCTCGGAGGAAAGGCAGCAAGAGGGCACAGCAGCCCCCCCGGCTCTCCAGGGACCTAGCAGACCTCCTGAGGATAAAAAGAAAGGCCTACAAAGGATGGAGGATGGGAGTCACCTCCAAGGAGGATTATTCTGCACTGGTCCGGTCCTGTAGGGAGCAGACCAGGAAAGCCAAGGCTGCAACTGAACTCCAGCTAGCTTTGAGCATCAAGGACAATAAAAAGTCCTTTTTCAGATACGTGAGGAGCCGGAGGAAAAGCAGGGGCAATGTTGGACCCCTGCTGAACCAGATGGGGCAAATGACAACTGACGCCCAGGAAAAAGCCAACCTATTAAATAGGTACTTTGCGTCGGTCTTTCATCAGCCCCATGGGACGCCCATGCCCGCTACTGGGCCGGGAAGTCCGGGTGAGGGTGATCCCCTGCCCTCCATTAATGCTGACTTCGTGAAGGAACATCTTGAGAAGCTGGATACCTTCAAGTCAGCCGGCCCTGACAATCTTCACCCCAGGGTACTCAAGGAGCTGGCGAGCATCATAGCCCAGCCTCTAGCGCGGATCTTTGAAAACTCTTGGCGCTCTGGCGTAGTGCCCAAAGACTGGAAGAAGGCCAATGTGGTGCCTATCGTCAAGAAAGGGAGGAAAGTGGATCAGGCTAACTATAGGCCCATCAGCCTGACTTCTATCCCTGGGAAGATCTTAGAAAAGTTTATTAAGGAGGCCATCCTTAATGGACTGGCCGACGCCAACATCTTAAGAGATAGCCAGCACGGGTTTGTTGCGGGTAGGTCTTGCTTGACCAATCTCATTTCCTTCTACGACCAGGTGACCTATCACCTGGACAAGGGAGATGAGATTGATGTCATATATCTTGACTTCAAAAAAGCCTTCGATCTGGTGTCCCATGATCGTCTCTTGGAGAAACTGGCCAGTTGTCGCCTTGGGTCCTCCACGATCCACTGGCTGGAAAATTGGCTCCAGGGTCGGACCCAGAGGGTAGTAATTGATGGAAGTCACTCATCGTGGTGTCCTGTGACCAGTGGGGTCCCCCAGGGCTCTGTCCTTGGACCCATACTGTTCAACATCTTCATTAATGATGTGGACACGGGAGTCAGAAGCGGACTGGCCAAGTTCGCCGATGACACCAAACTTTGGGGCAAAGCATCCACACCAGAAGACAGGCGGATGATCCAGGCTGACCTGGACAGGCTCAGCAAGTGGGCGGATGAGAATCTGATGGTGTTCAACGCCGATAAATGCAAGGTTCTCCACCTTGGGGAAAAAAACCCGCAGCATCCTTATAGGCTTGGCAGTGCTATGTTGGCTAGCACTATGGAAGAAAGAGACTTGGGGGTCATCATTGACCACAAGATGAACATAAGCCTGCAATGCGATGCTGCGGCTAGTAAAGCGACCAAAACACTGGCTTGCATCCATAGATGCTTCTCAAGCAAATCCTGGGACGTCATTCTCCCCCTGTACTCGGCCTTAGTGAGGCCGCAGCTGGAGTACTGCGTCCAGTTTTGGACTCCACAATTCAAAAAGGATGTGAAGAAGCTTGAGAGAGTCCAGAGAAGAGCCACACGCATGATCAGAGGTCAGGGAAGCAGACCCTACAATGACAGGCTGAGAGCCCTGGGGCTCCTTAGCCTGGAAAAGCGCAGGCTCAGGGGTGATCTGATGGCCACCTACAAGTTTATCAGAGGTGACCACCAGTATCTGGGGGAACGTTTGTTCACCAAAGCGCCCCAAGGGATGACGAGGTCGAATGGTCACAAACTACTACAAGGTCGTTTCAGGCTGGACATAAGGAAGAATTTCTTTACTGTCCGAGCCCCCAAGGTCTGGAACAGCCTGCCACCAGAGGTAGTTCAAGCGCCTTCATTGAACACCTTCAAGATGAAACTGGATGCTTATCTTGCTGGGATCCTATGACCCCAGCTGACTTCCTGCCCTTTGGGCGGGGGGCTGGACTCGATGATCTTCCGAGGTCCCTTCCAGCCCTAATGTCTATGAAATCTATGAAATCTATGAAATTATGTTAATGGCTTTGGGGGCTGCAGTTAGCAGCATGGCATGAAGGAACCGTGCTCTGGGCTGGGCAAGACTCTGGTCAGGGATGTCCGGGGGAGTCCACCAGTGCCACAGAGTCATAGAGTGGGCTGGCCCAACAAGGATTTCCATCTCTTATCCCAGAGCAAGAAACAGTTCTTTATTCAAGCCATTATACTTAGCGCAGTGGCTGGGGGGTTGTCTTTTCGCATCCTGGTCTGGCCAAACAGCATTTTAGACTGGGCAAGTCTCTGGTCAAAGATGTCCACGAGAGTCCTCCGGGGCACAAAGGTATGCCATGGGGTGGGCCAAGAAGGATTTCTAGCTGTAATCCTAGCCTAAAAGCCTGTTCCTTATTCAGGTCCACATATTTAGCACAGTGGCTGGGGTGCTGTCAGTTAGCACCCTGGCACAGCCAAACCGCGTTTTGGGCCAGGCAAGTCTCTTGTCAGAGATGTCCAGGAGAGTTCCCTGGTAGCACAGTGGTAAATCAAGGAGTGGCCCAAAAAGGATTTCTAAGTATAATCCCAGCCCAAAAGCCAATTCCTTACTCAAACCAATGCATTTCATACAGTGGGAGTGGGGGGCTGTCAGTTGGCAGCCTGGCACCGCCAAACTGTGCTTTGGGCCAGGCAAGATTCTGGTTAGGGGTGTCCAGGAGAGTGCCCCGGTGCCACAGAGTCATGGCGTGGGGTGGCCCAAGAAGCATTTCCATCTCTAATCCCAGCCCACTAACCAATTCCTAATTCAAGACCATATACTTAGCACAGTGATTGGGGTGCTGTCTGTTAGCAAGGCCAAACTGCACTTTGGTCCAGGCAGGTCTCTGTTCAGAGATGTCCAGGAGCGTCCCCCCGTGGCACAGTGATGTGGCCTGGGGTGATCCAAGAAGGATTTCTGGGTATAATCCCAGCCCAGAATCCAGTTCCTTATTCGGGATATTTAGCACAGTGTCTGGGGGAGGGTGGGGGGTGTCAGTTGGTAGCCTGGTGAGGATAAACCGCGCTTTGGGCCAGGCAAGTCTTTATTCAGGGATGTCCAGAGGTTTCCCCCCATGGCACACAGTTATGGTTTAGGGTGGCCCAAGAAAGATTTCTGGGTATAATCCCAACCCATAATCCAGTTCTTTATTCAATTCCATACATTTAGCACAGTGGCTTGGGTGCTGTAAATTGGCAGCCTGGCATGGCGAAACTGCAATTTAGGCCAGGTAGGTCTCTGGTCAGAGATGTCCAGAAGCAGCCCCCAGTGGCACAGAGACATGTTCCAGGGTGGCCCAAGAAGGATTTCTGGGTATAATCCCAGCCCATAATCCAGTTCCATATTCAGTTCCGTATACTTAGCACAGTGGCTGGGGTGCTGTCTGTTGGCAGCCTGGCACGGCCAAACTGCGCTTTGGTCGGGCAAGTTTCTGGTCAAAGATGTTCAGGAGTGTCCCCTGGTGCCACAGAGATGTGGTCTGGGGTGGCCTAAGAAGGATTTCTGGGTATAATCCCAGCCCAAATTCCAGTTTTTTATTCAAACCCATCTATTTAGCACAGTGACTGGGGGTGCTGTGTTCTGGCAGCCTGCTACGACCAAACCGCACTTTGGGCTGAGCAGGTCTCTATTCAGAGATGTCCAGAAGCATCCCCAGGTTGCACCGAGGTGTGGTCTGAGGTAGCCCAAGAAGGATTTCTTGGTATAATCCCAGCCATAATCCAGTTCTTTATTTGGTTCAGATACTTAGAACAGCGGCTGGGTGGGGGCCTTTGGCAGCCTGGCATGGCCGAAGAGCACTTTGGGCCAGACAAATCTCTATTCAGGGATGTCCAGAGGCATCCCCCGTGGCACAGAGGAGTGGTTTGGGGTGGCCCAAAAAAGATTACTGGGTATACTCACAGCCCATAATCCAGTTCCTTATTCAGTTCCAGATACTTAGCAGAGTGGTTTGGGTGCTGTCAGTTGGCAGCCTGGCACGGCCAAACTGAGTTTTGGGCCAGGCAGATCTCTGTTCAGAGATGTCCACGAGAGTCCCCTGGTGCCACAGAGGTGTGGTTTGGAGTGGACCCAAGAAGGATTTCTGGGTATAATCCCAGTTCAAATTCCAGTTCCTTATTCAAATCCATAAATTTAGCACAGCGGCTGGGGTGCTGTGTTTTGGCAGCCTGGGACGGCCAAATCCCACTTTAGGCTGGGCAGGTCTCTATTAAGAGATGTCCAGAAGCATCCCCTGGTGGCACTGAGGTGTGCTCTGGGGTGGCCCAAGGAAGAATACTGGGTACACTCCCAGCCCATAATCCAGTTCCTAATTCAGTTCCATATACTTAGCACAGTGCCTGGGGCGGTGTCTGTTGGCAATCTGGCACGGGCAAACCACGTTTTGGGATGGGCAAGTCTCTGCTCTGAGATGTCCAGGACAGTCCCCCGGTGTCACAGAGATGTGGTCTGGGGTGGCCTCAGACAGATTTCTAGCTATAATCCCAGCCCAAAATACAGTTTCTTATTCGGATCCATATACTTTGAAGTGTGTTGGGCTGCTTACAGTAAACAGGCTGGCACAGCCAAACCCCGCTTTGAGCTGGGCAAGTCTGTGGTCAGCAATGTCCAGGAGAGTCCCCCAGTGCCACAAAGGCACAGCATGGGGTGGTCCAAGAAGGATTTCTGGGTATAATTCGAGGCCAAAATCCAATTCCTTTTTCTGCTCCAGATATATTTAGCACAGTGCCTGCCGGGCAGGGGGGGTGGGGGTGGGGGGTCAATTGGACATCTGGCGCGGCTAAACCACGTTTTGAGCCGGGCAAGTCTCTGGTCAGAGATGTCCCGGAGTGTTCCCCGGTGGCACAGAGATATGGTCTGGGGTGGGCCAAGAAGCATTTCTGGGTATAATCCCTGCCCAAAATCCAATTCCTTATTTGGGTCCATTAATTTAGCACAGTGGCCAGGTTGGCAACCCGGTGTGGCTAAACCGTGTTTTGGGCTGGGCAAGTCTCTGGTCAGAGATGTCCAGGAGAGTCCCCCAGTGCCAAAGAGATGTGGTCTGGGGTGGCCCAAGGAGGATTTCTGGATATAATCCCAGCCCATAATCCAGCTCTTTATTCGGTTCCATATACTTAGCACAGCAGCTGGGGTCCTGTCTGTTGGCAGCCTGGCACAGCCAAACCGCATTTTGGGCCGGGCAAATCTTTGGTCAGAGATGTCCAGAGGTGTCCCCTGGTAGCACAGAGATGTGGTCTGGGGTGGCCCAAGAAGGATTTCTGGGTATAATCCCAGCCCAAAATCCAGTTCATTATTTGGGCCCATACACTTAGCAGAGTGGCTGCGGTGCTGTCTGTTGTCAGCCTGGCACGGCCAAAGCGCACTTTGGGCCGGGCAAGTCTCTGGTCACAGATGTCCAGGACAGTCCCCCAGTGGCACAGAGGTATGCTCTGTATTGGACCAAGCAGAATTTCTAGCCATTATCCCAGCCCCAAAGCCAGTTCCTTAATCAAACCATTATACTAGTGGACATGGGAGCTATTAGCTGGCAGCCTGGCATGGCCAAACCATGCTTTGGGCCGGGAGGGACCGTGGTCAGGGCTCTTTGGGACAGTCCCCCAGTGGCATCGACAGGAAATCTGGGGTGGCCCAAGAAGTATTTTGCCCCATAATCCCATCCTAATCTGACCTTCATTTAGGGCTCTGTACTCGATGTGGGATTATTTTACATATAAATTAGTATGTATGCATAGCTAATGAAATTCTCTTTCTTTAGGATGTGGAATTCATTAATAACAAGTTTTTATTGGGTCTAGATTCGCTTTGAAAAAGCAACTGGGAACCGGGAATAAGGAACTGGGAATAAGGAATACGGAACCGGGAATACGGAACTGGGAATGAGCAACCAACTTCAGCCTCATCTCTCACGGGCAGAACCAAACTCACGCGCACTTCCACGCGGAGCGACCATCGAGCCGCGGTCCTCCAGGGCCACCAGAGCGGCGGAGGCTGCACCCCCCCCGCAGGAGGCGGGCCGCGCTGCGTGGTGACGTCAGAGCGCGGCGCCTGATCACGCCGCCCACGCACAGGTGTCTCCTGCAGGAGCCGGGACCCGGAGCGCCGAGGAGCTGCGGCCTCTCTGCGAGGGCAACGGCGGGTCCCTCCGGTCCGGGCAGCCCGTGTGCGAGCCCGGGGCCTCTCGGGGACAGCTGCACCGGCACCGCCCGGGGGCAGAGCGGGAGCGCGGCTCGGGCTGGAGCTGCATTGCGGGGACGGCCCGCGGGGCAGTGACATGAGCCCCAGGCTCTGCCCGGGTATCGGACGCGGCCCCGAGCTGGTGATTCCCCAGCGCGCTACAGGCTTCACCCCCCCCCGACTCCGGGTGGTTCCCGGAGCTGTGACCCTGCTGGAGTGGGCATGGTGCACTCGCCTCGTTCTCCTCTTTCCAGATTGACTTTTCCACTGAGTCCAGCCTGCACCAGCCCAGGACATTGAGAAGCCACATTCCCTCCTTCCTTTCCCCTTCGTTTCTGCTCCTCTGCAGCACACAGCGGGGATGGCTGGAGCAGCCCTGGCTCAGGTAAAACTTCACCAGGAAGGTCCCTCTTTCATGGGGTGCAGTAAATCCCTGAGAGTCTGAATGCTAAAGAGTTCCCACCCCAGAGCCACATGGGGAGCGAAGGGGGACTGGACGCTGCACTGCAAAGCCCTGGAGTTCCCTGGGGAGGTATCTAAGGGGAAAACATAAATTGCTTGGATCACAGCCCAGGCAAGGGGTTCTCCCTGCAAGTCTTCCTAGCAGTGACAGCTTTCCCAGGGGGGATGCAACCACCTGCCCTGCAGTCTGCTTTTGGAGTGATGATGGCAGCTCCCTACTAGGGGGTACTACCTACCGCCTGTGCTGCACCACCTGGATAATGTTAGCTGTAGGAGAGAACCACTCTTCTGCAGGCAGAGTTGTGTCCGCACCACACTTTGCTGGAGCAGATACATCAGTTGAGGGGTAGAAAGTCCTGCAGCATACTCAGGCTGCCAAATCTTTGTAAGTTGGAGTAAGACTCAGAGATGCAGGAGCCCTGTGGTTCCCTGGGGAAGTGTCTGATGGAGAAGGACAGACAAGGTTCCTTGGGTGAATTTGATATCTTTTATTAGACCAGCCCAAATAGTTGGAGAATATTTATTAAGCAAGCTTTCGGGTTCAAAAACCCTTCATCAGGCTAAGGAAGCTTCAGCAGTTGGTGTGTGCTCTTCCTGGATGGAATGAAAAGTAAACAAGCCAGGGGCTGGGCTGGGCTGGGCTGGGCTGGGGGAGTTAGTTGCCAGGCAGATTATAATGTATCAAGGATTAATTCCTGGGGTCACTATTGCTGGTTTAGTTATGATGGCAGTGCTCTGTTGGGTAGACATACCCTGTGCTGTGTCCACATCAGGGGCTTTGCTGGAGCACCTGTGTCAGCTAAGGGGTAGATAGTTTCACATCAGTGTCCAGTGTAGCTAGGCTGGCCCATCTTTGTAGTACATCAAAATGCTTAGGACTGCGGGCGCTGGATGAGGCTGGAACAGAAGGGACTGAAAGTATACTGCTTTTGGCTGCAGCTCCGGGAGGCCTTTGAAGATGTGGCGCTGTACTTCACCCGGAAGGAGTGGGAGCTGCTGGGAGATAGAGATAAGGTGCTTTACCAGGACCAGATGCTGAGGAATTACCAAGCCCTTATTTCCCTGGGTAAAGTTCTGTTTCTTACTTCTTCCCCCCACATAGTCCTGTGTTCTGTTTTGTATTTTCATATCCATTTTTTTTTTTTTTTTAATTTGAACCAGTCCCTTGTTCCTTGGTCTTTCTTTTGCTCCAACTCCTGCTGCTTCCATATTCAGCAATTATTTTGCAAGATGATCTCCCTCTGTCCTCCCAGCCTGTCCACATCTTCAACTCAGTGTTTATAAATATTTACCAAGTAGCTTTACTTGGCAAATTAGTCCAATTTCCTCACTTTCTTTCCAGTTTTATCCTGTCCAGACATTTAGCTGTCTTAGTCTCAATGTATAATCCACTTACTTCTATTTGGTTGCTTGTCAACATAAATCCATGGAGGTCTTAGCAGCATCTGCTGCTTCAATAGATTGCTTTCCCATTTCTTTAGCTCATTCTCTAGTGCAGTGGTGCCCCACTTATCCAACCCATGGCAGTGTTGCTTCACGGGCTGGATTGTGCACATGCTTGATGTATGGCAGGGGTGGGCAAAATGCAACCTGGGGGCTGGATGCGGCCAGCCAGGCCATTCTATCCAGCCCCCGGGGCCCCTAAAAAATTTAGAAAATTAACATTTATCTGCCCTGGGCTGCCTGTCATGTGGCCCTTGATGGCTTGCCAAAACTCAGTAAGTGGCCCTCTGTCCAAAATAATTGCCCGCCCCTGGTATATGGGGTCAGCCTGCAGCTGCAATCCTACATGCCACCCAACCTCCCATGCCAGCCTGATCCTGCTGTATGCTGGCCTAATCCTGATCCTCACTGGCCCAATCCCATGTGATAGATCTGACCATGCACCCAGATCTCGTTGTGCACCAACCTGATGCCATGCACTGAATGCATCTGCGTGCCAGATGTGACTGCGCATGGGCCTGAATCTATGGGCCTGGATCTGATTGCAGATTGACCAAGGCACAATCACATCATCCTGCCCACAGGGCTCTCCCTGTGTCCAGATATTTGGCAGCAGTGGAGCAACAATTAATGCTGCCACCACACCCCCACTGCCAAATTTCCAGACCTGTAGGGAGCCTTCCAGGTTGGATGACAGTTCTGTGGGCTGGAGGATGAACATCACTGCTTTAGTGACATTTCTATGAATGAAAGAACCCAAGTGCTTTTAACCAGGAGTCAATGTAAGTTTCTGCCCATGTGCCTTTCTGACATCTCCACCTCCACAGGCCATGTTTTTTTGTCTTTATTGCATTTTACTTAGAATCAAGATCATGCTGCCATACTATAATGGGTTTTTGCCCTTCTAAAATTGCTCTGTATTTCAGGAGATCACCTGCAAATGTCATATAATCCACAGTGCAATTCACCTAAGTTTTTTGTCCGTGACACTCATCACTGTGACAAAAAGTGGGTTGAATGCAGAGCCCTGATGAAAATGAATTTTCACTTCCAGAAGTTCTTTATTGTAGGTGCTGGTTCTATAGCCTGAAAGTTTGATGTACGTGTCATGTACGTGTACTAGTCAGATGTACTTTTCTAGTGCTTTCTTCCTTCAGCTTCATCAAAGATATTCCTTTGGGACCCACTCAGATGCTTTTTCTAGATCTACAGAAGCCACCTGGAGCAGTTTATTCTTCTCTAATTTTCTTGAAAGTGACTGAGGTCAATCTTTTCTTCTCTAAAACCAAACTGATTATCACTGATTTGTCTAGTTCTCTTGCATCTAATCTCTTGCCTCTAATTTCAATATATATTAATTAAAAAAAAAAAATTTTTTTTCACCAAGTGTCTAAGTAAGTTTGTTCTCAGACAGTCAAAGGGAAATACAAGTAAGTTTATGTTCTCTCATTGGAGCATTGGTAGTTACTACCTTTCAATTTGAATGAAGATTGATATGATATATTTAGTCACTATATTTAGTCACTATGATATATTTAGTCACTATTTATCTGAATTTTTTTAAGTCTTGTACAGTTTTCTGAGTTAAATACAGTAACCACCATTCCCCTTCGTTTCCTAATGCTTTGGGAACTTTCACAAATTGGGCATATGACCCTGCTATTTTGTAATTACTTTTTCAGTTTGTTTTTCAGTGCTGCCCACTAGAATTTCAGCTTCATTTGCAGTGGATGCAAATATCCTCTGGAATATTCTTCTTTAAAGAATTTCTCAAGATACACCTTTCAGGCTTGCCAGATTTCTCTTAGACCAGCTGTTAATCTGCTTTTGCTATCATTAATAGCATTGAGGACATCATTATCCAAGTTTTTTGTTTTGGCATAGGGGATTTTAGTCATCTTATCAATTACATTTTCATCCTATCTACTGTTCAGTTTCTTGTACATGTCACTTAATGCTGCTTCTTGTATTCCTGTCATCCTTACAGCTCTTGTCTTTTCACATAAATGACTTGGTCTGAATTAATTTGGTACTTATTGAAGATCTCTCTTTTCTTCAGTAGCTGATTGAATCTCTATATTCCAGCATTAGGCTTCCCATCTGGCTTACCTTTTATGATTTGGTATTGTCATCGTTGCTGTCCTCATCGGGTATTATTGATGTGTTGTCAGTTCTGAAGTCTCGTGGACTGGGGTGCTGGCAAAATGTCACAGGCAGGAGAGCCCAACACCAGTCTTGTCTTAACAACCACAGGTTCGGTTTGGTGCAAAGGCTCGGCTAGGTTCGTTATCTACAACGCATAGCCCTAACACACTCATGATCTGACAGATGAGATGTTAATGCATGTATGCCCATGACAAGGTATTGGTGCAATACCACATAGGCTCCCCAAGACTAATACAAAATTCCCATAATTTCTAATTCTCCTTTTATACAGTGATCAGAACAAATTAAGTACTATATTCCACCAATACCTCGAATAACTTGAGCCATCCTGTGCCTTGGACTTGTTCCACATCCTGATCTTGGTGTTCCTGTTCCAGGCTTGTTATCCTGGTACTGGACTATCTCTGCACCTGGTACAGCTATATCCTCCTCTCATCTCCTGGCATGAGTGCTCATCTGGCCCACGTGCCAAGTTTTGCTTATGTAAGGAATTCATGCATTGGGCAGGTTCACTGACCAGGCCTGCTCTGGCCTGTGCTTTAGCAAAACCTTTGTGCAAGCAGTATATGTGTTAATCAGTGTTCCAGTAAGGCCTGTAGGTATCACCAGGATATATTTTCAGCAGTTATAACTACAACCCCTTTCCCTGTATCCCAAAGTATATCTGCATCAAGCTCTTTATTATTATAACGAAATTGAAGACTGACTTGGTTATGCAGCTCTGGCTTTCTGTTTTTAACTAGCTTCTACTGTTTCATCTCTTCCCCTGCTGTTCACTTTCTTTATTATATTCTTGGGGAAAAAACAAAAGTCAGCAAATGGAACACTGTGTTGTGCCATTTTGCTCTCAAGATATTAAACAACTTTTGTTCTATTTCCACCCTTAGTCATTGTGAAACCTACCTGCCTGAATGGCTGTCTCTTTTGGAGGTCATTCTATGCCCATCTATTTTCTGGAAAACAGTGTTGACCAGTTCCATACTCTAGGCTTTTGCAGGGTCTCAAAATGTCTTGCTCCTTTTTCCCCATATCCATGAAACTGATGGACTGTATCATATCTACTGCAGTATATAACAACCTGTGCATTCATACCCACTTCCGTGATGATGCTCCCATCACATGGAAGGACTGTTATTGGTAGACTTGAGGAAGCATTCGGTTGCTAGCTAGGAGTAGAGAGCAAAGCTAGGCCAAGAAATGCCAAGCAGTTAGGCAAAGGGAAATCTAATTTAAGGAACTAGAAACAGGCTAGGAAATACCATGGATAAAAGGTCTGTAGAGCCAGTATTAACTCAAGACAGGTTGCAAGGGTAGGGATAGAACAGAAATAAAAACCTTCTGGCTTGGTTGCATGTAGCCCAACTGTAAAAGAATAAAATAGCAGATAGAAGGCCTGCTTTCCATGTTATCTTTAAGTCCACTTCCTATTATCCACTGGCTAATAAAAAGGTAGTTCTGTCACCGGATGGTGTTCCTCTTGGACTGAAATCTTGTTCAGGCAGAGGAACCCATCTACAGATGTTAGAAATCCTTGCTTTCAGGGCTTAGTCTCTGTAGCCAGCCTATTAAGACAGCCTGCATGTTAGTAGTTTTAAAACCTTAGAACTAAGGAAAAGCAGGATGTTAAAAAAAATCTTTTTCTTCAGCAATTGTAACCTTCTTAGCTTTTAGTTTTATAGCCATATTGTTTGTAAACTTTCCAGGTTTGTATCTATTTATAATTCTTCTCCATAATCCAGGGGTGCTTAGCTCCCAGTCCAGGGGCCAGAGCTGGCCCTCAGAGTCACTTATCCAGCCCACAAGGCTCCCCATGAGTTAAAAACTTGGCAGTGGGGGAGTGGTAACAGCATTTAATTGCAGCTCCCGGCTGCCAAATTTCCATACTTGAGGACCTTGTGGTCCAGATAACATGGCGTTATGTGCTAGTTTGGGCACATAGAGCCAGCTGGAGTGGTATGGGGCCCAGTCCTGACATACAGGACTTCATGGGCTCAGGCTGGGATGATACAGAGCCTGATCTTGGCAAGCAGGGCCAGGGTGGGGTGGCATGGGCCCAGGCTGGAGTCGCACAGGCCTGATCTGGGCATGCAGGGCCCAATCTAGGCATTATCAAATAATCTAACTATTTGGTTCTGTGTAACCATTTCCTTTTTTTTCAAGAATTAAAAAGATTTTCTTGGATGTAATAGAAATGATAAGTGATTGACATAGTTCTAGATTTACAAATTGCAAAATCTTCATATAGTCATTCTTTTAGACCACCTAAATTTGCTGGGACAGATCTCTGGAAAAGTCATGGTCTTTCAGCCCATATCTGGTAGTCAGCATATAATGGCATCTGCCATTATTATAAACTCATCTTCATCTGTACATTGCTGATAAATAAGAATTACTTTCTCCTCCATATCAAGTTTCATTTTTATGTGACTGTCATTAATTATTTTTGCTTCCAAAACTTGTCAGTGCAAATTTTCATCAAGAATAAAGCCATTTCCAGTTCTCTGCCTGGAATTACCTTGATAATAAACTGTATCCATCCATAAGTGCATCCACTCTCTCTCTTTCCAAATTGGTACCTTAAAAATATGTGAGAACGTTCTTATCTTTCTTTGTAGTACATCACAGAGCACTGTACCTCTGCTTATCTTCCATTCTGCTACAAGGAGTTTTATGCCCTTTATATACATCTCAGTGGTTTATGCATTATATTTCAAATGACCGTTCTGCTTACCTGGGTGACAAGGTCCATTATGTATTGAAAATTCCTTCCTGGAGTGCTGTCTTTGATGCTATATGTCCACATTTCCTTTTCCTTTGAGGCCCTCTTAGAATGTTTGAGTCCATTGGATCCATTCCTCAAGTCCCAGTTGGGGATTGGGTGGAGAGTAACCAAGCATAACCACCCTTCATTTACTTCCTCACACAGGATATCAGGGTCCCACACCGGACTTGATCTGCCGCATCCAGCAAGGGGAGGTGGAGCTCTGGGTCTGTGATGATGAGAACCGTGGAGAAACTGCATGGTCTGAGGGCCTGTCTCCAGGTGAGTCATGGCAGTTCCCCCTATGCCCATTCCTCAGCACTGCTGAATACCAGAGAGGGGATAACTGGAAACTTGCAACCCTGCCCTGATCTGCTGTCCCAGGATACTGGCCTTAAATACTTAAACCGTGACCTGTGTTCTTCAGGCAAGCATGTTTTTCCATTCCCTGCAGGTGCATGTTATCCAGGCAAGCGTGTGTTCTTGTGAGCACAGGAAATTGTTCCCTTCTTCCCCTGTTAGGGCTTGTGGGACATGAAATCCAAATCCACCCCTTTAGTAATGTTTCTGTTGCTCGCCACCCAAGACTGAGCCCCAGTCCCTTTGTCAGGGAGCTCTGCCATGATGGTGGGAGCTTGCCCGTAAGAAAGCACTACAATAGTAAGGCCATACTGTAGCCTGATGTTTCAGTATTGGGCACAGTGGGTTTCCCTGTGGTACCGCAGGCTGGAATTTGTCATCACTTAGCACTGGAAGAGTCGATACCACAGCCCAGGGTGGACATGCTTCTGTGAGGGTGTTTCAGAAAGTAATGGCAATTTTGGAATAAAACCTTTTTCCATGCACTGATCATTTACTGTCTAACATTAGTTTTCTTAGGGTTGGCAAACTGATCAATTGATTAGTCAAATATAGTCAGTTGACTGCACGTTTTTTGTCTGGTCAAAGATTATAGCAATTTTATGTTGGGTGAATTTTTTTTTCAGTTTTCTTGACAGAAATATTTTTTTTTCCTTGTTTTTGACACATTTCTTAATGGAAAATTTGGGCTTTTTCTATGTATTATTTGACTGTGTTGGCAATTTTTGACTGATATTTGACTGATCAATTGACCAAACTTTATATGACCAGTCAATACCTAACCCTAAGTTCTCTACATAGTTGTAAACGCTGGGCACATTCAGCAGTGTCATCAGTGTTCTCTGCTGCTGTGTAGCTTCCCACTCATTGTACCCAAAATGGTTTTATTTTGAAATTGCTATTACTTTCTGAAACACCCTCATACATTCGTCCTGGAGGGCATGATGAGCCCTGTATTTCCTCATGACAATTGTAATGCTGAGCAGAAGCTCTGGGAGCCGTTAGGGAGAGGGTGGGGCTCCTATCCACTGCTACTGGTTCCTCCTGCTCAGTGGAAACTGGAACTTCCCTCCATAGCAAACAAAAAATACAGGCAGTGTTTAATCAGCATCTCAGACTGTGTTTCATAGCTCACAGGTGTTAGTGGAATCCACAAACTCATGGTCTGAGGGAAATAAACTCAGGGTTGGAGCAGAATCTTCCTCTTTCTGCTGCATCTTGGGGGCCCTGCAAACCACGGGTCCTGAGACTTAGTGGCCATGTGCAAGTTAACCCCAAGGCCTTTATCCCAGTGCAGATTCTTCTAACTTGGAGAACACCTGGGGCTCACTGGCAGAGGAAAGCTCCATGGCCTCATTCCCCAGAGAAGAGATTTCTCTGCAGGCAGCTAGGAAGCAGAGCTCTGCTTTTTCCAGAAAGGAGAGCTGGAGGGCTCATTTCAGGCCTGCCGCATGAGCTGCAAATCCTCCGCTTCAGGAATATTTCCTTGAGGGATGTGGGCTGGCATAGTTTGGCTTTTCTTTCTATTCCCAGCAGCCCTTGGAGTTTGCTTATACCGCAGCAGAGGTCTGTCCCAGAGAGGGCAATGTTCAGCATGCCCCACACACCCATGACTGTGGAGGCACTCCAGACCCAGCACTTTGCCAATGAAGCTGTTTCAGTTCTTGTCCTCATATGCTGTTCTTAGAACTGCTAGATACCAAGAGCCTGAGAAGAAGCCCTGGGGATGCACTCTAAACAGCTTCACTGGTGATGTTATGCGTCTCTAGCATGGCAGCAACCTTAGGTGGGTGGGCAATGCTCAGCAGAATCTTCTCCAGGACCCACAACTGCTGTGGTGTAAATAAGCTCTTTGAGAGCCTTGTTCTTCCATTAGAGAGATGCCTCTTGTCTCCCTTTCAGCCACAGAGAGCAAGAGCCATTCAGATCTTGTGCCAGTGCATGTATTCCACATGTGTCTACCCCCAAAGGGTGTGAGGTGATATAGTTCTCCCCATAGCATAACAAGTGGTAGGTATGAACCCCAGGTGCTCAGTTGGGGCCTACCAAAATCATGATTTTGCCTTTTTCATGGAAAATGCAAAATTAGGCGTCTTCTGAAAAACGGTGGTCTCTGATTTCAGCAGGATCACCCGGAGGAAAAAAAAACAACTTGCCAAAGCAAAGAAATGAGTGGGAAGCCCTGCATCTTTGGAGCATGTGGGGTGAAAG